>NC_138316.1:48287500-48492500 GCF_965601325.2 Salmo salar | reverse complement strand
GGCTAGAGCTGCCGGTTTCAAGGAACGGGACACTAATCCGGACGCTTATAAGAAATCCCACTACGACCTCCGACGAGCCATCAAACAGGCAAAGCGTCAATACAGGACTAAGATCAAATCCTACTACGCCGGCTCTGATGTGACAGGGCTTGCAAACTATCACGGACTACAAAGGGAAACCCAGCTGTGAGATGCCCAGTGACACAAGCCTACCAGACGCGCAAATTTCCTTCTGTGCTCGCTTCGAGGCAAGCAACACTGAACCATGCATGAGAGCACCAGTTGCTCCGGACGACTGTGTGATCTCGCTCTCTGTAGCCGATGTAAGATTTAGACAGTAACACCTATGTGAGAATGTTGTTCATTGACTGCAGCTCAACATTCAACACCATAGTGCCCTCCAAGCTCATCACTAAGCTCAGGACCCTGGGACTGAACACCTCCCTCTGCAACTGGATCCTGGACTTTCTGACGGGCTGCCCCCCCAGGTGATGAGGGTAAGCAACATTGACCCTCAACACGGGGGCCTCTCAGGGGTGCATGCTTAGTCCCCTCCTGTACTCCCTGTTCACCCACAACTCTGTGGCAGCGCACGACTCCAACACCGTCCTTAAGTTTGCTGACAACACGACGGTGGTTGGCCTGATCAACAATGACGATGAGACAGCCTATGGGGAGGAGGTCAGTGACCTGGCAGTGTGGTGCATGGACAACAACCTTTCCCTCAACGTCAACAAGACAAAGAAGCTGATCGTGGACTACAGAAAACCCACGGCCGAGCATGCCCCCATCCACGACAGGGCTGTAGTGGAGCGGGTTGAGAGCTTCAAGTTCCTCGGTGTCCACATCACTAAGGAATTGACATGGTCCACACATACCAACACAGTTGTGAAGAAGGCATGAAAAGATTTGGCATGGGCCCTCAGATCCTCAAAATGTTCTACAGCTGCAGCATCTTGACTGTCTACATCACTGTCTGGTACGGCAACTGCCTGGCCTCTGACCGCAAGGCACTACAGAGGGTAGTGAGTATGGCCCAGTACATCACTGGGGCCAACCTCCCTGCCATCCAGGACCTCTATACCAGTCGGTGTCAGAGGAATGCCCTAAATATTCTCAAAGACTCAAGCCACACAAATGATAGACTGTTCTCTCTGCTCCCGCACGGCAAGCGATACCGATGCACCAAGTCTGGAACCAACAGGACCCTGAACAGCTTCTACCCCCAAACCATACGACTACTAAATAGTTAACCTGGGTAGCTATTAGTTAACTATTTAACTATCTGCATTAACCCTTTTTGCACTAACTTTAAGACTCATCACATACACTGCTGCTACTGTTTATTATCTATCCTGTTGCCTAGTCACTTTACACCTATCTATATCTACATATTTACCACATGTGACAAATACGATTTGATCTACAGATCTTCATTTAACCATGAATGGATATTATATTACCAGCTAGGGAGGCTAGTTGTAACCATGAATGGACATTATATTACCAGCTAGGGAGGCTAGTTGTAACCATGAATGGACATTATATTACCAGCTAGGGAGGCTAGTTGTAATCATGAATGGACATTATATTACCAGCTAGTTGTAACCATGAATGGACATTATATTACCAGCTAGGGAGGCTAGTTGTAACCATGAATGGCCATCATATTACCAGCTAGTTGTAACCATGAATGGACATTATATTACCAGCTAGTTGTAACCATGAATGGACATTATATTACCAGCTAGTTGTAACCATGAATGGACATTATATTACCAGCTAGGGAGGCTAGTTGTAACCATGAATGGACATTATATTACCAGCTAGTTGTAACCATGAATGGACATTATATTACCAGCTAGTTGTAACCATGAATGGACATTATATTACCAGCTAGGGAGGCTAGTTGTAACCATGAATGGACATTATATTACTAGCTAGTTGTAACCATGAATGGACATTATATTACCAGCTAGGGAGGCTAGTTGTAACCATGAATGGACATTATATTACCAGCTAGTTGTAACCATGAATGGACATTATATTACCAGCTAGGGAGGCTAGTTGTAACCATGAATGGACATTATATTACCAGCTAGGGAGGCTAGTTGTAACCATGAATCAACATTATATTACCAGCTAGGGAGGCTAGTTGTAACCATGAATGGACATTATATTACCAGCTAGTTGTAACCATGAATGGACATTATATTACCAGCTAGGGAGGCTAGTTGTAACCATGAATGGACATTATATTACCAGCTAGTTGTAACCATGAATGGACATTATATTACCAGCTAGTTGTAACCATGAATGGACATTATATTACCAGCTAGTTGTAACCATGAATGGACATTATATTACCAGCTAGGGAGGCTAGTTGTAACCATGAATGGACATTATATTACCAGCTAGGGAGGCTAGTTGTAACCATGAATGGACATGATATAACCAGCTAGTTGTAACCATGAATGGACATTATATTACCAGCTAGTTGTAACCATGAATGGACATTATATAACCAGCTAGTTGTAACCATGAATGGACATTATATTACCAGCTAGTTGTAACCATGAATGGACATTATATTACCAGCTAGTTGTAACCATGAATGGACATTATATTACCAGCTAGGGAGGCTAGTTGTAACCATGAATGGACATTATATTACCAGCTAGGGAGGCTAGTTGTAACCATGAATGGACATTATATTGCCAGCTAGTTGTAACCATGAATGGACATTATATTACCAGCTAGTTGTAACCATGAATGGACATTATATTACCAGCTAGGGAGGCTAGTTGTAACCATGAATGGACATTATATTACCAGCTAGTTGTAACCATGAATGGACATTATATTACCAGCTAGGGAGGCTAGTTGTAACCATGAATGGACATTATATTACCAGCTAGTTGTAACCATGAATGGACATTATATTACCAGCTAGTTGTAACCATGAATGGACATTATATTACCAGCTAGGGAGGCTAGTTGTAACCATGAATGGACATTATATTACCAGCTAGTTGTAACCATGAATGGACATTATATTACCAGCTAGGGAGGCTAGTTGTAACCATGAATGGACATTATATTACCAGCTAGTTGTAACCATGAATGGACATTATATTACCAGCTAGTTGTAACCATGAATGGACATTATATTACCAGCTAGGGAGGCTAGTTGTAACCATGAATGGACATTATATTACCAGCTAGGGAGGCTAGTTGTAACCATGAATGGACATTATATTACCAGCTAGTTGTAACCATGAATGGACATTATATTACCAGCTAGGGAGGCTAGTTGTAACCATGAATGGACATTATATTACCAGCTAGGGAGGCTAGTTGTAACCATGAATCAACATTATATTACCAGCTAGGGAGGCTAGTTGTAACCATGAATGGACATTATATTACCAGCTAGTTGTAACCATGAATGGACATTATATTACCAGCTAGGGAGGCTAGTTGTAACCCTGAATGGACATTATATTACCAGCTAGGGAGGCTAGTTGTAACCATGAATGGACATGATATAACCAGCTAGTTGTAACCATGAATGGACATTATATTACCAGCTAGTTGTAACCATGAATGGACATTATATAACCAGCTAGTTGTAACCATGAATGGACATTATATTACCAGCTAGTTGTAACCATGAATGGACATTATATTACCAGCTAGTTGTAACCATGAATGGACATTATATTACCAGCTAGTTGTAACCATGAATGGACATTATATTACCAGCTAGGGAGGCTAGTTGTAACCATGAATGGACATTATATTACCAGCTAGTTGTAACCATGAATGGACATTATATTACCAGCTAGTTGTAACCATGAATGGACATTATATTACCAGCTAGGGAGGCTAGTTGTAACCATGAATGGACATTATATTACCAGCTAGGGAGGCTAGTTGTAACCATGAATGGACATGATATAACCAGCTAGTTGTAACCATGAATGGACATTATATTACCAGCTAGTTGTAACCATGAATGGACATTATATAACCAGCTAGTTGTAACCATGAATGGACATTATATTACCAGCTAGTTGTAACCATGAATGGACATTATATTACCAGCTAGGGAGGCTAGTTGTAACCATGAATGGACATTATATTACCAGCTAGTTGTAACCATGAATGGACATTATATTACCAGCTAGTTGTAACCATGAATGGACATTATATTACCAGCTAGGGAGGCTAGTTGTAACCATGAATGGACATTATATTACCAGCTAGTTGTAACCATGAATGGACATTATATTACCAGCTAGGGAGGCTAGTTGTAACCATGAATGGACATTATATTACCAGCTAGTTGTAACCATGAATGGACATTATATTACCAGCTAGTTGTAACCATGAATGGACATTATATAACCAGCTAGTTGTAACCATGAATGGACATTATATTACCAGCTAGTTGTAACCATGAATGGACATTATATTACCAGCTAGTTGTAACCATGAATGGACATTATATTACCAGCTAATTGTTACCATGAATGGACATTATATTACCAGCTAGTTGTAACCATGAATGGACATTATATTACCAGCTAGGGAGGCTAGTTGTAACCATGAATGGACATTATATTACCAGCTAGTTGTAACCATGAATGGACATTATATTACCAGCTAGTTGTAACCATGAATGGACATTATATTACCAGCTAGGGAGGCTAGTTGTAACCATGAATGGACATTATATTACCAGCTAGTTGTAACCATGAATGGACATTATATTACCAGCTAATTGTTACCATGAATGGACATTATATTACCAGCTAGTTGTAACCATGAATGGACATTATATTACCAGCTAGGGAGGCTAGTTGTAACCATGAATGGACATTATATTACCAGCTAGTTGTAACCATGAATGGACATTATATTACCAGCTAGTTGTAACCATGAATGGACATTATATTACCAGCTAGGGAGGCTAGTTGTAACCATGAATGGACATTATATTACCAGCTAGTTGTAACCATGAATGGACATTATATTACCAGCTAGGGAGGCTAGTTGTAACCATGAATGGACATTATATTACCAGCTAGTTGTAACCATGAATGGACATTCTATTACCAGCTAGGGAGGCTAGTTGTAACCATGAATGGACATTATATTACCAGCTAGTTGTAACCATGAATGGACATTCTATTACCAGCTAGGGAGGCTAGTTGTAACCATGAATGGACATTATATTACCAGCTAGTTGTAACCATGAATGGACATTCTATTACCAGCTAGGGAGGCTAGTTGTAACCATGAATGGACATTATATTACCAGCTAGTTGTAACCATGAATGGACATTCTATTACCAGCTAGGGAGGCTAGTTGTAACCATGAATGGACATTATATTACCAGCTAGTTGTAACCATGAATGGACATTATATTACCAGCTAGGGAGGCTAGTTGTAACCATGAATGGACATTATATTACCAGCTAGTTGTAACCATGAATGGACATTATATTACCAGCTAGTTGTAACCATGAATGGACATTATATTACCAGCTAGGGAGGCTAGTTGTAACCATGAATGGACATTATATTACCAGCTAGGGAGGCTAGTTGTAACCATGAATGGACATGATATAACCAGCTAGTTGTAACCATGAATGGACATTATATTACCAGCTAGTTGTAACCATGAATGGACATTATATTACCAGCTAGTTGTAACCATGAATGGACATTATATTACCAGCTAGTTGTAACCATGAATGGACATTATATTACCAGCTAGGGAGGCTAGTTGTAACCATGAATGGACATTATATTACCAGCTAGTTGTAACCATGAATGGACATTATATTACCAGCTAGTTGTAACCATGAATGGACATTATATTACCAGCTAGGGAGGCTAGTTGTAACCATGAATGGACATTATATTACCAGCTAGTTGTAACCATGAATGGACATTATATTACCAGCTAGGGAGGCTAGTTGTAACCATGAATGGACATTATATTACCAGCTAGTTGTAACCATGAATGGACATTATATTACCAGCTAGTTGTAACCATGAATGGACATTATATAACCAGCTAGTTGTAACCATGAATGGACATTATATTACCAGCTAGTTGTAACCATGAATGGACATTATATTACCAGCTAGTTGTAACCATGAATGGACATTATATTACCAGCTAATTGTTACCATGAATGGACATTATATTACCAGCTAGTTGTAACCATGAATGGACATTATATTACCAGCTAGGGAGGCTAGTTGTAACCATGAATGGACATTATATTACCAGCTAGTTGTAACCATGAATGGACATTATATTACCAGCTAGTTGTAACCATGAATGGACATTATATTACCAGCTAGGGAGGCTAGTTGTAACCATGAATGGACATTATATTACCAGCTAGTTGTAACCATGAATGGACATTATATTACCAGCTAGTTGTAACCATGAATGGACATTATATTACCAGCTAGTTGTAACCATGAATGGACATTATATTACCAGCTAGGGAGGCTAGTTGTAACCATGAATGGACATTATATTACCAGCTAGTTGTAACCATGAATGGACATTATATTACCAGCTAGTTGTAACCATGAATGGACATTATATTACCAGCTAGGGAGGCTAGTTGTAACCATGAATGGACATTATATTACCAGCTAGTTGTAACCATGAATGGACATTATATTACCAGCTAGGGAGGCTAGTTGTAACCATGAATGGACATTATATTACCAGCTAGTTGTAACCATGAATGGACATTCTATTACCAGCTAGGGAGGCTAGTTGTAACCATGAATGGACATTATATTACCAGCTAGTTGTAACCATGAATGGACATTATATTACCAGCTAGGGAGGCTAGTTGTAACCATGAATGGACATTATATTACCAGCTAGTTGTAACCATGAATGGACATTCTATTACCAGCTAGGGAGGCTAGTTGTAACCATGAATGGACATTATATTACCAGCTAGTTGTAACCATGAATGGACATTCTATTACCAGCTAGGGAGGCTAGTTGTAACCATGAATGGACATTATATTACCAGCTAGTTGTAACCATGAATGGACATTATATTACCAGCTAGTTGTAACCATGAATGGACATTATATTACCAGCTAGTTGTAACCATGAATGGACATTATATTACCAGCTAGGGAGGCTAGTTGTAACCATGAATGGACATTATATTACCAGCTAGGGAGGCTAGTTGTAACCATGAATGGACATGATATAAGCAGCTAGTTGTAACCATGAATGGACATTATATTACCAGCTAGTTGTAACCATGAATGGACATTATATTACCAGCTAGTTGTAACCATGAATGGACATTATATTACCAGCTAGTTGTAACCATGAATGGACATTATATTACCAGCTAGTTGTAACCATGAATGGACATTATATTACCAGCTAGTTGTAACCATGAATGGACATTATATTACCAGCTAGGGAGGCTAGTTGTAACCATGAATGGACATTATATTACCAGCTAGGGAGGCTAGTTGTAACCATGAATGGACATGATATTAGCAGCTAGTTGTAACCATGAATGGACATTATATTACCAGCTAGTTGTAACCATGAATGGACATTATATAACCAGCTAGTTGTAACCATGAATGGACATTATATTACCAGCTAGTTGTAACCATGAATGGACATTATATTACCAGCTAGTTGTAACCATGAATGGACATTATATTACCAGCTAGTTGTAACCATGAATGGACATTATATTACCAGCTAGGGAGGCTAGTTGTAACCATGAATGGACATTATATTACCAGCTAGGGAGGCTAGTTGTAACCATGAATGGACATTATATTACCAGCTAGTTGTAACCATGAATGGACATTATATTACCAGCTAGTTGTAACCATGAATGGACATTATATTACCAGCTAGTTGTAACCATGAATGGACATTATATTACCAGCTAGGGAGGATAGTTGTAACCATGAATGGACATTATATTACCAGCTAGTTGTAACCATGAATGGACATTATATTACCAGCTAGGGAGGCTAGTTGTAACCATGAATGGACATTATATTACCAGCTAGGGAGGCTAGTTGTAACCATGAATCAACATTATATTACCAGCTAGGGAGGCTAGTTGTAACCATGAATGGACATTATATTACCAGCTAGTTGTAACCATGAATGGACATTCTATTACCAGCTAGGGAGGCTAGTTGTAACCATGAATGGACATTATATTACCAGCTAGTTGTAACCATGAATGGACATTATATTACCAGCTAGGGAGGCTAGTTGTAACCATGAATGGACATTATATTACCAGCTAGTTGTAACCGTGAATGGACATTATATTACCAGCTAGGGAGGCTAGTTGTAACCATGAATGGACATTATATTACCAGCTAGTTGTAACCATGAATGGACATTCTATTACCAGCTAGGGAGGCTAGTTGTAACCATGAATGGACATTATATTACCAGCTAGTTGTAACCATGAATGGACATTATATTACCAGCTAGGGAGGCTAGTTGTAACCATGAATGGACATTATATATTACCAGCTAGTTGTAACCATGAATGGACATTATATTACCAGCTAGGGAGGCTAGTTGTAACCATGAATGGACATTATATTACCAGCTAGTTGTAACCGTGAATGGGCATTATATTACCAGCTAGGGAGGCTAGTTGTAACCATGAATGGACATTATATTACCAGCTAGTTGTAACCATGAATGGACATTCTATTACCAGCTAGGGAGGCTAGTTGTAACCATGAATGGACATTATATTACCAGCTAGTTGTAACCATGAATGGACATTATATTACCAGCTAGGGAGGCTAGTTGTAACCATGAATGGACATTATATTACCAGCTAGGGAGGCTAGTTGTAACCATGAATGGACATTATATTACCAGCTAGGGAGGCTAGTTGTAACCATGAATGGACATTATATTACCAGCTAGTTGTAACCATGAATGGACATTCTATTACCAGCTAGGGAGGCTAGTTGTAACCATGAATGGACATTATATTACCAGCTAGTTGTAACCATGAATGGACATTATATTACCAGCTAGGGAGGCTAGTTGTAACCATGAATGGACATTATATTACCAGCTAGTTGTAACCGTGAATGGACATTATATTACCAGCTAGGGAGGCTAGTTGTAACCATGAATGGACATTATATTACCAGCTAGTTGTAACCATGAATGGACATTCTATTACCAGCTAGGGAGGCTAGTTGTAACCATGAATGGACATTATATTACCAGCTAGTTGTAACCATGAATGGACATTATATTACCAGCTAGGGAGGCTAGTTGTAACCATGAATGGACATTATATATTACCAGCTAGTTGTAACCATGAATGGACATTATATTACCAGCTAGGGAGGCTAGTTGTAACCATGAATGGACATTATATTACCAGCTAGTTGTAACCATGAATGGACATTATATTACCAGCTAGGGAGGCTAGTTGTAACCATGAATGGACATTATATTACCAGCTAGTTGTAACCATGAATGGACATTCTATTACCAGCTAGGGAGGCTAGTTGTAACCATGAATGGACATTATATTACCAGCTAGTTGTAACCATGAATGGACATTATATTACCAGCTAGGGAGGCTAGTTGTAACCATGAATGGACATTATATTACCAGCTAGTTGTAACCATGAATGGACATTATATTACCAGCTAGGGAGGCTAGTTGTAACCATGAATGGACATTATATTACCAGCTAGTTGTAACCATGAATGGACATTATATTACCAGCTAGGGAGGCTAGTTGTAACCATGAATGGACATTATATTACCAGCTAGTTGTAACCATGAATGGACATTATATTACCAGCTAGTTGTAACCATGAATGGACATTATATAACCAGCTAGTTGTAACCATGAATGGACATTATATAACCAGCTAGTTGTAACCATGAATGGACATTATATTACCAGCTAGTTGTAACCATGAATGGACATTATATTACCAGCTAGTTGTAACCATGAATGGACATTATATTACCAGCTAGTTGTAACCATGAATGGACATTATATTACCAGCTAGGGAGGCTAGTTGTAACCATGAATGGACATTATATTACCAGCTAGTTGTAACCATGAATGGACATTATATTACCAGCTAGTTGTAACCATGAATGGACATTATATTACCAGCTAGGGAGGCTAGTTGTAACCATGAATGGACATTATATTACCAGCTAGTTGTAACCATGAATGGACATTATATTACCAGCTAGGGAGGCTAGTTGTAACCATGAATGGACATTATATTACCAGCTAGTTGTAACCATGAATGGACATTATATTACCAGCTAGGGAGGCTAGTTGTAACCATGAATGGACATTATATTACCAGCTAGTTGTAACCATGAATGGACATTATATTACCAGCTAGGGAGGCTAGTTGTAACCATGAATGGACATTATATTACCAGCTAGTTGTAACCATGAATGGACATTATATTACCAGCTAGTTGTAACCATGAATGGACATTATATTACCAGCTAGTTGTAACCATGAATGGACATTATATTACCAGCTAGGGAGGCTAGTTGTAACCATGAATGGACATTATATAACCAGCTAGTTGTAACCATGAATGGACATTATATTACCAGCTAGTTGTAACCATGAATGGACATTATATAACCAGCTAGTTGTAACCATGAATGGACATTATATTACCAGCTAGTTGTAACCATGAATGGACATTATATTACCAGCTAGTTGTAACCATGAATGGACATTATATTACCAGCTAGGGAGGCTAGTTGTAACCATGAATGGACATTATATTACCAGCTAGGGAGGCTAGTTGTAACCATGAATGGACATTATATTACCAGCTAGTTGTAACCATGAATGGACATTATATTACCAGCTAGTTGTAACCATGAATGGACATTATATTACCAGCTAGGGAGGCTAGTTGTAACCATGAATGGACATTATATTACCAGCTAGGGAGGCTAGTTGTAACCATGAATGGACATTATATTACCAGCTAGTTGTAACCATGAATGGACATTATATTACCAGCTAGGGAGGCTAGTTGTAACCATGAATGGACATTATATTACCAGCTAGGGAGGCTAGTTGTAACCATGAATGGACATTATATTACCAGCTAGTTGTAACCATGAATGGACATTCTATTACCAGCTAGGGAGGCTAGTTGTAACCATGAATGGACATTATATTACCAGCTAGTTGTAACCATGAATGGACATTATATTACCAGCTAGGGAGGCTAGTTGTAACCATGAATGGACATTATATTACCAGCTAGTTGTAACCATGAATGGGCATTATATTACCAGCTAGGGAGGCTAGTTGTAACCATGAATGGACATTATATTACCAGCTAGTTGTAACCATGAATGGACATTCTATTACCAGCTAGGGAGGCTAGTTGTAACCATGAATGGACATTATATTACCAGCTAGTTGTAACCATGAATGGACATTATATTACCAGCTAGGGAGGCTAGTTGTAACCATGAATGGACATTATATTACCAGCTAGTTGTAACCATGAATGGACATTATATTACCAGCTAGTTGTAACCATGAATGGACATTATATTACCAGCTAGGGAGGCTAGTTGTAACCATGAATGGACATTATATTACCAGCTAGTTGTAACCATGAATGGACATTATATTACCAGCTAGGGAGGCTAGTTGTAACCATGAATGGACATTATATTACCAGCTAGTTGTAACCATGAATGGACATTATATTACCAGCTAGTTGTAACCATGAATGGACATTATATAACCAGCTAGTTGTAACCATGAATGGACATTATATTACCAGCTAGTTGTAACCATGAATGGACATTATATTACCAGCTAGTTGTAACCATGAATGGACATTATATTACCAGCTAGTTGTAACCATGAATGGACATTATATTACCAGCTAGTTGTAACCATGAATGGACATTATATTACCAGCTAGGGAGGCTAGTTGTAACCATGAATGGACATTATATTACCAGCTAGTTGTAACCATGAATGGACATTATATTACCAGCTAGTTGTAACCATGAATGGACATTATATTACCAGCTAGGGAGGCTAGTTGTAACCATGAATGGACATTATATTACCAGCTAGTTGTAACCATGAATGGACATTATATTACCAGCTAGGGAGGCTAGTTGTAACCATGAATGGACATTATATTACCAGCTAGTTGTAACCATGAATGGACATTCTATTACCAGCTAGGGAGGCTAGTTGTAACCATGAATGGACATTATATTACCAGCTAGTTGTAACCATGAATGGACATTATATTACCAGCTAGTTGTAACCATGAATGGACATTATATTACCAGCTAGTTGTAACCATGAATGGACATTATATTACCAGCTAGGGAGGCTAGTTGTAACCATGAATGGACATTATATTACCAGCTAGGGAGGCTAGTTGTAACCATGAATGGACATGATATAACCAGCTAGTTGTAACCATGAATGGACATTATATTACCAGCTAGTTGTAACCATGAATGGACATTATATAACCAGCTAGTTGTAACCATGAATGGACATTATATTACCAGCTAGTTGTAACCATGAATGGACATTATATTACCAGCTAGTTGTAACCATGAATGGACATTATATTACCAGCTAGGGAGGCTAGTTGTAACCATGAATGGACATTATATTACCAGCTAGGGAGGCTAGTTGTAACCATGAATGGACATTATATTACCAGCTAGTTGTAACCATGAATGGACATTATATTACCAGCTAGTTGTAACCATGAATGGACATTATATTACCAGCTAGGGAGGCTAGTTTTAACCATGAATGGACATTATATTACCAGCTAGGGAGGCTAGTTGTAACCATGAATGGACATTATATTACCAGCTAGTTGTAACCATGAATGGACATTATATTACCAGCTAGGGAGGCTAGTTGTAACCATGAATGGACATTATATTACCAGCTAGGGAGGCTAGTTGTAACCATGAATGGACATTATATTACCAGCTAGTTGTAACCATGAATGGACATTATATTACCAGCTAGTTGTAACCATGAATGGACATTATATTACCAGCTATGGAGGCTAGTTGTAACCATGAATTGACATTATATTACCAGCTAGGGAGGCTAGTTGTAACCATGAATGGACATTATATTACCAGCTAGTTGTAACCATGAATGGACATTATATTACCAGCTAGGGAGGCTAGTTGTAACCATGAATGGACATTATATTACCAGCTAGTTGTAACCATGAATGGACATTATATTACCAGCTAGGGAGGCTAGTTGTAACCATGAATGGACATTATATTACCGGCTAGTTGTAACCATGAATGGACATTCTATTACCAGCTAGGGAGGCTAGTTGTAACCATGAATGGACATTATATTACCAGCTAGTTGTAACCATGAATGGACATTATATTACCAGCTAGGGAGGCTAGTTGTAACCATGAATGGACATTATATTACCAGCTAGTTGTAACCATGAATGGACATTCTATTACCAGCTAGGGAGGCTAGTTGTAACCATGAATGGACATTATATTACCAGCTAGTTGTAACCATGAATGGACATTATATTACCAGCTAGGGAGGCTAGTTGTAACCATGAATGGACATTATATTACCAGCTAGGGAGGCTAGTTGTAACCATGAATCAACATTATATTACCTGCTAGGGAGGCTAGTTGTAACCATGAATGGACATTATATTACCAGCTAGTTGTAACCATGAATGGACATTCTATTACCAGCTAGGGAGGCTAGTTGTAACCATGAATGGACATTATATTACCAGCTAGTTGTAACCATGAATGGACATTATATTACCAGCTAGGGAGGCTAGTTGTAACCATGAATGGACATTATATTACCAGCTAGTTGTAACCATGAATGGACATTATATTACCAGCTAGGGAGGCTAGTTGTAACCATGAATGGACATTATATTACCAGCTAGTTGTAACCATGAATGGACATTCTATTACCAGCTAGGGAGGCTAGTTGTAACCATGAATGGACATTATATTACCAGCTAGTTGTAACCATGAATGGACATTATATTACCAGCTAGGGAGGCTAGTTGTAACCATGAATGGACATTATATTACCAGCTAGTTGTAACCATGAATGGACATTATATTACCAGCTAGGGAGGCTAGTTGTAACCATGAATGGACATTATATTACCAGCTAGTTGTAACCATGAATGGACATTATATTACCAGCTAGGGAGGCTAGTTGTAACCATGAATGGACATTATATTACCAGCTAGTTGTAACCATGAATGGACATTATATTACCAGCTAGTTGTAACCATGAATGGACATTATATTACCAGCTAGGGAGGCTAGTTGTAACCATGAATGGACATTATATTACTAGCTAGTTGTAACCATGAATGGACATTATATTACCAGCTAGGGAGGCTAGTTGTAACCATGAATGGACATTATATTACCAGCTAGTTGTAACCATGAATGGACATTATATTACCAGCTAGGGAGGCTAGTTGTAACCATGAATGGACATTATATTACCAGCTAGGGAGGCTAGTTGTAACCATGAATCAACATTATATTACCAGCTAGGGAGGCTAGTTGTAACCATGAATGGACATTATATTACCAGCTAGTTGTAACCATGAATGGACATTATATTACCAGCTAGTTGTAACCATGAATGGACATTATATTACCAGCTAGGGAGGCTAGTTTTAACCATGAATGGACATTATATTACCAGCTAGGGAGGCTAGTTGTAACCATGAATGGACATTATATTACCAGCTAGTTGTAACCATGAATGGACATTATATTACCAGCTAGTGAGGCTAGTTGTAACCATGAATGGACATTATATTACCAGCTAGGGAGGCTAGTTGTAACCATGAATGGACATTATATTACCAGCTAGGGAGGCTAGTTGTAACCATGAATGGACATTATATTACCAGCTAGTTGTAACCATGAATGGACATTCTATTACCAGCTAGGGAGGCTAGTTGTAACCATGAATGGACATTATATTACCAGCTAGTTGTAACCATGAATGGACATTATATTACCAGCTAGGGAGGCTAGTTGTAACCATGAATGGACATTATATTACCAGCTAGGGAGGCTAGTTGTAACCATGAATCAACATTATATTACCTGCTAGGGAGGCTAGTTGTAACCATGAATGGACATTATATTACCAGCTAGTTGTAACCATGAATGGACATTCTATTACCAGCTAGGGAGGCTAGTTGTAACCATGAATGGACATTATATTACCAGCTAGTTGTAACCATGAATGGACATTATATTACCAGCTAGGGAGGCTAGTTGTAACCATGAATGGACATTATATTACCAGCTAGTTGTAACCATGAATGGACATTATATTACCAGCTAGTTGTAACCATGAATGGACATTATATTACCAGCTAGGGAGGCTAGTTGTAACCATGAATGGACATTATATTACCAGCTAGTTGTAACCATGAATGGACATTATATTACCAGCTAGTTGTAACCATGAATGGACATTATATTACCAGCTAGTTGTAACCATGAATTGACATTCTATTACCAGCTATGGAGGCTAGTTGTAACCATGAATGGACATTATATTACCAGCTAGTTGTAACCATGAATGGACATTATATTACCAGCTAGGGAGGCTAGTTGTAACCATGAATGGACATTATATTACCAGCTAGTTGTAACCATGAATGGACATTATATTACCAGCTAGGGAGGCTAGTTGTAACCATGAATGGACATTATATTACCAGCTAGTTGTAACCATGAATGGACATTATATTACCAGCTAGGGAGGCTAGTTGTAACCATGAATGGACATTATATTACCAGCTAGTTGTAACCATGAATGGACATTATATTACCAGCTAGGGAGGCTAGTTGTAACCATGAATGGACATTATATTACCAGCTAGTTGTAACCATGAATGGACATTATATTACCAGCTAGGGAGGCTAGTTGTAACCATGAATGGACATTATATTACCAGCTAGTTGTAACCATGAATGGACATTATATTACCAGCTAGTTGTAACCATGAATGGACATTATATTACCAGCTAGGGAGGCTAGTTGTAACCATGAATGGACATTATATTACTAGCTAGTTGTAACCATGAATGGACATTATATTACCAGCTAGGGAGGCTAGTTGTAACCATGAATGGACATTATATTACCAGCTAGTTGTAACCATGAATGGACATTATATTACCAGCTAGGGAGGCTAGTTGTAACCATGAATGGACATTATATTACCAGCTAGGGAGGCTAGTTGTAACCATGAATCAACATTATATTACCAGCTAGGGAGGCTAGTTGTAACCATGAATGGACATTATATTACCAGCTAGTTGTAACCATGAATGGACATTATATTACCAGCTAGTTGTAACCATGAATGGACATTATATTACCAGCTAGGGAGGCTAGTTGTAACCATGAATGGACATTATATTACCAGCTAGGGAGGCTAGTTGTAACCATGAATGGACATTATATTACCAGCTAGTTGTAACCATGAATGGACATTATATTACCAGCTAGGGAGGCTAGTTGTAACCATGAATGGACATTATATTACCAGCTAGGGAGGCTAGTTGTAACCATGAATCAACATTATATTACCAGCTAGGGAGGCTAGTTGTAACCATGAATGGACATTATATTACCAGCTAGTTGTAACCATGAATGGACATTCTATTACCAGCTAGGGAGGCTAGTTGTAACCATGAATGGACATTATATTACCAGCTAGTTGTAACCATGAATGGACATTATATTACCAGCTAGGGAGGCTAGTTGTAACCATGAATGGACATTATATTACCAGCTAGTTGTAACCATGAATGGACATTATATTACCAGCTAGGGAGGCTAGTTGTAACCATGAATGGACATTATATTACCAGCTAGTTGTAACCATGAATGGACATTCTATTACCAGCTAGGGAGGCTAGTTGTAACCATGAATGGACATTATATTACCAGCTAGGGAGGCTAGTTGTAACCATGAATGGACATTATATTACCAGCTAGTTGTAACCATGAATGGACATTATATTACCAGCTAGGGAGGCTAGTTGTAACCATGAATGGACATTATATTACCAGCTAGTTGTAACCATGAATGGACATTATATTACCAGCTAGGGAGGCTAGTTGTAACCATGAATGGACATTATATTACCAGCTAGTTGTAACCATGAATGGACATTATATTACCAGCTAGTTGTAACCATGAATGGACATTATATTACCAGCTAGGGAGGCTAGTTGTAACCATGAATGGACATTATATTACTAGCTAGTTGTAACCATGAATGGACATTATATTACCAGCTAGGGAGGCTAGTTGTAACCATGAATGGACATTATATTACCAGCTAGTTGTAACCATGAATGGACATTATATTACCAGCTAGGGAGGCTAGTTGTAACCATGAATGGACATTATATTACCAGCTAGGGAGGCTAGTTGTAACCATGAATGGACATTATATTACCAGCTAGTTGTAACCATGAATGGACATTCTATTACCAGCTAGGGAGGCTAGTTGTAACCATGAATGGACATTATATTACCAGCTAGTTGTAACCATGAATGGACATTATATTACCAGCTAGGGAGGCTAGTTGTAACCATGAATGGACATTATATTACCAGCTAGTTGTAACCATGAATGGACATTATATTACCAGCTAGTTGTAACCATGAATGGACATTATATTACCAGCTAGTTGTAACCATGAATGGACATTATATTACCAGCTAGGGAGGCTAGTTGTAACCATGAATGGACATTATATTACCAGCTAGGGAGGCTAGTTGTAACCATGAATCGACATTATATTACCAGCTAGGGAGGCTAGTTGTAACCATGAATGGACATTATATTACCAGCCTAGTTGTAACCATGAATGGACATTATATTACCAGCTAGTTGTAACCATGAATGGACATTATATTACCAGCTAGGGAGGCTAGTTGTAACCATGAATGGACATTATATTACCAGCTAGTTGTAACCATGAATGGACATTATATTACCAGCTAGGGAGGCTAGTTGTAACCATGAATGGACATTATATTACCAGCTAGTTGTAACCATGAATGGACATTATATTACCAGCTAGGGAGGCTAGTTGTAACCATGAATGGACATTATATTACCAGCTAGTTGTAACCATGAATGGACATTATATTACCAGCTAGTTGTAACCATGAATGGACATTATATTACCAGCTAGGGAGGCTAGTTGTAACCATGAATGGACATTATATTACCAGCTAGGGAGGCTAGTTGTAACCATGAATGGACATTATATTACCAGCTAGTTGTAACCATGAATGGACATTATATTACCAGCTAGTTGTAACCATGAATGGACATTATATTACCAGCTAGTTGTAACCATGAATGGACATTATATTACCAGCTAGTTGTAACCATGAATGGACATTATATTACCAGCTAGTTGTAACCATGAATGGACATTATATTACCAGCTAGTTGTAACCATGAATGGACATTATATTACCAGCTAGTTGTAACCATGAATGGACATTATATTACCAGCTAGGGAGGCTAGTTGTAACCATGAATGGACATTATATTACCAGCTAGTTGTAACCATGAATGGACATTATATTACCAGCTAGTTGTAACCATGAATGGACATTATATTACCAGCTAGGGAGGCTAGTTGTAACCATGAATGGACATTATATTACCAGCTAGGGAGGCTAGTTGTAACCATGAATGGACATTATATTACCAGCTAGTTGTAACCATGAATGGACATTATATTACCAGCTAGGGAGGCTAGTTGTAACCATGAATGGACATTATATTACCAGCTAGGGAGGCTAGTTGTAACCATGAATCAACATTATATTACCAGCTAGGGAGGCTAGTTGTAACCATGAATGGACATTATATTACCAGCTAGTTGTAACCATGAATGGACATTATATTACCAGCTAGGGAGGCTAGTTGTAACCATGAATGGACATTATATTACCAGCTAGTTGTAACCATGAATGGACATTATATTACCAGCTAGGGAGGCTAGTTGTAACCATGAATGGACATTATATTACCAGCTAGTTGTAACCATGAATGGACATTATATTACCAGCTAGGGAGGCTAGTTGTAACCATGAATGGACATTATATTACCAGCTAGTTGTAACCATGAATGGACATTATATTACCAGCTAGGGAGGCTAGTTGTAACCATGAATGGACATTATATTACCAGCTAGGGAGGCTAGTTGTAACCATGAATGGACATTATATTACCAGCTAGTTGTAACCATGAATGGACATTATATTACCAGCTAGGGAGGCTAGTTGTAACCATGAATGGACATTATATTACCAGCTAGTTGTAACCATGAATGGACATTATATTACCAGCTAGGGAGGCTAGTTGTAACCATGAATGGACATTATATTACCAGCTAGTTGTAACCATGAATGGACATTATATTACCAGCTAGTTGTAACCATGAATGGACATTATATTACCAGCTAGGGAGGCTAGTTGTAACCATGAATGGACATTATATTACCAGCTAGTTGTAACCATGAATGGACATTATATTACCAGCTAGGGAGGCTAGTTGTAACCATGAATGGACATTATATTACCAGCTAGTTGTAACCATGAATGGACATTATATTACCAGCTAGGGAGGCTAGTTGTAACCATGAATGGACATTATATTACCAGCTAGGGAGGCTAGTTGTAACCATGAATGGACATTATATTACCAGCTAGTTGTAACCATGAATGGACATTA
Organism: Salmo salar; assembly: GCF_965601325.2. Taxonomy (NCBI): domain Eukaryota; kingdom Metazoa; phylum Chordata; class Actinopteri; order Salmoniformes; family Salmonidae; genus Salmo; species Salmo salar. The sequence goes on along the minus strand of NC_138316.1, from coordinate 48,472,585 downwards.
TATTACCAGCTAGGGAGGCTAGTTGTAACCATGAATGGACATTATATTACCAGCTAGTTGTAACCATGAATGGACATTATATTACCAGCTAGGGAGGCTAGTTGTAACCATGAATGGACATTATATTACCAGCTAGTTGTAACCATGAATGGACATTATATTACCAGCTAGTTGTAACCATGAATGGACATTATATTACCAGCTAGTTGTAACCATGAATGGACATTATATTACCAGCTAGGGAGGCTAGTTGTAACCATGAATGGACATTATATTACCAGCTAGGGAGGCTAGTTGTAACCATGAATGGACATTATATTACCAGCTAGGGAGGCTAGTTGTAACCATGAATGGACATTATATTACCAGCTAGTTGTAACCATGAATGGACATTATATTACCAGCTAGTTGTAACCATGAATGGACATTATATTACCAGCTAGGGAGGCTAGTTGTAACCATGAATGGACATTATATTACCAGCTAGTTGTAACCATGAATGGACATTATATTACCAGCTAGGGAGGCTAGTTGTAACCATGAATGGACATTATATTACCAGCTAGTTGTAACCATGAATGGACATTATATTACCAGCTAGGGAGGCTAGTTGTAACCATGAATGGACATTATATTACCAGCTAGTTGTAACCATGAATGGACATTATATTACCAGCTAGGGAGGCTAGTTGTAACCATGAATGGACATTATATTACCAGCTAGGGAGGCTAGTTGTAACCATGAATGGACATTATATTACCAGCTAGTTGTAACCATGAATGGACATTATATTACCAGCTAGTTGTAACCATGAATGGACATTATATAACCAGCTAGTTGTAACCATGAATGGACATTATATTACCAGCTAGTTGTAACCATGAATGGACATTATATTACCAGCTAGTTGTAACCATGAATGGACATTATATTACCAGCTAGTTGTAACCATGAATGGACATTATATTACCAGCTAGTTGTAACCATGAATGGACATTATATTACCAGCTAGGGAGGCTAGTTGTAACCATGAATGGACATTATATTACCAGCTAGTTGTAACCATGAATGGACATTATATTACCAGCTAGTTGTAACCATGAATGGACATTATATTACCAGCTAGGGAGGCTAGTTGTAACCATGAATGGACATTATATTACCAGCTAGGGAGGCTAGTTGTAACCATGAATCAACATTATATTACCAGCTAGGGAGGCTAGTTGTAACCATGAATGGACATTATATTACCAGCTAGTTGTAACCATGAATGGACATTATATTACCAGCTAGCGAGGCTAGTTGTAACCATGAATGGACATTATATTACCAGCTAGTTGTAACCATGAATGGACATTATATTACCAGCTAGTTGTAACCATGAATGGACATTATATTACCAGCTAGTTGTAACCATGAATGGACATTATATTACCAGCTAGGGAGGCTAGTTGTAACCATGAATGGACATTATATTACCAGCTAGGGAGGCTAGTTGTAACCATGAATGGACATTATATTACCAGCTAGGGAGGCTAGTTGTAACCATGAATGGACATTATATTACCAGCTAGGGAGGCTAGTTGTAACCATGAATGGACATTATATTACCAGCTAGTTGTAACCATGAATGGACATTATATTACCAGCTAGGGAGGCTAGTTGTAACCATGAATGGACATTATATTACCAGCTAGGGAGGCTAGTTGTAACCATGAATGGACATTATATTACCAGCTAGGGAGGCTAGTTGTAACCATGAATGGACATTATATTACCAGCTAGGGAGGCTAGTTGTAACCATGAATGGACATTATATTACCAGCTAGTTGTAACCATGAATGGACATTATATTACCAGCTAGGGAGGCTAGTTGTAACCATGAATGGACATTATATTACCAGCTAGTTGTAACCATGAATGGACATTATATTACCAGCTAGGGAGGCTAGTTGTAACCATGAATGGACATTATATTACCAGCTAGTTGTAACCATGAATGGACATTATATTACCAGCTAGGGAGGCTAGTTGTAACCATGAATGGACATTATATTACCAGCTAGTTGTAACCATGAATGGACATTATATTACCAGCTAGGGAGGCTAGTTGTAACCATGAATGGACATTATATTACCAGCTAGTTGTAACCATGAATGGACATTATATTACCAGCTAGGGAGGCTAGTTGTAACCATGAATGGACATTATATTACCAGCTAGTTGTAACCATGAATGGACATTATATTACCAGCTAGTTGTAACCATGAATGGACATTATATTACCAGCTAGGGAGGCTAGTTGTAACCATGAATGGACATTATATTACCAGCTAGGGAGGCTAGTTGTAACCATGAATGGACATTATATTACCAGCTAGGGAGGCTAGTTGTAACCATGAATGGACATTATATTACCAGCTAGGGAGGCTAGTTGTAACCATGAATGGACATTATATTACCAGCTAGTTGTAACCATGAATGGACATTATATTACCAGCTAGGGAGGCTAGTTGTAACCATGAATGGACATTATATTACCAGCTAGGGAGGCTAGTTGTAACCATGAATGGACATTATATTACCAGCTAGTTGTAACCATGAATGGACATTATATTACCAGCTAGGGAGGCTAGTTGTAACCATGAATGGACATTATATTACCAGCTAGTTGTAACCATGAATGGACATTATATTACCAGCTAGGGAGGCTAGTTGTAACCATGAATGGACATTATATTACCAGCTAGTTGTAACCATGAATGGACATTATATTACCAGCTAGGGAGGCTAGTTGTAACCATGAATGGACATTATATTACCAGCTAGTTGTAACCATGAATGGACATTATATTACCAGCTAGTTGTAACCATGAATGGACATTATATTACCAGCTAGGGAGGCTAGTTGTAACCATGAATGGACATTATATTACCAGCTAGTTGTAACCATGAATGGACATTATATTACCAGCTAGGGAGGCTAGTTGTAACCATGAATGGACATTATATTACCAGCTAGTTGTAACCATGAATGGACATTATATTACCAGCTAGTTGTAACCATGAATGGACATTATATTACCAGCTAGGGAGGCTAGTTGTAACCATGAATGGACATTATATTACTAGCTAGTTGTAACCATGAATGGACATTATATTACCAGCTAGGGAGGCTAGTTGTAACCATGAATGGACATTATATTACCAGCTAGTTGTAACCATGAATGGACATTATATTACCAGCTAGTTGTAACCATGAATGGACATTATATTACCAGCTAGGGAGGCTAGTTGTAACCATGAATGGACATTATATTACCAGCTAGGGAGGCTAGTTGTAACCATGAATGGACATTATATTACCAGCTAGTTGTAACCATGAATGGACATTATATTACCAGCTAGGGAGGCTAGTTGTAACCATGAATGGACATTATATTACCAGCTAGTTGTAACCATGAATGGACATTATATTACCAGCTAGGGAGGCTAGTTGTAACCATGAATGGACATTATATTACCAGCTAGTTGTAACCATGAATGGACATTATATTACCAGCTAGGGAGGCTAGTTGTAACCATGAATGGACATTATATTACCAGCTAGTTGTAACCATGAATGGACATTATATTACCAGCTAGGGAGGCTAGTTGTAACCATGAATGGACATTATATTACCAGCTAGTTGTAACCATGAATGGACATTATATTACCAGCTAGGGAGGCTAGTTGTAACCATGAATGGACATTATATTACCAGCTAGTTGTAACCATGAATGGACATTATATTACCAGCTAGGGAGGCTAGTTGTAACCATGAATGGACATTATATTACCAGCTAGTTGTAACCATGAATGGACATTATATTACCAGCTAGGGAGGCTAGTTGTAACCATGAATGGACATTATATTACCAGCTAGTTGTAACCATGAATGGACATTATATTACCAGCTAGGGAGGCTAGTTGTAACCATGAATGGACATTATATTACCAGCTAGTTGTAACCATGAATGGACATTATATTACCAGCTAGTTGTAACCATGAATGGACATTATATTACCAGCTAGGGAGGCTAGTTGTAACCATGAATGGACATTATATTACCAGCTAGGGAGGCTAGTTGTAACCATGAATGGACATTATATTACCAGCTAGTTGTAACCATGAATGGACATTATATTACCAGCTAGTTGTAACCATGAATGGACATTATATTACCAGCTAGTTGTAACCATGAATGGACATTATATTACCAGCTAGTTGTAACCATGAATGGACATTATATTACCAGCTAGGGAGGCTAGTTGTAACCATGAATGGACATTATATTACCAGCTAGTTGTAACCATGAATGGACATTATATTACCAGCTAGGGAGGCTAGTTGTAACCATGAATGGACATTATATTACCAGCTAGTTGTAACCATGAATGGACATTATATTACCAGCTAGGGAGGCTAGTTGTAACCATGAATGGACATTATATTACCAGCTAGTTGTAACCATGAATGGACATTATATTACCAGCTAGGGAGGCTAGTTGTAACCATGAATGGACATTATATTACCAGCTAGTTGTAACCATGAATGGACATTATATTACCAGCTAGGGAGGCTAGTTGTAACCATGAATGGACATTATATTACCAGCTAGTTGTAACCATGAATGGACATTATATTACCAGCTAGTTGTAACCATGAATGGACATTATATTACCAGCTAGGGAGGCTAGTTGTAACCATGAATGGACATTATATTACCAGCTAGGGAGGCTAGTTGTAACCATGAATGGACATTATATTACCAGCTAGTTGTAACCATGAATGGACATTATATTACCAGCTAGTTGTAACCATGAATGGACATTATATTACCAGCTAGTTGTAACCATGAATGGACATTATATTACCAGCTAGGGAGGCTAGTTGTAACCATGAATGGACATTATATTACCAGCTAGGGAGGCTAGTTGTAACCATGAATGGACATTATATTACCAGCTAGGGAGGCTAGTTGTAACCATGAATGGACATTATATTACCAGCTAGTTGTAACCATGAATGGACATTATATTACCAGCTAGTTGTAACCATGAATGGACATTATATTACCAGCTAGTTGTAACCATGAATGGACATTATATTACCAGCTAGTTGTAACCATGAATGGACATTATATTACCAGCTAGTTGTAACCATGAATGGACATTATATTACCAGCTAGTTGTAACCATGAATGGACATTATATTACCAGCTAGTTGTAACCATGAATGGACATTATATTACCAGCTAGTTGTAACCATGAATGGACATTATATTACCAGCTAGGGAGGCTAGTTGTAACCATGAATGGACATTATATTACCAGCTAGTTGTAACCATGAATGGACATTATATTACCAGCTAGGGAGGCTAGTTGTAACCATGAATGGACATTATATTACCAGCTAGTTGTAACCATGAATGGACATTATATTACCAGCTAGGGAGGCTAGTTGTAACCATGAATGGACATTATATTACCAGCTAGTTGTAACCATGAATGGACATTATATTACCAGCTAGGGAGGCTAGTTGTAACCATGAATGGACATTATATTACCAGCTAGTTGTAACCATGAATGGACATTATATTACCAGCTAGGGAGGCTAGTTGTAACCATGAATGGACATTATATTACCAGCTAGTTGTAACCATGAATGGACATTATATTACCAGCTAGTTGTAACCATGAATGGACATTATATTACCAGCTAGGGAGGCTAGTTGTAACCATGAATGGACATTATATTACCAGCTAGTTGTAACCATGAATGGACATTATATTACCAGCTAGGGAGGCTAGTTGTAACCATGAATGGACATTATATTACCAGCTAGTTGTAACCATGAATGGACATTATATTACCAGCTAGGGAGGCTAGTTGTAACCATGAATGGACATTATATTACCAGCTAGGCTGTGTAACCATGAATGGACATTATATTACCAGCTAGGGAGGCTAGTTGTAACCATGAATGGACATTATATTACCAGCTAGTTGTAACCATGAATGGACATTATATTACCAGCTAGGGAGGCTAGTTGTAACCATGAATGGACATTATATTACCAGCTAGTTGTAACCATGAATGGACATTATATTACCAGCTAGGGAGGCTAGTTGTAACCATGAATGGACATTATATTACCAGCTAGTTGTAACCATGAATGGACATTATATTACCAGCTAGGGAGGCTAGTTGTAACCATGAATGGACATTATATTACCAGCTAGTTGTAACCATGAATGGACATTATATTACCAGCTAGGGAGGCTAGTTGTAACCATGAATGGACATTATATTACCAGCTAGTTGTAACCATGAATGGACATTATATTACCAGCTAGGGAGGCTAGTTGTAACCATGAATGGACATTATATTACCAGCTAGTTGTAACCATGAATGGACATTATATTACCAGCTAGGGAGGCTAGTTGTAACCATGAATGGACATTATATTACCAGCTAGTTGTAACCATGAATGGACATTATATTACCAGCTAGGGAGGCTAGTTGTAACCATGAATGGACATTATATTACCAGCTAGTTGTAACCATGAATGGACATTATATTACCAGCTAGGGAGGCTAGTTGTAACCATGAATGGACATTATATTACCAGCTAGTTGTAACCATGAATGGACATTATATTACCAGCTAGTTGTAACCATGAATGGACATTATATTACCAGCTAGTTGTAACCATGAATGGACATTATATTACCAGCTAGTTGTAACCATGAATGGACATTATATTACCAGCTAGGGAGGCTAGTTGTAACCATGAATGGACATTATATTACCAGCTAGTTGTAACCATGAATGGACATTATATTACCAGCTAGTTGTAACCATGAATGGACATTATATTACCAGCTAGGGAGGCTAGTTGTAACCATGAATGGACATTATATTACCAGCTAGTTGTAACCATGAATGGACATTATATTACCAGCTAGGGAGGCTAGTTGTAACCATGAATGGACATTATATTACCAGCTAGTTGTAACCATGAATGGACATTATATTACCAGCTAGGGAGGCTAGTTGTAACCATGAATGGACATTATATTACCAGCTAGTTGTAACCATGAATGGACATTATATTACCAGCTAGGGAGGCTAGTTGTAACCATGAATGGACATTATATTACCAGCTAGTTGTAACCATGAATGGACATTATATTACCAGCTAGGGAGGCTAGTTGTAACCATGAATGGACATTATATTACCAGCTAGTTGTAACCATGAATGGACATTATATTACCAGCTAGTTGTAACCATGAATGGACATTATATTACCAGCTAGGGAGGCTAGTTGTAACCATGAATGGACATTATATTACCAGCTAGTTGTAACCATGAATGGACATTATATTACCAGCTAGGGAGGCTAGTTGTAACCATGAATGGACATTATATTACCAGCTAGTTGTAACCATGAATGGACATTATATTACCAGCTAGTTGTAACCATGAATGGACATTATATTACCAGCTAGGGAGGCTAGTTGTAACCATGAATGGACATTATATTACCAGCTAGTTGTAACCATGAATGGACATTATATTACCAGCTAGGGAGGCTAGTTGTAACCATGAATGGACATTATATTACCAGCTAGTTGTAACCATGAATGGACATTATATTACCAGCTAGTTGTAACCATGAATGGACATTATATTACCAGCTAGGGAGGCTAGTTGTAACCATGAATGGACATTATATTACCAGCTAGGGAGGCTAGTTGTAACCATGAATGGACATTATATTACCAGCTAGTTGTAACCATGAATGGACATTATATTACCAGCTAGGGAGGCTAGTTGTAACCATGAATGGACATTATATTACCAGCTAGTTGTAACCATGAATGGACATTATATTACCAGCTAGGGAGGCTAGTTGTAACCATGAATGGACATTATATTACCAGCTAGTTGTAACCATGAATGGACATTATATTACCAGCTAGGGAGGCTAGTTGTAACCATGAATGGACATTATATTACCAGCTAGTTGTAACCATGAATGGACATTATATTACCAGCTAGGGAGGCTAGTTGTAACCATGAATGGACATTATATTACCAGCTAGTTGTAACCATGAATGGACATTATATTACCAGCTAGGGAGGCTAGTTGTAACCATGAATGGACATTATATTACCAGCTAGTTGTAACCATGAATGGACATTATATTACCAGCTAGGGAGGCTAGTTGTAACCATGAATGGACATTATATTACCAGCTAGTTGTAACCATGAATGGACATTATATTACCAGCTAGGGAGGCTAGTTGTAACCATGAATGGACATTATATTACCAGCTAGTTGTAACCATGAATGGACATTATATTACCAGCTAGGGAGGCTAGTTGTAACCATGAATGGACATTATATTACCAGCTAGTTGTAACCATGAATGGACATTATATTACCAGCTAGGGAGGCTAGTTGTAACCATGAATGGACATTATATTACCAGCTAGTTGTAACCATGAATGGACATTATATTACCAGCTAGGGAGGCTAGTTGTAACCATGAATGGACATTATATTACCAGCTAGTTGTAACCATGAATGGACATTATATTACCAGCTAGGGAGGCTAGTTGTAACCATGAATGGACATTATATTACCAGCTAGTTGTAACCATGAATGGACATTATATTACCAGCTAGTTGTAACCATGAATGGACATTATATTACCAGCTAGGGAGGCTAGTTGTAACCATGAATGGACATTATATTACCAGCTAGGGAGGCTAGTTGTAACCATGAATGGACATTATATTACCAGCTAGTTGTAACCATGAATGGACATTATATTACCAGCTAGGGGCTAGTTGTAACCATGAATGGACATTATATTACCAGCTAGTTGTAACCATGAATGGACATTATATTACCAGCTAGTTGTAACCATGAATGGACATTATATTACCAGCTAGGGAGGCTAGTTGTAACCATGAATGGACATTATATTACCAGCTAGTTGTAACCATGAATGGACATTATATTACCAGCTAGGGAGGCTAGTTGTAACCATGAATGGACATTATATTACCAGCTAGTTGTAACCATGAATGGACATTATATTACCAGCTAGGGAGGCTAGTTGTAACCATGAATGGACATTATATTACCAGCTAGTTGTAACCATGAATGGACATTATATTACCAGCTAGGGAGGCTAGTTGTAACCATGAATGGACATTATATTACCAGCTAGGGGCTAGTTGTAACCATGAATGGACATTATATTACCAGCTAGGGAGGCTAGTTGTAACCATGAATGGACATTATATTACCAGCTAGTTGTAACCATGAATGGACATTATATTACCAGCTAGTTGTAACCATGAATGGACATTATATTACCAGCTAGGGAGGCTAGTTGTAACCATGAATGGACATTATATTACCAGCTAGGGCTAGTTGTAACCATGAATGGACATTATATTACCAGCTAGTTGTAACCATGAATGGACATTATATTACCAGCTAGGGAGGCTAGTTGTAACCATGAATGGACATTATATTACCAGCTAGTTGTAACCATGAATGGACATTATATTACCAGCTAGGGAGGCTAGTTGTAACCATGAATGGACATTATATTACCAGCTAGTTGTAACCATGAATGGACATTATATTACCAGCTAGTTGTAACCATGAATGGACATTATATTACCAGCTAGGGAGGCTAGTTGTAACCATGAATGGACATTATATTACCAGCTAGTTGTAACCATGAATGGACATTATATTACCAGCTAGGGAGGCTAGTTGTAACCATGAATGGACATTATATTACCAGCTAGTTGTAACCATGAATGGACATTATATTACCAGCTAGTTGTAACCATGAATGGACATTATATTACCAGCTAGGGAGGCTAGTTGTAACCATGAATGGACATTATATTACCAGCTAGGGAGGCTAGTTGTAACCATGAATGGACATTATATTACCAGCTAGTTGTAACCATGAATGGACATTATATTACCAGCTAGGGAGGCTAGTTGTAACCATGAATGGACATTATATTACCAGCTAGTTGTAACCATGAATGGACATTATATTACCAGCTAGGGAGGCTAGTTGTAACCATGAATGGACATTATATTACCAGCTAGTTGTAACCATGAATGGACATTATATTACCAGCTAGGGAGGCTAGTTGTAACCATGAATGGACATTATATTACCAGCTAGTTGTAACCATGAATGGACATTATATTACCAGCTAGGGAGGCTAGTTGTAACCATGAATGGACATTATATTACCAGCTAGTTGTAACCATGAATGGACATTATATTACCAGCTAGGGAGGCTAGTTGTAACCATGAATGGACATTATATTACCAGCTAGTTGTAACCATGAATGGACATTATATTACCAGCTAGTTGTAACCATGAATGGACATTATATTACCAGCTAGGGAGGCTAGTTGTAACCATGAATGGACATTATATTACCAGCTAGTTGTAACCATGAATGGACATTATATTACCAGCTAGGGAGGCTAGTTGTAACCATGAATGGACATTATATTACCAGCTAGTTGTAACCATGAATGGACATTATATTACCAGCTAGTTGTAACCATGAATGGACATTATATTACCAGCTAGGGAGGCTAGTTGTAACCATGAATGGACATTATATTACCAGCTAGGGAGGCTAGTTGTAACCATGAATGGACATTATATTACCAGCTAGTTGTAACCATGAATGGACATTATATTACCAGCTAGGAGGCTAGTTGTAACCATGAATGGACATTATATTACCAGCTAGTTGTAACCATGAATGGACATTATATTACCAGCTAGGGAGGCTAGTTGTAACCATGAATGGACATTATATTACCAGCTAGTTGTAACCATGAATGGACATTATATTACCAGCTAGGGAGGCTAGTTGTAACCATGAATGGACATTATATTACCAGCTAGTTGTAACCATGAATGGACATTATATTACCAGCTAGGAGGCTAGTTGTAACCATGAATGGACATTATATTACCAGCTAGTTGTAACCATGAATGGACATTATATTACCAGCTAGGGAGGCTAGTTGTAACCATGAATGGACATTATATTACCAGCTAGTTGTAACCATGAATGGACATTATATTACCAGGCTAGTTGTAACCATGAATGGACATTATATTACCAGCTAGGGAGGCTAGTTGTAACCATGAATGGACATTATATTACCAGCTAGTTGTAACCATGAATGGACATTATATTACCAGCTAGGGAGGCTAGTTGTAACCATGAATGGACATTATATTACCAGCTAGTTGTAACCATGAATGGACATTATATTACGCAGGGGCTAGTTGTAACCATGAATGGACATTATATTACCAGCTAGGGAGGCTAGTTGTAACCATGAATGGACATTATATTACCAGCTAGGGAGGCTAGTTGTAACCATGAATGGACATTATATTACCAGCTAGTTGTAACCATGAATGGACATTATATTACCAGCTAGTTGTAACCATGAATGGACATTATATTACCAGCTAGTTGTAACCATGAATGGACATTATATTACCAGCTAGGGAGGCTAGTTGTAACCATGAATGGACATTATATTACCAGCTAGTTGTAACCATGAATGGACATTATATTACCAGCTAGGGAGGCTAGTTGTAACCATGAATGGACATTATATTACCAGCTAGTTGTAACCATGAATGGACATTATATTACCAGCTAGGGAGGCTAGTTGTAACCATGAATGGACATTATATTACCAGCTAGTTGTAACCATGAATGGACATTATATTACCAGCTAGGGAGGCTAGTTGTAACCATGAATGGACATTATATTACCAGCTAGTTGTAACCATGAATGGACATTATATTACCAGCTAGGGAGGCTAGTTGTAACCATGAATGGACATTATATTACCAGCTGGAGCTAGTTGTAACCATGAATGGACATTATATTACCAGCTAGGGAGGCTAGTTGTAACCATGAATGGACATTATATTACCAGCTAGTTGTAACCATGAATGGACATTATATTACCAGCTAGGGAGGCTAGTTGTAACCATGAATGGACATTATATTACCAGCTAGTTGTAACCATGAATGGACATTATATTACCAGCTAGGGAGGCTAGTTGTAACCATGAATGGACATTATATTACCAGCTAGTTGTAACCATGAATGGACATTATATTACCAGCTAGGGAGGCTAGTTGTAACCATGAATGGACATTATATTACCAGCTAGTTGTAACCATGAATGGACATTATATTACCAGCTAGGAGGCTAGTTGTAACCATGAATGGACATTATATTACCAGCTAGTTGTAACCATGAATGGACATTATATTACCAGCTAGGGAGGCTAGTTGTAACCATGAATGGACATTATATTACCAGCTAGGGTTGTAACCATGAATGGACATTATATTACCAGCTAGGGAGGCTAGTTGTAACCATGAATGGACATTATATTACCAGCTAGTTGTAACCATGAATGGACATTATATTACCAGCTAGGGAGGCTAGTTGTAACCATGAATGGACATTATATTACCTAGCTAGTTGTAACCATGAATGGACATTATATTACCAGCTAGGAGGCTAGTTGTAACCATGAATGGACATTATATTACCAGCTAGTTGTAACCATGAATGGACATTATATTACCAGCTAGGGAGGCTAGTTGTAACCATGAATGGACATTATATTACCAGCTAGTTGTAACCATGAATGGACATTATATTACCAGCTAGGGAGGCTAGTTGTAACCATGAATGGACATTATATTACCAGCTAGTTGTAACCATGAATGGACATTATATTACCAGCTAGGGAGGCTAGTTGTAACCATGAATGGACATTATATTACCAGCTAGTTGTAACCATGAATGGACATTATATTACCAGCTAGTTGTAACCATGAATGGACATTATATTACCAGCTAGGGAGGCTAGTTGTAACCATGAATGGACATTATATTACCAGCTAGTTGTAACCATGAATGGACATTATATTACCAGCTAGGGAGGCTAGTTGTAACCATGAATGGACATTATATTACCAGCTAGTTGTAACCATGAATGGACATTATATTACCAGCTAGTTGTAACCATGAATGGACATTATATTACCAGCTAGGGAGGCTAGTTGTAACCATGAATGGACATTATATTACCAGCTAGTTGTAACCATGAATGGACATTATATTACCAGCTAGGGAGGCTAGTTGTAACCATGAATGGACATTATATTACCAGCTAGTTGTAACCATGAATGGACATTATATTACCAGCTAGGGAGGCTAGTTGTAACCATGAATGGACATTATATTACCAGCTAGTTGTAACCATGAATGGACATTATATTACCAGCTAGGGAGGCTAGTTGTAACCATGAATGGACATTATATTACCAGCTAGTTGTAACCATGAATGGACATTATATTACCAGCTAGGGAGGCTAGTTGTAACCATGAATGGACATTATATTACCAGCTAGTTGTAACCATGAATGGACATTATATTACCAGCTAGTTGTAACCATGAATGGACATTATATTACCAGCTAGGGAGGCTAGTTGTAACCATGAATGGACATTATATTACCAGCTAGTTGTAACCATGAATGGACATTATATTACCAGCTAGGGAGGCTAGTTGTAACCATGAATGGACATTATATTACCAGCTAGTTGTAACCATGAATGGACATTATATTACCAGCTAGTTGTAACCATGAATGGACATTATATTACCAGCTAGGGAGGCTAGTTGTAACCATGAATGGACATTATATTACCAGCTAGTTGTAACCATGAATGGACATTATATTACCAGCTAGGGAGGCTAGTTGTAACCATGAATGGACATTATATTACCAGCTAGTTGTAACCATGAATGGACATTATATTACCAGCTAGGGGTGTGTAACCATGAATGGACATTATATTACCAGCTAGGGAGGCTAGTTGTAACCATGAATGGACATTATATTACCAGCTAGGGAGGCTAGTTGTAACCATGAATGGACATTATATTACCAGCTAGTTGTAACCATGAATGGACATTATATTACCAGCTAGGGAGGCTAGTTGTAACCATGAATGGACATTATATTACCAGCTAGTTGTAACCATGAATGGACATTATATTACCAGCTAGGGAGGCTAGTTGTAACCATGAATGGACATTATATTACCAGCTAGTTGTAACCATGAATGGACATTATATTACCAGCTAGGGAGGCTAGTTGTAACCATGAATGGACATTATATTACCAGCTAGTTGTAACCATGAATGGACATTATATTACCAGCTAGGGAGGCTAGTTGTAACCATGAATGGACATTATATTACCAGCTAGTTGTAACCATGAATGGACATTATATTACCAGCTAGGGAGGCTAGTTGTAACCATGAATGGACATTATATTACCAGCTAGTTGTAACCATGAATGGACATTATATTACCAGCTAGGGAGGCTAGTTGTAACCATGAATGGACATTATATTACCAGCTAGTTGTAACCATGAATGGACATTATATTACCAGCTAGGGAGGCTAGTTGTAACCATGAATGGACATTATATTACCAGCTAGTTGTAACCATGAATGGACATTATATTACCAGCTAGGGAGGCTAGTTGTAACCATGAATGGACATTATATTACCAGCTAGTTGTAACCATGAATGGACATTATATTACCAGCTAGGGAGGCTAGTTGTAACCATGAATGGACATTATATTACCAGCTAGTTGTAACCATGAATGGACATTATATTACCAGCTAGTTGTAACCATGAATGGACATTATATTACCAGCTAGGGAGGCTAGTTGTAACCATGAATGGACATTATATTACCAGCTAGTTGTAACCATGAATGGACATTATATTACCAGCTAGTTGTAACCATGAATGGACATTATATTACCAGCTAGTTGTAACCATGAATGGACATTATATTACCAGCTAGGGGTTGTAACCATGAATGGACATTATATTACCAGCTAGGGGCTAGTTGTAACCATGAATGGACATTATATTACCAGCTAGTTGTAACCATGAATGGACATTATATTACCAGCTAGTTGTAACCATGAATGGACATTATATTACCAGCTAGGGAGGCTAGTTGTAACCATGAATGGACATTATATTACCAGCTAGTTGTAACCATGAATGGACATTATATTACCAGCTAGGGAGGCTAGTTGTAACCATGAATGGACATTATATTACCAGCTAGTTGTAACCATGAATGGACATTATATTACCAGCTAGGGAGGCTAGTTGTAACCATGAATGGACATTATATTACCAGCTAGTTGTAACCATGAATGGACATTATATTACCAGCTAGGGAGGCTAGTTGTAACCATGAATGGACATTATATTACCAGCTAGTTGTAACCATGAATGGACATTATATTACCAGCTAGGGAGGCTAGTTGTAACCATGAATGGACATTATATTACCAGCTAGTTGTAACCATGAATGGACATTATATTACCAGCTAGTTGTAACCATGAATGGACATTATATTACCAGCTAGGAGGCTAGTTGTAACCATGAATGGACATTATATTACCAGCTAGTTGTAACCATGAATGGACATTATATTACCAGCTAGGGAGGCTAGTTGTAACCATGAATGGACATTATATTACCAGCTAGTTGTAACCATGAATGGACATTATATTACCAGCTAGTTGTAACCATGAATGGACATTATATTACCAGCTAGGGAGGCTAGTTGTAACCATGAATGGACATTATATTACCAGCTAGTTGTAACCATGAATGGACATTATATTACCAGCTAGGGAGGCTAGTTGTAACCATGAATGGACATTATATTACCAGCTAGTTGTAACCATGAATGGACATTATATTACCAGCTAGGGTGTGTAACCATGAATGGACATTATATTACCAGCTAGGGAGGCTAGTTGTAACCATGAATGGACATTATATTACCAGCTAGGGAGGCTAGTTGTAACCATGAATGGACATTATATTACCAGCTAGTTGTAACCATGAATGGACATTATATTACCAGCTGGGCTAGTTGTAACCATGAATGGACATTATATTACCAGCTAGTTGTAACCATGAATGGACATTATATTACCAGCTAGGGAGGCTAGTTGTAACCATGAATGGACATTATATTACCAGCTAGTTGTAACCATGAATGGACATTATATTACCAGCTAGGGAGGCTAGTTGTAACCATGAATGGACATTATATTACCAGCTAGTTGTAACCATGAATGGACATTATATTACCAGCTAGGGAGGCTAGTTGTAACCATGAATGGACATTATATTACCAGCTAGTTGTAACCATGAATGGACATTATATTACCAGCTAGGGAGGCTAGTTGTAACCATGAATGGACATTATATTACCAGCTAGTTGTAACCATGAATGGACATTATATTACCAGCTAGGGAGGCTAGTTGTAACCATGAATGGACATTATATTACCAGCTAGTTGTAACCATGAATGGACATTATATTACCAGCTAGGGAGGCTAGTTGTAACCATGAATGGACATTATATTACCAGCTAGTTGTAACCATGAATGGACATTATATTACCAGCTAGGGAGGCTAGTTGTAACCATGAATGGACATTATATTACCAGCTAGTTGTAACCATGAATGGACATTATATTACCAGCTAGGGTTGTAACCATGAATGGACATTATATTACCAGCTAGGCTGTGTAACCATGAATGGACATTATATTACCAGCTAGGGAGGCTAGTTGTAACCATGAATGGACATTATATTACCAGCTAGTTGTAACCATGAATGGACATTATATTACCAGCTAGGAGGCTAGTTGTAACCATGAATGGACATTATATTACCAGCTAGTTGTAACCATGAATGGACATTATATTACCAGCTAGTTGTAACCATGAATGGACATTATATTACCAGCTAGGGAGGCTAGTTGTAACCATGAATGGACATTATATTACCAGCTAGTTGTAACCATGAATGGACATTATATTACCAGCTAGGGAGGCTAGTTGTAACCATGAATGGACATTATATTACCAGCTAGTTGTAACCATGAATGGACATTATATTACCAGCTAGGGAGGCTAGTTGTAACCATGAATGGACATTATATTACCAGCTAGGTAGTTGTAACCATGAATGGACATTATATTACCAGCTAGGAGGCTAGTTGTAACCATGAATGGACATTATATTACCAGCTAGTTGTAACCATGAATGGACATTATATTACCAGCTAGGGAGGCTAGTTGTAACCATGAATGGACATTATATTACCAGCTAGTTGTAACCATGAATGGACATTATATTACCAGCTAGGAGGCTAGTTGTAACCATGAATGGACATTATATTACCAGCTAGTTGTAACCATGAATGGACATTATATTACCAGCTAGGGAGGCTAGTTGTAACCATGAATGGACATTATATTACCAGCTAGTTGTAACCATGAATGGACATTATATTACCAGCTGGAGGCTAGTTGTAACCATGAATGGACATTATATTACCAGGCTAGTTGTAACCATGAATGGACATTATATTACCAGCTAGGGAGGCTAGTTGTAACCATGAATGGACATTATATTACCAGCTAGTTGTAACCATGAATGGACATTATATTACCAGCTAGTTGTAACCATGAATGGACATTATATTACCAGCTAGGGAGGCTAGTTGTAACCATGAATGGACATTATATTACCAGCTAGTTGTAACCATGAATGGACATTATATTACCAGCTAGGGAGGCTAGTTGTAACCATGAATGGACATTATATTACCAGCTAGTTGTAACCATGAATGGACATTATATTACCAGCTAGTTGTAACCATGAATGGACATTATATTACCAGCTAGGAGGCTAGTTGTAACCATGAATGGACATTATATTACCAGCTAGGGAGGCTAGTTGTAACCATGAATGGACATTATATTACCAGCTAGTTGTAACCATGAATGGACATTATATTACCAGCTAGGAGGCTAGTTGTAACCATGAATGGACATTATATTACCAGCTAGTTGTAACCATGAATGGACATTATATTACCAGCTAGGGAGGCTAGTTGTAACCATGAATGGACATTATATTACCAGCTAGTTGTAACCATGAATGGACATTATATTACCAGCTAGGGAGGCTAGTTGTAACCATGAATGGACATTATATTACCAGCTAGTTGTAACCATGAATGGACATTATATTACCAGCTAGGAGGCTAGTTGTAACCATGAATGGACATTATATTACCAGCTAGTTGTAACCATGAATGGACATTATATTACCAGCTAGGGAGGCTAGTTGTAACCATGAATGGACATTATATTACCAGCTAGTTGTAACCATGAATGGACATTATATTACCAGCTAGTTGTAACCATGAATGGACATTATATTACCAGCTAGTTGTAACCATGAATGGACATTATATTACCAGCTAGTTGTAACCATGAATGGACATTATATTACCAGCTAGTTGTAACCATGAATGGACATTATATTACCAGCTAGTTGTAACCATGAATGGACATTATATTACCAGCTAGGGAGGCTAGTTGTAACCATGAATGGACATTATATTACCAGCTAGGTTGTAACCATGAATGGACATTATATTACCAGCTAGGAGGCTAGTTGTAACCATGAATGGACATTATATTACCAGCTAGTTGTAACCATGAATGGACATTATATTACCAGCTAGTTGTAACCATGAATGGACATTATATTACCAGCTAGTTGTAACCATGAATGGACATTATATTACCAGCTAGTTGTAACCATGAATGGACATTATATTACCAGCTAGGGGCTAGTTGTAACCATGAATGGACATTATATTACCAGCTAGGTTGTAACCATGAATGGACATTATATTACCAGCTAGTTGTAACCATGAATGGACATTATATTACCAGCTAGGGAGGCTAGTTGTAACCATGAATGGACATTATATTACCAGCTAGTTGTAACCATGAATGGACATTATATTACCAGCTAGTTGTAACCATGAATGGACATTATATTACCAGCTAGTTGTAACCATGAATGGACATTATATTACCAGCTAGTTGTAACCATGAATGGACATTATATTACCAGCTAGGGGCTGTGTAACCATGAATGGACATTATATTACCAGCTAGTTGTAACCATGAATGGACATTATATTACCAGCTAGTTGTAACCATGAATGGACATTATATTACCAGCTAGGGAGGCTAGTTGTAACCATGAATGGACATTATATTACCAGCTAGTTGTAACCATGAATGGACATTATATTACCAGCTAGGGAGGCTAGTTGTAACCATGAATGGACATTATATTACCAGCTAGTTGTAACCATGAATGGACATTATATTACCAGCTAGGGAGGCTAGTTGTAACCATGAATGGACATTATATTACCAGCTAGTTGTAACCATGAATGGACATTATATTACCAGCTAGGGAGGCTAGTTGTAACCATGAATGGACATTATATTACCAGCTAGTTGTAACCATGAATGGACATTATATTACCAGCTAGGGAGGCTAGTTGTAACCATGAATGGACATTATATTACCAGCTAGTTGTAACCATGAATGGACATTATATTACCAGCTAGTTGTAACCATGAATGGACATTATATTACCAGCTAGTTGTAACCATGAATGGACATTATATTACCAGCTAGTTGTAACCATGAATGGACATTATATTACCAGCTAGGGAGGCTAGTTGTAACCATGAATGGACATTATATTACCAGCTAGTTGTAACCATGAATGGACATTATATTACCAGCTAGGAGGCTAGTTGTAACCATGAATGGACATTATATTACCAGAGCTAGTTGTAACCATGAATGGACATTATATTACCAGCTAGTTGTAACCATGAATGGACATTATATTACCAGCTAGGGAGGCTAGTTGTAACCATGAATGGACATTATATTACCAGCTAGTTGTAACCATGAATGGACATTATATTACCAGCTAGGGAGGCTAGTTGTAACCATGAATGGACATTATATTACCAGCTAGTTGTAACCATGAATGGACATTATATTACCAGCTAGGCTTGTAACCATGAATGGACATTATATTACCAGCTAGGGAGGCTAGTTGTAACCATGAATGGACATTATATTACCAGCTAGGGAGGCTAGTTGTAACCATGAATGGACATTATATTACCAGCTAGTTGTAACCATGAATGGACATTATATTACCAGCTAGGGAGGCTAGTTGTAACCATGAATGGACATTATATTACCAGCTAGTTGTAACCATGAATGGACATTATATTACCAGCTAGGGAGGCTAGTTGTAACCATGAATGGACATTATATTACCAGCTAGTTGTAACCATGAATGGACATTATATTACCAGCTAGGGAGGCTAGTTGTAACCATGAATGGACATTATATTACCAGCTAGTTGTAACCATGAATGGACATTATATTACCAGCTAGGGAGGCTAGTTGTAACCATGAATGGACATTATATTACCAGCTAGGAGGCTAGTTGTAACCATGAATGGACATTATATTACCAGCTAGTTGTAACCATGAATGGACATTATATTACCAGCTAGGGAGGCTAGTTGTAACCATGAATGGACATTATATTACCAGCTAGTTGTAACCATGAATGGACATTATATTACCAGCTAGGGAGGCTAGTTGTAACCATGAATGGACATTATATTACCAGCTAGTTGTAACCATGAATGGACATTATATTACCAGCTAGTTGTAACCATGAATGGACATTATATTACCAGCTAGGGGCTAGTTGTAACCATGAATGGACATTATATTACCAGGCTAGTTGTAACCATGAATGGACATTATATTACCAGCTAGGGAGGCTAGTTGTAACCATGAATGGACATTATATTACCAGCTAGTTGTAACCATGAATGGACATTATATTACCAGCTAGTTGTAACCATGAATGGACATTATATTACCAGCTAGGGAGGCTAGTTGTAACCATGAATGGACATTATATTACCAGCTAGTTGTAACCATGAATGGACATTATATTACCAGCTAGGGAGGCTAGTTGTAACCATGAATGGACATTATATTACCAGCTAGTTGTAACCATGAATGGACATTATATTACCAGCTAGGGAGGCTAGTTGTAACCATGAATGGACATTATATTACCAGCTAGTTGTAACCATGAATGGACATTATATTACCAGCTAGGGAGGCTAGTTGTAACCATGAATGGACATTATATTACCAGCTAGTTGTAACCATGAATGGACATTATATTACCAGCTAGGGAGGCTAGTTGTAACCATGAATGGACATTATATTACCAGCTAGTTGTAACCATGAATGGACATTATATTACCAGCTAGTTGTAACCATGAATGGACATTATATTACCAGCTAGGGAGGCTAGTTGTAACCATGAATGGACATTATATTACCAGCTAGTTGTAACCATGAATGGACATTATATTACCAGCTAGGGAGGCTAGTTGTAACCATGAATGGACATTATATTACCAGCTAGTTGTAACCATGAATGGACATTATATTACCAGCTAGTTGTAACCATGAATGGACATTATATTACCAGCTAGGGAGGCTAGTTGTAACCATGAATGGACATTATATTACCAGCTAGTTGTAACCATGAATGGACATTATATTACCAGCTAGGGAGGCTAGTTGTAACCATGAATGGACATTATATTACCAGCTAGTTGTAACCATGAATGGACATTATATTACCAGCTAGGTTGTAACCATGAATGGACATTATATTACCAGCTAGGGAGGCTAGTTGTAACCATGAATGGACATTATATTACCAGCTAGGGAGGCTAGTTGTAACCATGAATGGACATTATATTACCAGCTAGTTGTAACCATGAATGGACATTATATTACCAGCTAGGGAGGCTAGTTGTAACCATGAATGGACATTATATTACCAGCTAGTTGTAACCATGAATGGACATTATATTACCAGCTAGGGAGGCTAGTTGTAACCATGAATGGACATTATATTACCAGCTAGTTGTAACCATGAATGGACATTATATTACCAGCTAGGGAGGCTAGTTGTAACCATGAATGGACATTATATTACCAGCTAGTTGTAACCATGAATGGACATTATATTACCAGCTGGGAGGCTAGTTGTAACCATGAATGGACATTATATTACCAGCTAGTTGTAACCATGAATGGACATTATATTACCAGCTAGGGAGGCTAGTTGTAACCATGAATGGACATTATATTACCAGCTAGTTGTAACCATGAATGGACATTATATTACCAGCTAGGGAGGCTAGTTGTAACCATGAATGGACATTATATTACCAGGCTAGTTGTAACCATGAATGGACATTATATTACCAGCTAGGGAGGCTAGTTGTAACCATGAATGGACATTATATTACCAGCTAGTTGTAACCATGAATGGACATTATATTACCAGCTAGGGAGGCTAGTTGTAACCATGAATGGACATTATATTACCAGCTAGTTGTAACCATGAATGGACATTATATTACCAGCTAGTTGTAACCATGAATGGACATTATATTACCAGCTAGGGAGGCTAGTTGTAACCATGAATGGACATTATATTACCAGCTAGGGAGGCTAGTTGTAACCATGAATGGACATTATATTACCAGCTAGTTGTAACCATGAATGGACATTATATTACCAGCTAGTTGTAACCATGAATGGACATTATATTACCAGCTAGTTGTAACCATGAATGGACATTATATTACCAGCTAGTTGTAACCATGAATGGACATTATATTACCAGCTAGGGAGGCTAGTTGTAACCATGAATGGACATTATATTACCAGCTAGTTGTAACCATGAATGGACATTATATTACCAGCTAGGGAGGCTAGTTGTAACCATGAATGGACATTATATTACCAGCTAGTTGTAACCATGAATGGACATTATATTACCAGCTAGGGAGGCTAGTTGTAACCATGAATGGACATTATATTACCAGCTAGTTGTAACCATGAATGGACATTATATTACCAGCTAGGGAGGCTAGTTGTAACCATGAATGGACATTATATTACCAGCTAGTTGTAACCATGAATGGACATTATATTACCAGCTAGGGAGGCTAGTTGTAACCATGAATGGACATTATATTACCAGCTAGTTGTAACCATGAATGGACATTATATTACCAGCTAGGGAGGCTAGTTGTAACCATGAATGGACATTATATTACCAGCTAGTTGTAACCATGAATGGACATTATATTACCAGCTAGTTGTAACCATGAATGGACATTATATTACCAGCTAGGGAGGCTAGTTGTAACCATGAATGGACATTATATTACCAGCTAGTTGTAACCATGAATGGACATTATATTACCAGCTAGGAGGCTAGTTGTAACCATGAATGGACATTATATTACCAGCTAGTTGTAACCATGAATGGACATTATATTACCAGCTAGGGAGGCTAGTTGTAACCATGAATGGACATTATATTACCAGCTAGGGGCTAGTTGTAACCATGAATGGACATTATATTACCAGCTAGGGAGGCTAGTTGTAACCATGAATGGACATTATATTACCAGCTAGTTGTAACCATGAATGGACATTATATTACCAGCTAGTTGTAACCATGAATGGACATTATATTACCAGCTAGTTGTAACCATGAATGGACATTATATTACCAGCTAGTTGTAACCATGAATGGACATTATATTACCAGCTAGTTGTAACCATGAATGGACATTATATTACCAGCTAGTTGTAACCATGAATGGACATTATATTACCAGCTAGTTGTAACCATGAATGGACATTATATTACCAGCTAGGGAGGCTAGTTGTAACCATGAATGGACATTATATTACCAGCTAGTTGTAACCATGAATGGACATTATATTACCAGCTAGGGAGGCTAGTTGTAACCATGAATGGACATTATATTACCAGCTAGTTGTAACCATGAATGGACATTATATTACCAGCTAGTTGTAACCATGAATGGACATTATATTACCAGCTAGGGAGGCTAGTTGTAACCATGAATGGACATTATATTACCAGCTAGTTGTAACCATGAATGGACATTATATTACCAGCTAGGGAGGCTAGTTGTAACCATGAATGGACATTATATTACCAGCTAGTTGTAACCATGAATGGACATTATATTACCAGCTAGTTGTAACCATGAATGGACATTATATTACCAGCTAGGGAGGCTAGTTGTAACCATGAATGGACATTATATTACCAGCTAGGGAGGCTAGTTGTAACCATGAATGGACATTATATTACCAGCTAGTTGTAACCATGAATGGACATTATATTACCAGCTAGGGAGGCTAGTTGTAACCATGAATGGACATTATATTACCAGCTAGTTGTAACCATGAATGGACATTATATTACCAGCTAGGGAGGCTAGTTGTAACCATGAATGGACATTATATTACCAGCTAGTTGTAACCATGAATGGACATTATATTACCAGCTAGGGAGGCTAGTTGTAACCATGAATGGACATTATATTACCGCAGGGGCTAGTTGTAACCATGAATGGACATTATATTACCAGCTGGAGGCTAGTTGTAACCATGAATGGACATTATATTACCAGCTAGTTGTAACCATGAATGGACATTATATTACCAGCTAGTTGTAACCATGAATGGACATTATATTACCAGCTAGGGAGGCTAGTTGTAACCATGAATGGACATTATATTACCAGCTAGTTGTAACCATGAATGGACATTATATTACCAGCTAGGGAGGCTAGTTGTAACCATGAATGGACATTATATTACCAGCTAGTTGTAACCATGAATGGACATTATATTACCAGCTAGTTGTAACCATGAATGGACATTATATTACCAGCTAGTTGTAACCATGAATGGACATTATATTACCAGCTAGTTGTAACCATGAATGGACATTATATTACCAGCTAGGGAGGCTAGTTGTAACCATGAATGGACATTATATTACCAGCTAGTTGTAACCATGAATGGACATTATATTACCAGCTAGTTGTAACCATGAATGGACATTATATTACCAGCTAGGGAGGCTAGTTGTAACCATGAATGGACATTATATTACCAGCTAGTTGTAACCATGAATGGACATTATATTACCAGCTAGGGAGGCTAGTTGTAACCATGAATGGACATTATATTACCAGCTAGTTGTAACCATGAATGGACATTATATTACCAGCTAGGGAGGCTAGTTGTAACCATGAATGGACATTATATTACCAGCTAGTTGTAACCATGAATGGACATTATATTACCAGCTAGGGAGGCTAGTTGTAACCATGAATGGACATTATATTACCAGCTAGTTGTAACCATGAATGGACATTATATTACCAGCTAGGGAGGCTAGTTGTAACCATGAATGGACATTATATTACCAGCTAGTTGTAACCATGAATGGACATTATATTACCAGCTAGTTGTAACCATGAATGGACATTATATTACCAGCTAGGGAGGCTAGTTGTAACCATGAATGGACATTATATTACCAGCTAGTTGTAACCATGAATGGACATTATATTACCAGCTAGGGAGGCTAGTTGTAACCATGAATGGACATTATATTACCAGCTAGTTGTAACCATGAATGGACATTATATTACCAGCTAGTTGTAACCATGAATGGACATTATATTACCAGCTAGGAGGCTAGTTGTAACCATGAATGGACATTATATTACCAGCTAGTTGTAACCATGAATGGACATTATATTACCAGCTAGGGAGGCTAGTTGTAACCATGAATGGACATTATATTACCAGCTAGTTGTAACCATGAATGGACATTATATTACCAGCTAGTTGTAACCATGAATGGACATTATATTACCAGCTAGGGAGGCTAGTTGTAACCATGAATGGACATTATATTACCAGCTAGGGAGGCTAGTTGTAACCATGAATGGACATTATATTACCAGCTAGTTGTAACCATGAATGGACATTATATTACCAGCTAGGGAGGCTAGTTGTAACCATGAATGGACATTATATTACCAGCTAGTTGTAACCATGAATGGACATTATATTACCAGCTAGGGAGGCTAGTTGTAACCATGAATGGACATTATATTACCAGCTAGTTGTAACCATGAATGGACATTATATTACCAGCTAGGGAGGCTAGTTGTAACCATGAATGGACATTATATTACCAGCTAGTTGTAACCATGAATGGACATTATATTACCAGCTAGGGAGGCTAGTTGTAACCATGAATGGACATTATATTACCAGCTAGTTGTAACCATGAATGGACATTATATTACCAGCTAGGGAGGCTAGTTGTAACCATGAATGGACATTATATTACCAGCTAGTTGTAACCATGAATGGACATTATATTACCAGCTAGGGAGGCTAGTTGTAACCATGAATGGACATTATATTACCAGCTAGTTGTAACCATGAATGGACATTATATTACCAGCTAGGGAGGCTAGTTGTAACCATGAATGGACATTATATTACCAGCTAGTTGTAACCATGAATGGACATTATATTACCAGCTAGGGAGGCTAGTTGTAACCATGAATGGACATTATATTACCAGCTAGTTGTAACCATGAATGGACATTATATTACCAGCTAGTTGTAACCATGAATGGACATTATATTACCAGCTAGGGAGGCTAGTTGTAACCATGAATGGACATTATATTACCAGCTAGGGAGGCTAGTTGTAACCATGAATGGACATTATATTACCAGCTAGTTGTAACCATGAATGGACATTATATTACCAGCTAGTTGTAACCATGAATGGACATTATATTACCAGCTAGTTGTAACCATGAATGGACATTATATTACCAGCTAGTTGTAACCATGAATGGACATTATATTACCAGCTAGGGAGGCTAGTTGTAACCATGAATGGACATTATATTACCAGCTAGTTGTAACCATGAATGGACATTATATTACCAGCTAGGGAGGCTAGTTGTAACCATGAATGGACATTATATTACCAGCTAGTTGTAACCATGAATGGACATTATATTACCAGCTAGGGAGGCTAGTTGTAACCATGAATGGACATTATATTACCAGCTAGTTGTAACCATGAATGGACATTATATTACCAGCTAGGGAGGCTAGTTGTAACCATGAATGGACATTATATTACCAGCTAGTTGTAACCATGAATGGACATTATATTACCAGCTAGGGAGGCTAGTTGTAACCATGAATGGACATTATATTACCAGCTAGTTGTAACCATGAATGGACATTATATTACCAGCTAGGGAGGCTAGTTGTAACCATGAATGGACATTATATTACCAGCTAGTTGTAACCATGAATGGACATTATATTACCAGCTAGTTGTAACCATGAATGGACATTATATTACCAGCTAGGGAGGCTAGTTGTAACCATGAATGGACATTATATTACCAGCTAGGGAGGCTAGTTGTAACCATGAATGGACATTATATTACCAGCTAGGGTTGTAACCATGAATGGACATTATATTACCAGCGGGGCTAGTTGTAACCATGAATGGACATTATATTACCAGCTAGTTGTAACCATGAATGGACATTATATTACCAGCTAGGGAGGCTAGTTGTAACCATGAATGGACATTATATTACCAGCTGCTAGTTGTAACCATGAATGGACATTATATTACCAGCTAGGGAGGCTAGTTGTAACCATGAATGGACATTATATTACCAGCTAGTTGTAACCATGAATGGACATTATATTACCAGCTAGGAGGCTAGTTGTAACCATGAATGGACATTATATTACCAGCTAGTTGTAACCATGAATGGACATTATATTACCAGCTAGTTGTAACCATGAATGGACATTATATTACCAGCTAGTTGTAACCATGAATGGACATTATATTACCAGCTAGGAGGCTAGTTGTAACCATGAATGGACATTATATTACCAGCTAGTTGTAACCATGAATGGACATTATATTACCAGCTAGGGAGGCTAGTTGTAACCATGAATGGACATTATATTACCAGCTAGTTGTAACCATGAATGGACATTATATTACCAGCTAGGGAGGCTAGTTGTAACCATGAATGGACATTATATTACCAGCTAGTTGTAACCATGAATGGACATTATATTACCAGCTAGTTGTAACCATGAATGGACATTATATTACCAGCTAGGAGGCTAGTTGTAACCATGAATGGACATTATATTACCAGCTAGGGAGGCTAGTTGTAACCATGAATGGACATTATATTACCAGCTAGTTGTAACCATGAATGGACATTATATTACCAGCTAGGGAGGCTAGTTGTAACCATGAATGGACATTATATTACCAGCTAGTTGTAACCATGAATGGACATTATATTACCAGCTAGGGAGGCTAGTTGTAACCATGAATGGACATTATATTACCAGCTAGTTGTAACCATGAATGGACATTATATTACCAGCTAGGGAGGCTAGTTGTAACCATGAATGGACATTATATTACCAGCTAGTTGTAACCATGAATGGACATTATATTACCAGCTAGGGAGGCTAGTTGTAACCATGAATGGACATTATATTACCAGCTAGTTGTAACCATGAATGGACATTATATTACCAGCTAGGGAGGCTAGTTGTAACCATGAATGGACATTATATTACCAGCTAGTTGTAACCATGAATGGACATTATATTACCAGCTAGGGAGGCTAGTTGTAACCATGAATGGACATTATATTACCAGCTAGTTGTAACCATGAATGGACATTATATTACCAGCTAGGAGGCTAGTTGTAACCATGAATGGACATTATATTACCAGCTAGTTGTAACCATGAATGGACATTATATTACCAGCTAGGGAGGCTAGTTGTAACCATGAATGGACATTATATTACCAGCTAGTTGTAACCATGAATGGACATTATATTACCAGCTAGTTGTAACCATGAATGGACATTATATTACCAGCTAGGGAGGCTAGTTGTAACCATGAATGGACATTATATTACCAGCTAGGGAGGCTAGTTGTAACCATGAATGGACATTATATTACCAGCTAGTTGTAACCATGAATGGACATTATATTACCAGCTAGTTGTAACCATGAATGGACATTATATTACCAGCTAGTTGTAACCATGAATGGACATTATATTACCAGCTAGGAGGCTAGTTGTAACCATGAATGGACATTATATTACCAGCTAGGAGGCTAGTTGTAACCATGAATGGACATTATATTACCAGCTAGGGAGGCTAGTTGTAACCATGAATGGACATTATATTACCAGCTAGTTGTAACCATGAATGGACATTATATTACCAGCTAGTTGTAACCATGAATGGACATTATATTACCAGCTAGTTGTAACCATGAATGGACATTATATTACCAGCTAGTTGTAACCATGAATGGACATTATATTACCAGCTAGTTGTAACCATGAATGGACATTATATTACCAGCTAGTTGTAACCATGAATGGACATTATATTACCAGCTAGTTGTAACCATGAATGGACATTATATTACCAGCTAGGGGGCTAGTTGTAACCATGAATGGACATTATATTACCAGCTAGTTGTAACCATGAATGGACATTATATTACCAGCTAGGGAGGCTAGTTGTAACCATGAATGGACATTATATTACCAGCTAGTTGTAACCATGAATGGACATTATATTACCAGCTAGGGAGGCTAGTTGTAACCATGAATGGACATTATATTACCAGCTAGTTGTAACCATGAATGGACATTATATTACCAGCTAGGGAGGCTAGTTGTAACCATGAATGGACATTATATTACCAGCTAGTTGTAACCATGAATGGACATTATATTACCAGCTAGTTGTAACCATGAATGGACATTATATTACCAGCTAGGGAGGCTAGTTGTAACCATGAATGGACATTATATTACCAGCTAGGGAGGCTAGTTGTAACCATGAATGGACATTATATTACCAGCTAGTTGTAACCATGAATGGACATTATATTACCAGCTAGTTGTAACCATGAATGGACATTATATTACCAGCTAGTTGTAACCATGAATGGACATTATATTACCAGCTAGTTGTAACCATGAATGGACATTATATTACCAGCTAGGGAGGCTAGTTGTAACCATGAATGGACATTATATTACCAGCTAGGGAGGCTAGTTGTAACCATGAATGGACATTATATTACCAGCTAGTTGTAACCATGAATGGACATTATATTACCAGCTAGTTGTAACCATGAATGGACATTATATTACCAGCTAGTTGTAACCATGAATGGACATTATATTACCAGCTAGTTGTAACCATGAATGGACATTATATTACCAGCTAGTTGTAACCATGAATGGACATTATATTACCTAGCTAGTTGTAACCATGAATGGACATTATATTACCAGCTAGTTGTAACCATGAATGGACATTATATTACCAGCTAGTTGTAACCATGAATGGACATTATATTACCAGCTAGGGAGGCTAGTTGTAACCATGAATGGACATTATATTACCAGCTAGTTGTAACCATGAATGGACATTATATTACCAGCTAGTTGTAACCATGAATGGACATTATATTACCAGCTAGTTGTAACCATGAATGGACATTATATTACCAGCTAGGGGCTGTGTAACCATGAATGGACATTATATTACCAGCTAGTTGTAACCATGAATGGACATTATATTACCAGCTAGGGCTAGTTGTAACCATGAATGGACATTATATTACCAGCTAGTTGTAACCATGAATGGACATTATATTACCAGCTAGGGAGGCTAGTTGTAACCATGAATGGACATTATATTACCAGCTAGTTGTAACCATGAATGGACATTATATTACCAGCTAGTTGTAACCATGAATGGACATTATATTACCAGCTAGGGAGGCTAGTTGTAACCATGAATGGACATTATATTACCAGCTAGTTGTAACCATGAATGGACATTATATTACCAGCTAGTTGTAACCATGAATGGACATTATATTACCAGCTAGGGAGGCTAGTTGTAACCATGAATGGACATTATATTACCAGCTAGTTGTAACCATGAATGGACATTATATTACCAGCTAGGGAGGCTAGTTGTAACCATGAATGGACATTATATTACCAGCTAGTTGTAACCATGAATGGACATTATATTACCAGCTAGGGAGGCTAGTTGTAACCATGAATGGACATTATATTACCAGCTAGTTGTAACCATGAATGGACATTATATTACCAGCTAGGGAGGCTAGTTGTAACCATGAATGGACATTATATTACCAGCTAGTTGTAACCATGAATGGACATTATATTACCAGCTAGGGAGGCTAGTTGTAACCATGAATGGACATTATATTACCAGCTAGTTGTAACCATGAATGGACATTATATTACCAGCTAGTTGTAACCATGAATGGACATTATATTACCAGCTAGGGAGGCTAGTTGTAACCATGAATGGACATTATATTACCAGCTAGTTGTAACCATGAATGGACATTATATTACCAGCTAGGGAGGCTAGTTGTAACCATGAATGGACATTATATTACCAGCTAGTTGTAACCATGAATGGACATTATATTACCAGCTAGTTGTAACCATGAATGGACATTATATTACCAGCTAGGGAGGCTAGTTGTAACCATGAATGGACATTATATTACCAGCTAGTTGTAACCATGAATGGACATTATATTACCAGCTAGGGAGGCTAGTTGTAACCATGAATGGACATTATATTACCAGCTAGTTGTAACCATGAATGGACATTATATTACCAGCTAGTTGTAACCATGAATGGACATTATATTACCAGCTAGGGAGGCTAGTTGTAACCATGAATGGACATTATATTACCAGCTAGGGAGGCTAGTTGTAACCATGAATGGACATTATATTACCAGCTAGTTGTAACCATGAATGGACATTATATTACCAGCTAGGGAGGCTAGTTGTAACCATGAATGGACATTATATTACCAGCTAGTTGTAACCATGAATGGACATTATATTACCAGCTAGGGAGGCTAGTTGTAACCATGAATGGACATTATATTACCAGCTAGTTGTAACCATGAATGGACATTATATTACCAGCTAGGGAGGCTAGTTGTAACCATGAATGGACATTATATTACCAGCTAGTTGTAACCATGAATGGACATTATATTACCAGCTAGTTGTAACCATGAATGGACATTATATTACCAGCTAGGGGGCTGTGTAACCATGAATGGACATTATATTACCAGCTAGTTGTAACCATGAATGGACATTATATTACCAGCTAGGGAGGCTAGTTGTAACCATGAATGGACATTATATTACCAGCTAGTTGTAACCATGAATGGACATTATATTACCAGCTAGTTGTAACCATGAATGGACATTATATTACCAGCTAGGGAGGCTAGTTGTAACCATGAATGGACATTATATTACCAGCTAGGGAGGCTAGTTGTAACCATGAATGGACATTATATTACCAGCTAGTTGTAACCATGAATGGACATTATATTACCAGCTAGGGAGGCTAGTTGTAACCATGAATGGACATTATATTACCAGCTAGTTGTAACCATGAATGGACATTATATTACCAGCTAGGGAGGCTAGTTGTAACCATGAATGGACATTATATTACCAGCTAGTTGTAACCATGAATGGACATTATATTACCAGCTAGGGAGGCTAGTTGTAACCATGAATGGACATTATATTACCAGCTAGTTGTAACCATGAATGGACATTATATTACCAGCTAGGGAGGCTAGTTGTAACCATGAATGGACATTATATTACCAGCTAGTTGTAACCATGAATGGACATTATATTACCAGCTAGGGAGGCTAGTTGTAACCATGAATGGACATTATATTACCAGCTAGTTGTAACCATGAATGGACATTATATTACCAGCTAGGGAGGCTAGTTGTAACCATGAATGGACATTATATTACCAGCTAGTTGTAACCATGAATGGACATTATATTACCAGCTAGGGAGGCTAGTTGTAACCATGAATGGACATTATATTACCAGCTAGTTGTAACCATGAATGGACATTATATTACCAGCTAGGGAGGCTAGTTGTAACCATGAATGGACATTATATTACCAGCTAGTTGTAACCATGAATGGACATTATATTACCAGCTAGTTGTAACCATGAATGGACATTATATTACCAGCTAGGGAGGCTAGTTGTAACCATGAATGGACATTATATTACCAGCTAGGGAGGCTAGTTGTAACCATGAATGGACATTATATTACCAGCTAGTTGTAACCATGAATGGACATTATATTACCAGCTAGTTGTAACCATGAATGGACATTATATTACCAGCTAGTTGTAACCATGAATGGACATTATATTACCAGCTAGTTGTAACCATGAATGGACATTATATTACCAGCTAGGGAGGCTAGTTGTAACCATGAATGGACATTATATTACCAGCTAGTTGTAACCATGAATGGACATTATATTACCAGCTAGGGAGGCTAGTTGTAACCATGAATGGACATTATATTACCAGCTAGTTGTAACCATGAATGGACATTATATTACCAGCTAGGGAGGCTAGTTGTAACCATGAATGGACATTATATTACCAGCTAGTTGTAACCATGAATGGACATTATATTACCAGCTAGGGAGGCTAGTTGTAACCATGAATGGACATTATATTACCAGCTAGTTGTAACCATGAATGGACATTATATTACCAGCTAGGGAGGCTAGTTGTAACCATGAATGGACATTATATTACCAGCTAGTTGTAACCATGAATGGACATTATATTACCAGCTAGGGAGGCTAGTTGTAACCATGAATGGACATTATATTACCAGCTAGTTGTAACCATGAATGGACATTATATTACCAGCTAGTTGTAACCATGAATGGACATTATATTACCAGCTAGGGAGGCTAGTTGTAACCATGAATGGACATTATATTACCAGCTAGGGAGGCTAGTTGTAACCATGAATGGACATTATATTACCAGCTAGTTGTAACCATGAATGGACATTATATTACCAGCTAGTTGTAACCATGAATGGACATTATATTACCAGCTAGGGAGGCTAGTTGTAACCATGAATGGACATTATATTACCAGCTAGGTTGTAACCATGAATGGACATTATATTACCAGCTAGGGAGGCTAGTTGTAACCATGAATGGACATTATATTACCAGCTAGTTGTAACCATGAATGGACATTATATTACCAGCTAGGTTGTAACCATGAATGGACATTATATTACCAGCTAGTTGTAACCATGAATGGACATTATATTACCAGCTAGTTGTAACCATGAATGGACATTATATTACCGAGCTAGTTGTAACCATGAATGGACATTATATTACCAGCTAGTTGTAACCATGAATGGACATTATATTACCAGCTAGTTGTAACCATGAATGGACATTATATTACCAGCTAGGGAGGCTAGTTGTAACCATGAATGGACATTATATTACCAGCTAGTTGTAACCATGAATGGACATTATATTACCAGCTAGTTGTAACCATGAATGGACATTATATTACCAGCTAGTTGTAACCATGAATGGACATTATATTACCAGCTAGTTGTAACCATGAATGGACATTATATTACCAGCTAGTTGTAACCATGAATGGACATTATATTACCAGCTAGTTGTAACCATGAATGGACATTATATTACCGAGGCTAGTTGTAACCATGAATGGACATTATATTACCAGCTAGGGAGGCTAGTTGTAACCATGAATGGACATTATATTACCAGCTAGTTGTAACCATGAATGGACATTATATTACCAGCTAGTTGTAACCATGAATGGACATTATATTACCAGCTAGGGAGGCTAGTTGTAACCATGAATGGACATTATATTACCAGCTAGTTGTAACCATGAATGGACATTATATTACCAGCTAGTTGTAACCATGAATGGACATTATATTACCAGCTAGGGAGGCTAGTTGTAACCATGAATGGACATTATATTACCAGCTAGTTGTAACCATGAATGGACATTATATTACCAGCTAGGGAGGCTAGTTGTAACCATGAATGGACATTATATTACCAGCTAGTTGTAACCATGAATGGACATTATATTACCAGCTAGGGAGGCTAGTTGTAACCATGAATGGACATTATATTACCAGCTAGTTGTAACCATGAATGGACATTATATTACCAGCTAGGGAGGCTAGTTGTAACCATGAATGGACATTATATTACCAGCTAGTTGTAACCATGAATGGACATTATATTACCAGCTAGGGAGGCTAGTTGTAACCATGAATGGACATTATATTACCAGCTAGTTGTAACCATGAATGGACATTATATTACCAGCTAGGGAGGCTAGTTGTAACCATGAATGGACATTATATTACCAGCTAGTTGTAACCATGAATGGACATTATATTACCAGCTAGTTGTAACCATGAATGGACATTATATTACCAGCTAGTTGTAACCATGAATGGACATTATATTACCAGCTAGTTGTAACCATGAATGGACATTATATTACCAGCTAGGGAGGCTAGTTGTAACCATGAATGGACATTATATTACCAGCTAGGGAGGCTAGTTGTAACCATGAATGGACATTATATTACCAGCTAGTTGTAACCATGAATGGACATTATATTACCAGCTAGTTGTAACCATGAATGGACATTATATTACCAGCTAGTTGTAACCATGAATGGACATTATATTACCAGCTAGTTGTAACCATGAATGGACATTATATTACCAGCTAGTTGTAACCATGAATGGACATTATATTACCAGCTAGGGAGGCTAGTTGTAACCATGAATGGACATTATATTACCAGCTAGTTGTAACCATGAATGGACATTATATTACCAGCTAGTTGTAACCATGAATGGACATTATATTACCAGCTAGTTGTAACCATGAATGGACATTATATTACCAGCTAGTTGTAACCATGAATGGACATTATATTACCAGCTAGTTGTAACCATGAATGGACATTATATTACCAGCTAGGGAGGCTAGTTGTAACCATGAATGGACATTATATTACCAGCTAGGGAGGCTAGTTGTAACCATGAATGGACATTATATTACCAGCTAGTTGTAACCATGAATGGACATTATATTACCAGCTAGTTGTAACCATGAATGGACATTATATTACCAGCTAGGGAGGCTAGTTGTAACCATGAATGGACATTATATTACCAGCTAGTTGTAACCATGAATGGACATTATATTACCAGCTAGGGAGGCTAGTTGTAACCATGAATGGACATTATATTACCAGCTAGTTGTAACCATGAATGGACATTATATTACCAGCTAGGGAGGCTAGTTGTAACCATGAATGGACATTATATTACCAGCTAGTTGTAACCATGAATGGACATTATATTACCAGCTAGGGAGGCTAGTTGTAACCATGAATGGACATTATATTACCAGCTAGTTGTAACCATGAATGGACATTATATTACCAGCTAGGGAGGCTAGTTGTAACCATGAATGGACATTATATTACCAGCTAGTTGTAACCATGAATGGACATTATATTACCAGCTAGGGAGGCTAGTTGTAACCATGAATGGACATTATATTACCAGCTAGTTGTAACCATGAATGGACATTATATTACCAGCTAGTTGTAACCATGAATGGACATTATATTACCAGCTAGGGAGGCTAGTTGTAACCATGAATGGACATTATATTACCAGCTAGGGAGGCTAGTTGTAACCATGAATGGACATTATATTACCAGCTAGTTGTAACCATGAATGGACATTATATTACCAGCTAGTTGTAACCATGAATGGACATTATATTACCAGCTAGTTGTAACCATGAATGGACATTATATTACCAGCTAGGGAGGCTAGTTGTAACCATGAATGGACATTATATTACCAGCTAGTTGTAACCATGAATGGACATTATATTACCAGCTAGGGAGGCTAGTTGTAACCATGAATGGACATTATATTACCAGCTAGGGAGGCTAGTTGTAACCATGAATGGACATTATATTACCAGCTAGTTGTAACCATGAATGGACATTATATTACCAGCTAGTTGTAACCATGAATGGACATTATATTACCAGCTAGTTGTAACCATGAATGGACATTATATTACCAGCTAGTTGTAACCATGAATGGACATTATATTACCAGCTAGTTGTAACCATGAATGGACATTATATTACCAGCTAGTTGTAACCATGAATGGACATTATATTACCAGCTAGTTGTAACCATGAATGGACATTATATTACCAGCTAGGGAGGCTAGTTGTAACCATGAATGGACATTATATTACCAGCTAGTTGTAACCATGAATGGACATTATATTACCAGCTAGTTGTAACCATGAATGGACATTATATTACCAGCTAGTTGTAACCATGAATGGACATTATATTACCAGCTAGTTGTAACCATGAATGGACATTATATTACCAGCTAGTTGTAACCATGAATGGACATTATATTACCAGCTAGTTGTAACCATGAATGGACATTATATTACCAGCTAGTTGTAACCATGAATGGACATTATATTACCAGCTAGGGAGGCTAGTTGTAACCATGAATGGACATTATATTACCAGCTAGTTGTAACCATGAATGGACATTATATTACCAGCTAGTTGTAACCATGAATGGACATTATATTACCAGCTAGGGAGGCTAGTTGTAACCATGAATGGACATTATATTACCAGCTAGTTGTAACCATGAATGGACATTATATTACCAGCTAGGGAGGCTAGTTGTAACCATGAATGGACATTATATTACCAGCTAGTTGTAACCATGAATGGACATTATATTACCAGCTAGGGAGGCTAGTTGTAACCATGAATGGACATTATATTACCAGCTAGGGAGGCTAGTTGTAACCATGAATGGACATTATATTACCAGCTAGGGAGGCTAGTTGTAACCATGAATGGACATTATATTACCAGCTAGTTGTAACCATGAATGGACATTATATTACCAGCTAGGGAGGCTAGTTGTAACCATGAATGGACATTATATTACCAGCTAGTTGTAACCATGAATGGACATTATATTACCAGCTAGGGAGGCTAGTTGTAACCATGAATGGACATTATATTACCAGCTAGTTGTAACCATGAATGGACATTATATTACCAGCTAGTTGTAACCATGAATGGACATTATATTACCAGCTAGTTGTAACCATGAATGGACATTATATTACCAGCTAGTTGTAACCATGAATGGACATTATATTACCAGCTAGTTGTAACCATGAATGGACATTATATTACCAGCTAGGGAGGCTAGTTGTAACCATGAATGGACATTATATTACCAGCTAGGAGGCTAGTTGTAACCATGAATGGACATTATATTACCAGCTAGTTGTAACCATGAATGGACATTATATTACCAGCTAGTTGTAACCATGAATGGACATTATATTACCAGCTAGTTGTAACCATGAATGGACATTATATTACCAGCTAGTTGTAACCATGAATGGACATTATATTACCAGCTAGTTGTAACCATGAATGGACATTATATTACCAGCTAGGGAGGCTAGTTGTAACCATGAATGGACATTATATTACCAGCTAGTTGTAACCATGAATGGACATTATATTACCAGCTAGTTGTAACCATGAATGGACATTATATAACCAGCTAGTTGTAACCATGAATGGACATTATATTACCAGCTAGTTGTAACCATGAATGGACATTATATTACCAGCTAGTTGTAACCATGAATGGACATTATATTACCAGCTAGGGAGGCTAGTTGTAACCATGAATGGACATTATATTACCAGCTAGGGAGGCTAGTTGTAACCATGAATGGACATTATATTACCAGCTAGTTGTAACCATGAATGGACATTATATTACCAGCTAGTTGTAACCATGAATGGACATTATATTACCAGCTAGGGAGGCTAGTTGTAACCATGAATGGACATTATATTACCAGCTAGTTGTAACCATGAATGGACATTATATTACCAGCTAGGGAGGCTAGTTGTAACCATGAATGGACATTATATTACCAGCTAGTTGTAACCATGAATGGACATTATATTACCAGCTAGTTGTAACCATGAATGGACATTATATTACCAGCTAGTTGTAACCATGAATGGACATTATATTACCAGCTAGTTGTAACCATGAATGGACATTATATTACCAGCTAGTTGTAACCATGAATGGACATTATATTACCAGCTAGTTGTAACCATGAATGGACATTATATTACCAGCTAGGGAGGCTAGTTGTAACCATGAATGGACATTATATTACCAGCTAGTTGTAACCATGAATGGACATTATATTACCAGCTAGTTGTAACCATGAATGGACATTATATTACCAGCTAGTTGTAACCATGAATGGACATTATATTACCAGCTAGGGAGGCTAGTTGTAACCATGAATGGACATTATATTACCAGCTAGGAGGCTAGTTGTAACCATGAATGGACATTATATTACCAGCTAGGGAGGCTAGTTGTAACCATGAATGGACATTATATTACCAGCTAGTTGTAACCATGAATGGACATTATATTACCAGCTAGGGAGGCTAGTTGTAACCATGAATGGACATTATATTACCAGCTAGTTGTAACCATGAATGGACATTATATTACCAGCTAGGGAGGCTAGTTGTAACCATGAATGGACATTATATTACCAGCTAGTTGTAACCATGAATGGACATTATATTACCAGCTAGGGAGGCTAGTTGTAACCATGAATGGACATTATATTACCAGCTAGTTGTAACCATGAATGGACATTATATTACCAGCTAG
Organism: Salmo salar; assembly: GCF_965601325.2. NCBI lineage: Eukaryota > Metazoa > Chordata > Actinopteri > Salmoniformes > Salmonidae > Salmo > Salmo salar. Next base: position 48,432,550 of record NC_138316.1, on the reverse strand, counting down.
GGAGGCTAGTTGTAACCATGAATGGACATTATATTACCAGCTAGTTGTAACCATGAATGGACATTATATTACCAGCTAGTTGTAACCATGAATGGACATTATATTACCAGCTAGGGAGGCTAGTTGTAACCATGAATGGACATTATATTACCAGCTAGTTGTAACCATGAATGGACATTATATTACCAGCTAGGGGGCTAGTTGTAACCATGAATGGACATTATATTACCAGCTAGTTGTAACCATGAATGGACATTATATTACCAGCTAGGGAGGCTAGTTGTAACCATGAATGGACATTATATTACCAGCTAGTTGTAACCATGAATGGACATTATATTACCAGCTAGGGAGGCTAGTTGTAACCATGAATGGACATTATATTACCAGCTAGGGAGGCTAGTTGTAACCATGAATGGACATTATATTACCAGCTAGGGAGGCTAGTTGTAACCATGAATGGACATTATATTACCAGCTAGTTGTAACCATGAATGGACATTATATTACCAGCTAGGGAGGCTAGTTGTAACCATGAATGGACATTATATTACCAGCTAGGGAGGCTAGTTGTAACCATGAATGGACATTATATTACCAGCTAGTTGTAACCATGAATGGACATTATATTACCAGCTAGGGAGGCTAGTTGTAACCATGAATGGACATTATATTACCAGCTAGTTGTAACCATGAATGGACATTATATTACCAGCTAGGGAGGCTAGTTGTAACCATGAATGGACATTATATTACCAGCTAGTTGTAACCATGAATGGACATTATATTACCAGCTAGGGAGGCTAGTTGTAACCATGAATGGACATTATATTACCAGCTAGTTGTAACCATGAATGGACATTATATTACCAGCTAGGGAGGCTAGTTGTAACCATGAATGGACATTATATTACCAGCTAGGGAGGCTAGTTGTAACCATGAATGGACATTATATTACCAGCTAGGGAGGCTAGTTGTAACCATGAATGGACATTATATTACCAGCTAGTTGTAACCATGAATGGACATTATATTACCAGCTAGTTGTAACCATGAATGGACATTATATTACCAGCTAGGGAGGCTAGTTGTAACCATGAATGGACATTATATTACCAGCTAGTTGTAACCATGAATGGACATTATATTACCAGCTAGTTGTAACCATGAATGGACATTATATTACCAGCTAGGGAGGCTAGTTGTAACCATGAATGGACATTATATTACCAGCTAGTTGTAACCATGAATGGACATTATATTACCAGCTAGTTGTAACCATGAATGGACATTATATTACCAGCTAGGGAGGCTAGTTGTAACCATGAATGGACATTATATTACTAGCTAGTTGTAACCATGAATGGACATTATATTACCAGCTAGGGAGGCTAGTTGTAACCATGAATGGACATTATATTACCAGCTAGTTGTAACCATGAATGGACATTATATTACCAGCTAGGGAGGCTAGTTGTAACCATGAATGGACATTATATTACCAGCTAGGGAGGCTAGTTGTAACCATGAATGGACATTATATTACCAGCTAGGGAGGCTAGTTGTAACCATGAATGGACATTATATTACCAGCTAGTTGTAACCATGAATGGACATTATATTACCAGCTAGGGAGGCTAGTTGTAACCATGAATGGACATTATATTACCAGCTAGTTGTAACCATGAATGGACATTATATTACCAGCTAGGGAGGCTAGTTGTAACCATGAATGGACATTATATTACCAGCTAGTTGTAACCATGAATGGACATTATATTACCAGCTAGTTGTAACCATGAATGGACATTATATTACCAGCTAGTTGTAACCATGAATGGACATTATATTACCAGCTAGTTGTAACCATGAATGGACATTATATTACCAGCTAGTTGTAACCATGAATGGACATTATATTACCAGCTAGGGAGGCTAGTTGTAACCATGAATGGACATTATATTACCAGCTAGGGAGGCTAGTTGTAACCATGAATGGACATTATATTACCAGCTAGTTGTAACCATGAATGGACATTATATTACCAGCTAGTTGTAACCATGAATGGACATTATATTACCAGCTAGTTGTAACCATGAATGGACATTATATTACCAGCTAGTTGTAACCATGAATGGACATTATATTACCAGCTAGTTGTAACCATGAATGGACATTATATTACCAGCTAGGGAGGCTAGTTGTAACCATGAATGGACATTATATTACCAGCTAGTTGTAACCATGAATGGACATTATATTACCAGCTAGTTGTAACCATGAATGGACATTATATTACCAGCTAGTTGTAACCATGAATGGACATTATATTACCAGCTAGTTGTAACCATGAATGGACATTATATTACCAGCTAGGGAGGCTAGTTGTAACCATGAATGGACATTATATTACCAGCTAGTTGTAACCATGAATGGACATTATATTACCAGCTAGTTGTAACCATGAATGGACATTATATTACCTAGCTAGTTGTAACCATGAATGGACATTATATTACCAGCTAGGGAGGCTAGTTGTAACCATGAATGGACATTATATTACCAGCTAGTTGTAACCATGAATGGACATTATATTACCAGCTAGGGAGGCTAGTTGTAACCATGAATGGACATTATATTACCAGCTAGGGAGGCTAGTTGTAACCATGAATCGACATTATATTACCAGCTAGGGAGGCTAGTTGTAACCATGAATGGACATTATATTACCAGCTAGTTGTAACCATGAATGGACATTATATTACCAGCTAGGGAGGCTAGTTGTAACCATGAATGGACATTATATTACCAGCTAGGGAGGCTAGTTGTAACCATGAATGGACATTATATTACCAGCTAGTTGTAACCATGAATGGACATTATATTACCAGCTAGGGAGGCTAGTTGTAACCATGAATGGACATTATATTACCAGCTAGTTGTAACCATGAATGGACATTATATTACCAGCTAGGGAGGCTAGTTGTAACCATGAATGGACATTATATTACCAGCTAGTTGTAACCATGAATGGACATTATATTACCAGCTAGTTGTAACCATGAATGGACATTATATTACCAGCTAGTTGTAACCATGAATGGACATTATATTACCAGCTAGGGAGGCTAGTTGTAACCATGAATGGACATTATATTACCAGCTAGGGAGGCTAGTTGTAACCATGAATCGACATTATATTACCAGCTAGGGAGGCTAGTTGTAACCATGAATGGACATTATATTACCAGCTAGTTGTAACCATGAATGGACATTATATTACCAGCTAGTTGTAACCATGAATGGACATTATATTACCAGCTAGGGAGGCTAGTTGTAACCATGAATGGACATTATATTACCAGCTAGTTGTAACCATGAATGGACATTATATTACCAGCTAGTTGTAACCATGAATGGACATTATATTACCAGCTAGGGAGGCTAGTTGTAACCATGAATGGACATTATATTACCAGCTAGTTGTAACCATGAATGGACATTATATTACCAGCTAGTTGTAACCATGAATGGACATTATATTACCAGCTAGGGAGGCTAGTTGTAACCATGAATGGACATTATATTACCAGCTAGTTGTAACCATGAATGGACATTATATTACCAGCTAGGGAGGCTAGTTGTAACCATGAATGGACATTATATTACCAGCTAGTTGTAACCATGAATGGACATTATATTACCAGCTAGGGAGGCTAGTTGTAACCATGAATGGACATTATATTACCAGCTAGGGAGGCTAGTTGTAACCATGAATCGACATTATATTACCAGCTAGGGAGGCTAGTTGTAACCATGAATGGACATTATATTACCAGCTAGTTGTAACCATGAATGGACATTCTATTACCAGCTAGGGAGGCTAGTTGTAACCATGAATGGACATTATATTACCAGCTAGTTGTAACCATGAATGGACATTATATTACCAGCTAGGGAGGCTAGTTGTAACCATGAATGGACATTATATTACCAGCTAGTTGTAACCATGAATGGACATTATATTACCAGCTAGTTGTAACCATGAATGGACATTATATTACCAGCTAGTTGTAACCATGAATGGACATTATATTACCAGCTAGTTGTAACCATGAATGGACATTATATTACCAGCTAGTTGTAACCATGAATGGACATTATATTACCAGCTAGGGAGGCTAGTTGTAACCATGAATGGACATTATATTACCAGCTATGGAGGCTAGTTGTAACCATGAATGGACATTATATTACCAGCTAGTTGTAACCATGAATGGACATTATATTACCAGCTAGTTGTAACCATGAATGGACATTATATTACCAGCTAGTTGTAACCATGAATGGACATTATATTACCAGCTAGTTGTAACCATGAATGGACATTATATTACCAGCTAGTTGTAACCATGAATGGACATTATATTACCAGCTAGGGAGGCTAGTTGTAACCATGAATGGACATGATATAACCAGCTAGTTGTAACCATGAATGGACATTATATTACCAGCTAGTTGTAACCATGAATGGACATTATATAACCAGCTAGTTGTAACCATGAATGGACATTATATTACCAGCTAGTTGTAACCATGAATGGACATTATATTACCAGCTAGTTGTAACCATGAATGGACATTATATTACCAGCTAGGGAGGCTAGTTGTAACCATGAATGGACATTATATTACCAGCTAGGGAGGCTAGTTGTAACCATGAATGGACATTATATTACCAGCTAGTTGTAACCATGAATGGACATTATATTACCAGCTAGTTGTAACCATGAATGGACATTATATTACCAGCTAGGGAGGCTAGTTGTAACCATGAATGGACATTATATTACCAGCTAGTTGTAACCATGAATGGACATTATATTACCAGCTAGGGAGGCTAGTTGTAACCATGAATGGACATTATATTACCAGCTAGTTGTAACCATGAATGGACATTATATTACCAGCTAGTTGTAACCATGAATGGACATTATATAACCAGCTAGTTGTAACCATGAATGGACATTATATTACCAGCTAGTTGTAACCATGAATGGACATTATATTACCAGCTAGTTGTAACCATGAATGGACATTATATTACCAGCTAGTTGTAACCATGAATGGACATTATATTACCAGCTAGGGAGGCTAGTTGTAACCATGAATGGACATTATATTACCAGCTAGTTGTAACCATGAATGGACATTATATTACCAGCTAGTTGTAACCATGAATGGACATTATATTACCAGCTAGTTGTAACCATGAATGGACATTATATTACCAGCTAGGGAGGCTAGTTGTAACCATGAATGGACATTATATTACCAGCTATGGAGGCTAGTTGTAACCATGAATCGACATTATATTACCAGCTAGGGAGGCTAGTTGTAACCATGAATGGACATTATATTACCAGCTAGTTGTAACCATGAATGGACATTCTATTACCAGCTAGGGAGGCTAGTTGTAACCATGAATGGACATTATATTACCAGCTAGTTGTAACCATGAATGGACATTATATTACCAGCTAGGGAGGCTAGTTGTAACCATGAATGGACATTATATTACCAGCTAGTTGTAACCATGAATGGACATTATATTACCAGCTAGGGAGGCTAGTTGTAACCATGAATGGACATTATATTACCAGCTAGTTGTAACCATGAATGGACATTATATTACCAGCTAGGGAGGCTAGTTGTAACCATGAATGGACATTATATTACCAGCTAGGGAGGCTAGTTGTAACCATGAATGGACATTATATTACCAGCTAGTTGTAACCATGAATGGACATTATATTACCAGCTAGGGAGGCTAGTTGTAACCATGAATGGACATTATATTACCAGCTAGTTGTAACCATGAATGGACATTATATTACCAGCTAGTTGTAACCATGAATGGACATTATATTACTAGCTAGTTGTAACCATGAATGGACATTATATTACCAGCTAGGGAGGCTAGTTGTAACCATGAATGGACATTATATTACCAGCTAGTTGTAACCATGAATGGACATTATATTACCAGCTAGGGAGGCTAGTTGTAACCATGAATGGACATTATATTACCAGCTAGGGAGGCTAGTTGTAACCATGAATGGACATTATATTACCAGCTAGGGAGGCTAGTTGTAACCATGAATGGACATTATATTACCAGCTAGTTGTAACCATGAATGGACATTATATTACCAGCTAGGGAGGCTAGTTGTAACCATGAATGGACATTATATTACCAGCTAGGGAGGCTAGTTGTAACCATGAATGGACATTATATTACCAGCTAGTTGTAACCATGAATGGACATTCTATTACCAGCTAGGGAGGCTAGTTGTAACCATGAATGGACATTATATTACCAGCTAGTTGTAACCATGAATGGACATTATATAACCAGCTAGGGAGGCTAGTTGTAACCATGAATGGACATTATATTACCAGCTAGTTGTAACCATGAATGGACATTATATTACCAGCTAGTTGTAACCATGAATGGACATTATATTACCAGCTAGTTGTAACCATGAATGGACATTATATTACCAGCTAGGGAGGCTAGTTGTAACCATGAATGGACATTATATTACCAGCTAGGGAGGCTAGTTGTAACCATGAATCGACATTATATTACCAGCTAGGGAGGCTAGTTGTAACCATGAATGGACATTATATTACCAGCTAGTTGTAACCATGAATGGACATTATATTACCAGCTAGTTGTAACCATGAATGGACATTATATTACCAGCTAGGGAGGCTAGTTGTAACCATGAATGGACATTATATTACCAGCTAGTTGTAACCATGAATGGACATTATATTACCAGCTAGGGAGGCTAGTTGTAACCATGAATGGACATTATATTACCAGCTAGTTGTAACCATGAATGGACATTATATTACCAGCTAGGGAGGCTAGTTGTAACCATGAATGGACATTATATTACCAGCTAGTTGTAACCATGAATGGACATTATATTACCAGCTAGGGAGGCTAGTTGTAACCATGAATGGACATTATATTACCAGCTAGGGAGGCTAGTTGTAACCATGAATGGACATGATATAACCAGCTAGTTGTAACCATGAATGGACATTATATTACCAGCTAGTTGTAACCATGAATGGACATTATATTACCAGCTAGTTGTAACCATGAATGGACATTATATTACCAGCTAGGGAGGCTAGTTGTAACCATGAATGGACATTATATTACCAGCTAGGGAGGCTAGTTGTAACCATGAATGGACATTATATTACCACCTAGGGAGGCTAGTTGTAACCATGAATGGACATTATATTACCAGCTAGTTGTAACCATGAATGGACATTATATTACCAGCTAGTTGTAACCATGAATGGACATTATATAACCAGCTAGTTGTAACCATGAATGGACATTATATTACCAGCTAGTTGTAACCATGAATGGACATTATATTACCAGCTAGTTGTAACCATGAATGGACATTATATTACCAGCTAGTTGTAACCATGAATGGACATTATATTACCAGCTAGTTGTAACCATGAATGGACATTATATTACCAGCTAGGGAGGCTAGTTGTAACCATGAATGGACATTATATTACCAGCTAGTTGTAACCATGAATGGACATTATATTACCAGCTAGTTGTAACCATGAATGGACATTATATAACCAGCTAGTTGTAACCATGAATGGACATTATATTACCAGCTAGTTGTAACCATGAATGGACATTCTATTACCAGCTAGTTGTAACCATGAATGGACATTATGTTACCAGCTAGTTGTAACCATGAATGGACATTATATTACCAGCTAGTTGTAACCATGAATGGACATTATATTACCAGCTAGGGAGGCTAGTTGTAACCATGAATGGACATTATATTACCAGCTAGTTGTAACCATGAATGGACATTATATTACCAGCTAGTTGTAACCATGAATGGACATTATATTACCAGCTAGGGAGGCTAGTTGTAACCATGAATGGACATTATATTACCAGCTAGTTGTAACCATGAATGGACATTATATTACCAGCTAGTTGTAACCATGAATGGACATTATATTACCAGCTAGGGAGGCTAGTTGTAACCATGAATGGACATTATATTACTAGCTAGTTGTAACCATGAATGGACATTATATTACCAGCTAGGGAGGCTAGTTGTAACCATGAATGGACATTATATTACCAGCTAGTTGTAACCATGAATGGACATTATATTACCAGCTAGGGAGGCTAGTTGTAACCATGAATGGACATTATATTACCAGCTAGGGAGGCTAGTTGTAACCATGAATCAACATTATATTACCAGCTAGGGAGGCTAGTTGTAACCATGAATGGACATTATATTACCAGCTAGTTGTAACCATGAATGGACGTTCTATTACCAGCTAGGGAGGCTAGTTGTAACCATGAATGGACATTATATTACCAGCTAGTTGTAACCATGAATGGACATTATATTACCAGCTAGGGAGGCTAGTTGTAACCATGAATGGACATTATATTACCAGCTAGTTGTAACCATGAATGGACATTATATTACCAGCTAGTTGTAACCATGAATGGACATTATATTACCAGCTAGTTGTAACCATGAATGGACATTATATTACCAGCTAGTTGTAACCATGAATGGACATTATATTACCAGCTAGGGAGGCTAGTTGTAACCATGAATGGACATTATATTACCAGCTATGGAGGCTAGTTGTAACCATGAATGGACATGATATAACCAGCTAGTTGTAACCATGAATGGACATGATATAACCAGCTAGTTGTAACCATGAATGGACATTATATTACCAGCTAGTTGTAACCATGAATGGACATTATATTACCAGCTAGTTGTAACCATGAATGGACATTATATTACCAGCTAGTTGTAACCATGAATGGACATTATATTACCAGCTAGGGAGGCTAGTTGTAACCATGAATGGACATGATATAACCAGCTAGTTGTAACCATGAATGGACATTATATTACCAGCTAGTTGTAACCATGAATGGACATTATATAACCAGCTAGTTGTAACCATGAATGGACATTATATTACCAGCTAGTTGTAACCATGAATGGACATTATATTACCAGCTAGTTGTAACCATGAATGGACATTATATTACCAGCTAGGGAGGCTATTTGTAACCATGAATGGACATTATATTACCAGCTAGGGAGGCTAGTTGTAACCATGAATGGACATTATATTACCAGCTAGTTGTAACCATGAATGGACATTATATTACCAGCTAGTTGTAACCATGAATGGACATTATATTACCAGCTAGGGAGGCTAGTTGTAACCATGAATGGACATTATATTACCAGCTAGTTGTAACCATGAATGGACATTATATTACCAGCTAGGGAGGCTAGTTGTAACCATGAATGGACATTATATTACCAGCTAGTTGTAACCATGAATGGACATTATATTACCAGCTAGTTGTAACCATGAATGGACATTATATAACCAGCTAGTTGTAACCATGAATGGACATTATATTACCAGCTAGTTGTAACCATGAATGGACATTATATTACCAGCTAGGGAGGCTAGTTGTAACCATGAATGGACATTATATTACCAGCTAGTTGTAACCATGAATGGACATTATATTACCAGCTAGTTGTAACCATGAATGGACATTATATTACCAGCTAGTTGTAACCATGAATGGACATTATATTACCAGCTAGGGAGGCTAGTTGTAACCATGAATGGACATTATATTACCAGCTATGGAGGCTAGTTGTAACCATGAATCAACATTATATTACCAGCTAGGGAGGCTAGTTGTAACCATGAATGGACATTATATTACCAGCTAGTTGTAACCATGAATGGACATTCTATTACCAGCTAGGGAGGCTAGTTGTAACCATGAATGGACATTATATTACCAGCTAGTTGTAACCATGAATGGACATTATATTACCAGCTAGGGAGGCTAGTTGTAACCATGAATGGACATTATATTACCAGCTAGTTGTAACCATGAATGGACATTATATTACCAGCTAGGGAGGCTAGTTGTAACCATGAATGGACATTATATTACCAGCTAGCTGTAACCATGAATGGACATTCTATTACCAGCTAGGGAGGCTAGTTGTAACCATGAATGGACATTATATTACCAGCTAGGGAGGCTAGTTGTAACCATGAATGGACATTATATTACCAGCTAGTTGTAACCATGAATGGACATTATATTACCAGCTAGGGAGGCTAGTTGTAACCATGAATGGACATTATATTACCAGCTAGTTGTAACCATGAATGGACATTATATTACCAGCTAGTTGTAACCATGAATGGACATTATATTACTAGCTAGTTGTAACCATGAATGGACATTATATTACAAGCTAGGGAGGCTAGTTGTAACCATGAATGGACATTATATTACCAGCTAGTTGTAACCATGAATGGACATTATATTACCAGCTAGGGAGGCTAGTTGTAACCATGAATGGACATTATATTACCAGCTAGGGAGGCTAGTTGTAACCATGAATCAACATTATATTACCAGCTAGGGAGGCTAGTTGTAACCATGAATGGACATTATATTACCAGCTAGTTGTAACCATGAATGGACATTATATTACCAGCTAGGGAGGCTAGTTGTAACCATGAATGGACATTATATTACCAGCTAGTGAGGCTAGTTGTAACCATGAATGGACATTATATTACCAGCTAGTTGTAACCATGAATGGACATTCTATTACCAGCTAGGGAGGCTAGTTGTAACCATGAATGGACATTATATTACCAGCTAGTTGTAACCATGAATGGACATTATATAACCAGCTAGGGAGGCTAGTTGTAACCATGAATGGACATTATATTACCAGCTAGTTGTAACCATGAATGGACATTATATTACCAGCTAGTTGTAACCATGAATGGACATTATATTACCAGCTAGTTGTAACCATGAATGGACATTATATTACCAGCTAGTTGTAACCATGAATGGACATTATATAACCAGCTAGTTGTAACCATGAATGGACATTATATTACCAGCTAGTTGTAACCATGAATGGACATTATATTACCAGCTAGTTGTAACCATGAATGGACATTATATTACCAGCTAGGGAGGCTATTTGTAACCATGAATGGACATTATATTACCAGCTAGGGAGGCTAGTTGTAACCATGAATGGACATTATATTACCAGCTAGTTGTAACCATGAATGGACATTATATTACCAGCTAGTTGTAACCATGAATGGACATTATATTACCAGCTAGGGAGGCTAGTTGTAACCATGAATGGACATTATATTACCAGCTAGTTGTAACCATGAATGGACATTATATTACCAGCTAGGGAGGCTAGTTGTAACCATGAATGGACATTATATTACCAGCTAGTTGTAACCATGAATGGACATTATATTACCAGCTAGTTGTAACCATGAATGGACATTATATAACCAGCTAGTTGTAACCATGAATGGACATTATATTACCAGCTAGTTGTAACCATGAATGGACATTATATTACCAGCTAGGGAGGCTAGTTGTAACCATGAATGGACATTATATTACCAGCTAGTTGTAACCATGAATGGACATTATATTACCAGCTAGTTGTAACCATGAATGGACATTATATTACCAGCTAGTTGTAACCATGAATGGACATTATATTACCAGCTAGGGAGGCTAGTTGTAACCATGAATGGACATTATATTACCAGCTATGGAGGCTAGTTGTAACCATGAATCAACATTATATTACCAGCTAGGGAGGCTAGTTGTAACCATGAATGGACATTATATTACCAGCTAGTTGTAACCATGAATGGACATTCTATTACCAGCTAGGGAGGCTAGTTGTAACCATGAATGGACATTATATTACCAGCTAGTTGTAACCATGAATGGACATTATATTACCAGCTAGGGAGGCTAGTTGTAACCATGAATGGACATTATATTACCAGCTAGTTGTAACCATGAATGGACATTATATTACCAGCTAGGGAGGCTAGTTGTAACCATGAATGGACATTATATTACCAGCTAGTTGTAACCATGAATGGACATTATATTACCAGCTAGTTGTAACCATGAATGGACATTATATTACTAGCTAGTTGTAACCATGAATGGACATTATATTACAAGCTAGGGAGGCTAGTTGTAACCATGAATGGACATTATATTACCAGCTAGTTGTAACCATGAATGGACATTATATTACCAGCTAGGGAGGCTAGTTGTAACCATGAATGGACATTATATTACCAGCTAGGGAGGCTAGTTGTAACCATGAATCAACATTATATTACCAGCTAGGGAGGCTAGTTGTAACCATGAATGGACATTATATTACCAGCTAGTTGTAACCATGAATGGACATTATATTACCAGCTAGGGAGGCTAGTTGTAACCATGAATGGACATTATATTACCAGCTAGTGAGGCTAGTTGTAACCATGAATGGACATTATATTACCAGCTAGTTGTAACCATGAATGGACATTCTATTACCAGCTAGGGAGGCTAGTTGTAACCATGAATGGACATTATATTACCAGCTAGTTGTAACCATGAATGGACATTATATAACCAGCTAGGGAGGCTAGTTGTAACCATGAATGGACATTATATTACCAGCTAGTTGTAACCATGAATGGACATTATATTACCAGCTAGTTGTAACCATGAATGGACATTATATTACCAGCTAGTTGTAACCATGAATGGACATTATATTACCAGCTAGGGAGGCTAGTTGTAACCATGAATGGACATTATATTACCAGCTAGGGAGGCTAGTTGTAACCATGAATCAACATTATATTACCAGCTAGGGAGGCTAGTTGTAACCATGAATGGACATTATATTACCACCTAGTTGTAACCATGAATGGACATTATATTACCAGCTAGTTGTAACCATGAATGGACATTATATTACCAGCTAGGGAGGCTAGTTGTAACCATGAATGGACATTATATTACCATCTAGTTGTAACCATGAATGGACATTCTATTACCAGCTAGGGAGGCTAGTTGTAACCATGAATGGACATTATATTACCAGCTAGTTGTAACCATGAATGGACATTATATTACCAGCTAGGGAGGCTAGTTGTAACCATGAATGGACATTATATTACCAGCTAGTTGTAACCATGAATGGACATTATATTACCAGCTAGGGAGGCTAGTTGTAACCATGAATGGACATTATATTACCAGCTAGGGAGGCTAGTTGTAACCATGAATGGACATTATATTACCAGCTAGTTGTAACCATGAATGGACATTATATTACCAGCTAGTTGTAATCATGAATGGACATTATATAACCAGCTAGTTGTAACCATGAATGGACATTATATTACCAGCTAGTTGTAACCATGAATGGACATTATATTACCAGCTAGTTGTAACCATGAATGGACATTATATTACCAGCTAGTTGTAACCATGAATGGACATTATATTACCAGCTAGTTGTAACCATGAATGGACATTATATTACCAGCTAGGGAGACTAGTTGTAACCATGAATGGACATTATATTACCAGCTAGTTGTAACCATGAATGGACATTATATTACCAGCTAGTTGTAACCATGAATGGACATTATATTACCAGCTAGGGAGGCTAGTTGTAACCATGAATGGACATTATATTACCAGCTAGGGAGGCTAGTTGTAACCATGAATCAACATTATATTACCAGCTAGGGAGGCTAGTTGTAACCATGAATGGACATTATATTACCAGCTAGTTGTAACCATGAATGGACATTATATTACCAGCTAGCCAGGCTAGTTGTAACCATAAATGGACATTATATTACCAGCTAGTTGTAACCATGAATGGACATTATATAACCAGCTAGTTGTAACCATGAATGGACATTATATTACCAGCTAGTTGTAACCATGAATGGACATTATATTACCAGCTAGGGAGGCTAGTTGTAACCATGAATGGACATTATATTACCAGCTAGGGAGGCTAGTTGTAACCATGAATGGACATTATATTACCAGCTAGTTGTAACCATGAATGGACATTATATTACCAGCTAGGGAGGCTAGTTGTAACCATGAATGGACATTATATTACCAGCTAGGGAGGCTAGTTGTAACCATGAATCAACATTATATTACCAGCTAGGGAGGCTAGTTGTAACCATGAATGGACATTATATTACCAGCTAGGGAGGCTAGTTGTAACCATGAATGGACATTATATTACCAGCTAGTTGTAACCATGAATGGACATTATATTACCAGCTAGGGAGGCTAGTTGTAACCATGAATGGACATTATATTACCAGCTAGTTGTAACCATGAATGGACATTCTATTACCAGCTAGGGAGGCTAGTTGTAACCATGAATGGACATTATATTACCAGCTAGTTGTAACCATGAATGGACATTATATTACCAGCTAGGGAGGCTAGTTGTAACCATGAATGGACATTATATTACCAGCTAGTTGTAACCATGAATGGACATTCTATTACCAGCTAGGGAGGCTAGTTGTAACCATGAATGGACATTATATTACCAGCTAGTTGTAACCATGAATGGACATTATATTACCAGCTAGGGAGGCTAGTTGTAACCATGAATGGACATTATATTACCAGCTAGGGAGGCTAGTTGTAACCATGAATCAACATTATATTACCAGCTAGGGAGGCTAGTTGTAACCATGAATGGACATTATATTACCAGCTAGGGAGGCTAGTTGTAACCATGAATCAACATTATATTACCAGCTAGGGAGGCTAGTTGTAACCATGAATGGACATTATATTACCAGCTAGGGAGGCTAGTTGTAACCATGAATGGACATTATATTACCAGCTAGTTGTAACCATGAATGGACATTATATTACCAGCTAGGGAGGCTAGTTGTAACCATGAATGGACATTATATTACCAGCTAGTTGTAACCATGAATGGACATTCTATTACCAGCTAGGGAGGCTAGTTGTAACCATGAATGGACATTATATTACCAGCTAGTTGTAACCATGAATGGACATTATATTACCAGCTAGGGAGGCTAGTTGTAACCATGAATGGACATTATATTACCAGCTAGTTGTAACCATGAATGGACATTCTATTACCAGCTAGGGAGGCTAGTTGTAACCATGAATGGACATTATATTACCAGCTAGTTGTAACCATGAATGGACATTATATTACCAGCTAGGGAGGCTAGTTGTAACCATGAATGGACATTATATTACCAGCTAGTTGTAACCATGAATGGACATGATATAACCAGCTAGTTGTAACCATGAATGGACATTATATTACCAGCTAGGGAGGCTAGTTGTAACCATGAATGGACATTATATTACCAGCTAGGGAGGCTAGTTGTAACCATGAATCAACATTATATTACCAGCTAGGGAGGCTAGTTGTAACCATGAATGGACATTATATTACCAGCTAGGGAGGCTAGTTGTAACCATGAATGGACATTATATTACCAGCTAGTTGTAACCATGAATGGACATTATATTACCAGCTAGGGAGGCTAGTTGTAACCATGAATGGACATTATATTACCAGCTAGGGAGGCTAGTTGTAACCATGAATGGACATTATATTACCAGCTAGTTGTAACCATGAATGGACATTATATTACCAGCTAGGGAGGCTAGTTGTAACCATGAATGGACATTATATTACCAGCTAGTTGTAACCATGAATGGACATTCTATTACCAGCTAGGGAGGCTAGTTGTAACCATGAATGGACATTATATTACCAGCTAGTTGTAACCATGAATGGACATTATATTACCAGCTAGGGAGGCTAGTTGTAACCATGAATGGACATTATATTACCAGCTAGTTGTAACCATGAATGGACATGATATAACCAGCTAGTTGTAACCATGAATGGACATTATATTACCAGCTAGGGAGGCTAGTTGTAACCATGAATGGACATTATATTACCAGCTAGTTGTAACCATGAATGGACATTATATTACCAGCTAGGGAGGCTAGTTGTAACCATGAATGGACATTATATTACCAGCTAGTTGTAACCATGAATGGACATTATATTACCAGCTAGTTGTAACCATGAATGGACATTATATTACCAGCTATGGAGGCTAGTTGTAACCATGATTGGTCATTATATTACTAGCTAGTTGTAACCATGAATGGACATTATATTACCAGCTAGGGAGGCTAGTTGTAACCATGAATGGACATTATATTACCAGCTAGTTGTAACCATGAATGGACATTATATTACCAGCTAGTTGTAACCATGAATGGACATTATATTACCAGCTAGGGAGGCTAGTTGTAACCATGAATCAACATTATATTACCAGCTAGGGAGGCTAGTTGTAACCATGAATGGACATTATATTACCAGCTAGTTGTAACCATGAATGGACATTATATTACCAGCTAGGGAGGCTAGTTGTAACCATGAATGGACATTATATTACCAGCTAGTTGTAACCATGAATGGACATTCTATTACCAGCTAGGGAGGCTAGTTGTAACCATGAATGGACATTATATTACCAGCTAGTTGTAACCATGAATGGACATTATATTACCAGCTAGGGAGGCTAGTTGTAACCATGAATGGACATTATATTACCAGCTAGTTGTAACCATGAATGGACATTATATTACCAGCTAGGGAGGCTAGTTGTAAGCATGAATGGACATTATATTACCAGCTAGTTGTAACCATGAATGGACATTATATTACCAGCTAGGGAGGCTAGTTGTAACCATGAATGGACATTATATTACCAGCTAGTTGTAACCATGAATGGACATTATATTACCAGCTAGGGAGGCTAGTTGTAACCATGAATGGACATTATATTACCAGCTAGTTGTAACCATGAATGGACATTCTATTACCAGCTAGGGAGGCTAGTTGTAACCATGAATGGACATTATATTACCAGCTAGTTGTAACCATGAATGGACATTATATTACCAGCTAGGGAGGCTAGTTGTAACCATGAATGGACATTATATTACCAGCTAGTTGTAACCATGAATGGACATTATATTACCAGCTAGTTGTAACCATGAATGGACATTATATTACCAGCTAGGGAGGCTAGTTGTAACCATGAATGGACATTATATTACCAGCTAGGGAGGCTAGTTGTAACCATGAATGGACATGATATAACCAGCTAGTTGTAACCATGAATGGACATTATATTACCAGCTAGTTGTAACCATGAATGGACATTATATAACCAGCTAGTTGTAACCATGAATGGACATTATATTACCAGCTAGTTGTAACCATGAATGGACATTATATTACCAGCTAGGGAGGCTAGTTGTAAGCATGAATGGACATTATATTACCAGCTAGTTGTAACCATGAATGGACATTATATTACCAGCTAGGGAGGCTAGTTGTAACCATGAATGGACATTATATTACCAGCTAGTTGTAACCATGAATGGACATTATATTACCAGCTAGGGAGGCTAGTTGTAACCATGAATGGACATTATATTACCAGCTAGTTGTAACCATGAATGGACATTATATTACCAGCTAGTTGTAACCATGAATGGACATTATATTACCAGCTAGGGAGGCTAGTTGTAACCATGAATGGACATTATATTACCAGCTAGGGAGGCTAGTTGTAACCATGAATGGACATGATATAACCAGCTAGTTGTAACCATGAATGGACATTATATTACCAGCTAGTTGTAACCATGAATGGACATTATATTACCAGCTAGTTGTAACCATGAATGGACATTATATTACCAGCTAGGGAGGCTAGTTGTAACCATGAATGGACATTATATTACCAGCTAGGGAGGCTAGTTGTAACCATGAATGGACATTATATTACCAGCTAGGGAGGCTAGTTGTAACCATGAATGGACATTATATTACCAGCTAGTTGTAACCATGAATGGACATTATATTACCAGCTAGTTGTAACCATGAATGGACATTATATAACCAGCTAGTTGTAACCATGAATGGACATTATATTACCAGCTAGTTGTAACCATGAATGGACATTATATTACCAGCTAGTTGTAACCATGAATGGACATTATATTACCAGCTAGTTGTAACCATGAATGGACATTATATTACCAGCTAGTTGTAACCATGAATGGACATTATATTACCAGCTAGGGAGGCTAGTTGTAACCATGAATGGACATTATATTACCAGCTAGTTGTAACCATGAATGGACATTATATTACCAGCTAGTTGTAACCATGAATGGACATTATATAACCAGCTAGTTGTAACCATGAATGGACATTATATTACCAGCTAGTTGTAACCATGAATGGACATTCTATTACCAGCTAGTTGTAACCATGAATGGACATTATGTTACCAGCTAGTTGTAACCATGAATGGACATTATATTACCAGCTAGTTGTAACCATGAATGGACATTATATTACCAGCTAGGGAGGCTAGTTGTAACCATGAATGGACATTATATTACCAGCTAGTTGTAACCATGAATGGACATTATATTACCAGCTAGTTGTAACCATGAATGGACATTATATTACCAGCTAGGGAGGCTAGTTGTAACCATGAATGGACATTATATTACTAGCTAGTTGTAACCATGAATGGACATTATATTACCAGCTAGGGAGGCTAGTTGTAACCATGAATGGACATTATATTACCAGCTAGTTGTAACCATGAATGGACATTATATTACCAGCTAGGGAGGCTAGTTGTAACCATGAATGGACATTATATTACCAGCTAGGGAGGCTAGTTGTAACCATGAATCAACATTATATTACCAGCTAGGGAGGCTAGTTGTAACCATGAATGGACATTATATTACCAGCTAGTTGTAACCATGAATGGACGTTCTATTACCAGCTAGGGAGGCTAGTTGTAACCATGAATGGACATTATATTACCGGCTAGTTGTAACCATGAATGGACATTATATTACCAGCTAGGGAGGCTAGTTGTAACCATGAATGGACATTATATTACCAGCTAGTTGTAACCATGAATGGACATTATATTACCAGCTAGTTGTAACCATGAATGGACATTATATTACCAGCTAGTTGTAACCATGAATGGACATTATATTACCAGCTAGTTGTAACCATGAATGGACATTATATTACCAGCTAGGGAGGCTAGTTGTAACAATGAATGGACATTATATTACCAGCTATGGAGGCTAGTTGTAACCATGAATGGACATGATATAACCAGCTAGTTGTAACCATGAATGGACATGATATAACCAGCTAGTTGTAACCATGAATGGACATTATATTACCAGCTAGTTGTAACCATGAATGGACATTATATTACCAGCTAGTTGTAACCATGAATGGACATTATATTACCAGCTAGTTGTAACCATGAATGGACATTATATTACCAGCTAGGGAGGCTAGTTGTAACCATGAATGGACATGATATAACCAGCTAGTTGTAACCATGAATGGACATTATATTACCAGCTAGTTGTAACCATGAATGGACATTATATAACCAGCTAGTTGTAACCATGAATGGACATTATATTACCAGCTAGTTGTAACCATGAATGGACATTATATTACCAGCTAGTTGTAACCATGAATGGACATTATATTACCAGCTAGGGAGGCTATTTGTAACCATGAATGGACATTATATTACCAGCTAGGGAGGCTAGTTGTAACCATGAATGGACATTATATTACCAGCTAGTTGTAACCATGAATGGACATTATATTACCAGCTAGTTGTAACCATGAATGGACATTATATTACCAGCTAGGGAGGCTAGTTGTAACCATGAATGGACATTATATTACCAGCTAGTTGTAACCATGAATGGACATTATATTACCAGCTAGGGAGGCTAGTTGTAACCATGAATGGACATTATATTACCAGCTAGTTGTAACCATGAATGGACATTATATTACCAGCTAGTTGTAACCATGAATGGACATTATATAACCAGCTAGTTGTAACCATGAATGGACATTATATTACCAGCTAGTTGTAACCATGAATGGACATTATATTACCAGCTAGTTGTAACCATGAATGGACATTATATTACCAGTTAGTTGTAACCATGAATGGACATTATATTACCAGCTAGCGAGGCTAGTTGTAACCATGAATGGACATTATATTACCAGCTAGTTGTAACCATGAATGGACATTATATTACCAGCTAGTTGTAACCATGAATGGACATTATATTACCAGCTAGTTGTAACCATGAATGGACATTATATTACCAGCTAGGGAGGCTAGTTGTAACCATGAATGGACATTATATTACCAGCTAGGGAGGCTAGTTGTAACCATGAATGGACATGATATAACCAGCTAGTTGTAACCATGAATGGACATTATATTACCAGCTAGTTGTAACCATGAATGGACATTATATAACCAGCTAGTTGTAACCATGAATGGACATTATATAACCAGCTAGTTGTAACCATGAATGGACATTATATTACCAGCTAGTTGTAACCATGAATGGACATTATATTACCAGCTAGTTGTAACCATGAATGGACATTATATTACCAGCTAGGGAGGCTAGTTGTAACCATGAATGGACATTATATTACCAGCTAGTTGTAACCATGAATGGACATTATATTACCAGCTAGTTGTAACCATGAATGGACATTATATTACCAGCTAGGGAGGCTAGTTGTAACCATGAATGGACATTATATTACCAGCTAGGGAGGCTAGTTGTAACCATGAATGGACATTATATTACCAGCTAGTTGTAACCATGAATGGACATTATATTACCAGCTAGGGAGGCTAGTTGTAACCATGAATCAACATTATATTACCAGCTAGGGAGGCTAGTTGTAACCATGAATGGACATTATATTACCAGCTAGTTGTAACCATGAATGGACATTCTATTACCAGCTAGGGAGGCTAGTTGTAACCATGAATGGACATTATATTACCAGCTAGTTGTAACCATGAATGGACATTCTATTACCAGCTAGGGAGGCTAGTTGTAACCATGAATGGACATTATATTACCAGCTAGTTGTAACCATGAATGGACATTATATTACCAGCTAGGGAGGCTAGTTGTAACCATGAATGGACATTATATTACCAGCTAGTTGTAACCATGAATGGACATTATATAACCAGCTAGTTGTAACCATGAATGGACATTATATAACCAGCTAGTTGTAACCATGAATGGACATTATATTACCAGCTAGTTGTAACCATGAATGGACATTATATTACCAGCTAGTTGTAACCATGAATGGACATTCTATTACCAGCTAGGGAGGCTAGTTGTAACCATGAATGGACATTATATTACCAGCTAGTTGTAACCATGAATGGACATTATATTACCAGCTAGGGAGGCTAGTTGTAACCATGAATGGACATTATATTACCAGCTAGTTGTAACCATGAATGGACATTATATTACCAGCTAGGGAGGCTAGTTGTAACCATGAATGGACATTATATTACCAGCTAGTTGTAACCATGAATGGACATTCTATTACCAGCTAGGGAGGCTAGTTGTAACCATGAATGGACATTATATTACCAGCTAGTTGTAACCATGAATGGACATTATATTACCAGCTAGTTGTAACCATGAATGGACATTATATTACCAGCTAGTTGTAACCATGAATGGACATTATATTACCAGCTAGGGAGGCAAGTTGTAACCATGAATGGACATTATATTACCAGCTAGGGAGGCTAGTTGTAACCATGAATGGACATGATATAACCAGCTAGTTGTAACCATGAATGGACATTATATTACCAGCTAGTTGTAACCATGAATGGACATTATATTACCAGCTAGTTGTAACCATGAATGGACATTATATAACCAGCTAGTTGTAACCATGAATGGACATTATATTACCAGCTTGTTGTAACCATGAATGGACATTATATTACCAGCTAGGGAGGCTAGTTGTAACCATGAATGGACATTATATTACCAGCTAGTTGTAACCATGAATGGACATTATATTACCAGCTAGGGTGGCTAGTTGTAACCATGAATGGACATTATATTACCAGCTAGTTGTAACCATGAATGGACATTATATTACCAGCTAGGGAGGCTAGTTGTAACCATGAATGGACATTATATTACCAGCTAGTTGTAACCATGAATGGACATTATATTACCAGCTAGTTGTAACCATGAATGGACATTATATAACCAGCTAGTTGTAACCATGAATGGACATTATATTACCAGCTAGTTGTAACCATGAATGGACATTATATTACCAGCTAGTTGTAACCATGAATGGACATTATATTACCAGCTAGTTGTAACCATGAATGGACATTATATTACCAGCTAGGGAGGCTAGTTGTAACCATGAATGGACATTATATTACCAGCTAGTTGTAACCATGAATGGACATTATATTACCAGCTAGTTGTAACCATGAATGGACATTATATTACCAGCTAGGGAGGCTAGTTGTAACCATGAATGGACATTATATTACCAGCTAGTTGTAACCATGAATGGACATTATATTACCAGCTAGGGATGCTAGATGTAACCATGAATGGACATTATATTACCAGCTAGTTGTAACCATGAATGGACATTATATTACCAGCTAGTTGTAACCATGAATGGACATTATATTACCAGCTAGGAAGGCTAGTTGTAACCATGAATGGACATTATATTACCAGCTAGTTTTAACCATGAATGGACATTATATTACCAGCTAGTTGTAACCATGAATGGACATTATATTACCAGCTAGTTGTAAATCAAATTTCAAATCAAATCAAATTTATTTTTATATAGCCCTTCGTACATCAGCTGATATTCTCAAAGTGCTGTACAGAAACCCAGCCTAAAACCCCAAACAGCAAGCAAAGCATGTGAAAGAAGCACGGTGGCTAGGAAAAACTCCCTAGGAAAAACTCCCTAGAAAGGCCAAAAACCTAGGAAGAAACCTAGAGAGGAACCAGGCTATGAGGGGTGGCCAGTCCTCTTCTGGCTGTGCAGGGTGGATATTTTAACAGAACATGGTCAAAATGTTAAAATGTTAAAATGTTCATAAATGACCAGCATGGTCAAATAATAATAATCATAGTAGTTGTCGAGGGTGCAACAAGCACGTCCGGTGAACAGGTCAGGGTTCCATAGCCGCAGGCAGAACAGTTGAAACTGGAGCAGCAGCACGGCCAGGTGGACTGGGGACAGCAAGGAGTCATCATACCAGGTAGTCCTGAGGCATGGTCCTAGGGCTCAGGTCCTCCGAGAGAAAGACAGAAAGAGAGAAAGAGAGAATTAGAGAGAGCATATTTAAATACACACAGGACACCGGATAAGACAAGAGAAATACTCCAGATGTAACAGACTGACCCTAGCCCCCCGACACATAAACTACTGCAGCATAAATACTGGAGGCTGAGACAGGAGGGATCAGAAGACACTGTGGCCCCATCCGATGATACCCCCGGACAGGGCCAAACAGGCAGGATATAACCCCACCCACTTTGCCAAAGCACAGCCCCCACACCACTAGAGGGATGTCTCCAACCACCAACTTACCGTCCTAAGACAAGGCCGAGTATAGCCCACAACGATCTCCGCCATGGCACAACCCAAGGGGGGGGGGCGCCAACCCAGACAGGAAGACCACGTCAGTGACTCAACCCACTCAAGTGACGCACCCCTCCCATGGACGGCATGGAAGAACACCAGTAGGCCAGTGACTCAGCCCCTGTAAAAGGGTTAGAGGCAGAGAATCCCAGTGGAAAGAGGGGAACCGGCAAGGCAGAGACAGCAAGGGCGGTTCGTTGCTCCAGCCTTTCCGTTCACCTTCACACTCCTGGGCCAGACTATACTTAATCATAGGACCTACTGAAGAGATAAGTCTTCAGTAAAGACTTAAAGGTTGAGACTGAGTCTGCGTCTCTCACATTGGTAGGCAGACCATTCCATAAAAATGGAGCTCTATAGGAGAAAGCCCTACCTCCAGCCGTTTGCTTAGAAATTCTAGGGACAATTAGGAGGCCTGCGTCTTGTGACCGTAGCGTACGTGTAGGTATGTACGGCAGGACCAAATCGGAAAGATAGGTAGGAGCAAGCCCATGTAATGCTTTGTAGGTTAGCAGTAAAACCTTGAAATCAGCCCTTGCCTTAACAGGAAGCCAGTGTAGGGAGGCTAACACTGGAGTAATATGATCAAATTTTTTGGTTCTAGTCAGGATTCTAGCAGCCGTATTTAGCACTAACTGAAGTTTATTTAGTGCTTTATCCGGGTAGCCGGAAAGTAGAGCATTGCAGTAGTCCAGCCTAGAAGTAACAAAAGCATGGATTAATTTTTCTGCGTCATTTTTGGACAGAAAATTTCTGATTTTTGCAATGTTACGTAGATGGAAAAAAGCTGTCCTTGAAACAGTCTTGATATGTTCTTCAAAAGAGAGATCAGGGTCCAGAGTAACGCCGAGGTCCTTCACAGTTTTATTTGAGACGACTGTACAACCATCCAGATTAATTGTCAGATTCAACAGAAGATCTCTTTGTTTCTTGGGACCTAGAACAAGCATCTCTGTTTTGTCCGAGTTTAAAAGTAGAAAGTTTGCAGCCATCCACTTCTTTATGTCTGAAACACAGGCTTCTAGCGAGGGCAATTTTGGGGCTTCACCATGTTTCATTGAAATGTACAGCTGTGTGTCGTCCGCATAGCAGTGAAATTTAACATTATGTTTTCGAATGACATCCCCAAGAGGTAAAATATATAGTGAAAACAATAGTGGTCCTAAAACGGAACCTTGAGGAACACCGAAATTTACAATTGATTTGTCAGAGGACAAACCATTCACAGAGACAAACTGATATCTTTCCGACAGATAAGATCTAAACCAGGCCAGAACTTGTCCATGTAGACCAATTTGGGTTTCCAATCTCTCCAAAAGAATGTGGTGATCGATGGTATCAAAAGCGGCACTAAGATCTAGGAGCACGAGGACAGATGCAGAGCCTCGGTCTGACGTCATTAAAAGGTCATTTACCACCTTCACAAGTGCAGTCTCAGTGCTATGATGGGGTCTAAAACCAGACTGAAGCGTTTCGTATACATTGTTTGTCTTCAGGAAGGCAGTCAGTTGCTGTGCAACAGCTTTTTCTAAAATTTTGGAGAGGAATGGAAGATTCGATATAGGCCGATAGTTTTTTATAATTTCTGGATCAAGATTAGGCTTTTTCAAGAGAGGCTTTATTACTGCCACTTTTAGTGAGCTTGGTACACATCCGGTGGATAGAGAGCCGTTTATTATGTTCAACATAGGAGGGCCAAGCACAGGAAGCAGCTCTTTCAGTAGTTTAGTTGGAATAGGGTCCAGTATGCAGCTTGAGGGTTAACCATGAATGGACATTATATTACCAGCTAGGGAGGCTAGTTGTAACCATGAATGGACATTATATTACCAGTTAGGGAGGCTAGTTGTAACCATGAATGGACATGATATAACCAGCTAGTTGTAACCATGAATGGACATTATATTACCAGCTAGTTGTAACCATGAATGGACATTATATAACCAGCTAGTTGTAACCATGAATGGACATTATATTACCAGCTAGTTGTAACCATGAATGGACATTATATTACCAGCTAGTTGTAACCATGAATGGACATTATATTACCAGCTAGGAAGGCTAGTTGTAACCATGAATGGACATTATATTACCAGCTAGTTGTAACCATGAATGGACATTATATTACCAGCTAGTTGTAACCATGAATGGACATTATATTACCAGCTAGGGAGGCTAGTTGTAACCATGAATGGACATTATATTACCAGCTAGGGAGGCTAGTTGTAACCATGAATGGACATGATATAACCAGCTAGTTGTAACCATGAATGGACATTATATTACCAGCTAGTTGTAACCATGAATGGACATTATATTACCAGCTAGTTGTAACCATGAATGGACATTATATTACCAGCTAGTTGTAACCATGAATGGACATTATATTACCAGCTAGTTGTAACCATGAATGGACATTATATTACCAGCTAGGGAGGCTAGTTGTAACCATGAATGGACATTATATTACCAGCTAGTTGTAACCATGAATGGACATTATATTACCAGCTAGTTGTAACCATGAATGGACATTATATTACCAGCTAGGGAGGCTAGTTGTAACCATGAATGGACATTATATTACCAGCTAGTTGTAACCATGAATGGACATTATATTACCAGCTAGGGAGGCTAGTTGTAACCATGAATGGACATTATATTACCAGCTAGGGAGGCTAGTTGTAACCATGAATGGACATTCTATTACCAGCTAGTTGTAACCATGAATGGACATTATATTACCAGCTAGGGAGGCTAGTTGTAGCAGCCTGTTGTTATATACCTGATCTATTTGCTGACCTGCATTGATGCTAAATTAGCCTGTTGTTTTGTTGTCTGTCCCAGGTATCCATTCTACATGCTGACCTGCATTGATGCTAAATAAGCCTGTTGTTTTGTTTTGTGTTCCAGGTATCCATTCTACACGCTGATCTGCATTGATGCTAAATTAGCCTGTTGTTTTGTTGTGTGTCCCAGGTATCCATTCTACATGCTGACCTGCATCGATGCTAAATTAGCCTGTTGTTTTGTTGTGTGTCCCAGGTATCCATTCTACATGCTGGCCTGCATCGACACAGACTGGAAGCTGCTGACCTGGCTCAGATACTCCATCTGGATGCCCCTCTACCCTCTGGGGGTGCTAGCAGAGGGTCAGTGGACCTGTCTCACACACACACACACACACACACTCCTCAGAGAGCTCTATGCCTGGTATATTCACTTATTATGTAAATTGTATGTAAATAATAGTGGTATGATGTTTGTAGTCAAACAAGATATTACTTAGTTATTATCCAGATATCCAAGTGTTGCTATGTATTCCTGTCTGTCCTGTCTGTTCCCTCTTAGCTATAGCTGTGATCCAGTCCCTGCCTATCTTTGATGAGACCCGTCTGTACAGCATCCCTCTACCTACGGTCCTGGGCTCGTCCTTCAGCTTTTCCTTCACTCTGAAGATCTACCTGGTCCTCATGTTCCTCGGTCAGTTAGTACCACTCTCTGACCCTCCACCCTGACCCTACACCCTACACCCTGACCCTACACCCTGACTCTACACCCTGACTCTACACCCTGACTCTACACCCTGACTCTACACCCTGACTCTACACCCTAACTCTACACCCTAACTCTACACCCTAACTCTACACCCTAACTCTACACCCTAACTCTACACCCTAACTCTACACCCTAACTCTACACCCTAACTCTACACCCTAACTCTACACCCTAACTCTACACCCTATAACTCTACACCCTATAACTCTACACCCTATAACTCTACACCCTATAACTCTACACCCTATAACTCTACACCCTATAACTCTACACCCTATAACTCTACACCCTATAACTCTACCCTAACTCTACACCCTAACCCTCTACCCTACACCCTGACTCTACACCCTGACTCTACACCCTGACTCTACACCCTGACTCTACACCCTGACTCTACACCCTAACTCTACACCCTGACTCTACACCCTGACTCTACACCCTAACTCTACACCCTAACTCTACACCCTAACTCTACACCCTAACTCTACACCCTAACTCTACACCCTAACTCTACACCCTATAACTCTACACCCTATAACTCTACACCCTATAACTCTACACCCTATAACTCTACACCCTATAACTCTACACCCTATAACTCTACACCCTATAACTCTACACCCTATAACTCTACACCCTATAACTCTACACCCTATAACTCTACACCCTACACCTCTACCCTAACTCTACACCCTAACCCTCTACCCTAACACTACACCCTAACCCTCTACCCTAACTCTACACCCTAACCCTCTACCCTAACTCTACACCCTAACCCTCTTCTCTAACCCTCCACCCTCCAGCTGTATCTAGCTGTCATGTTTCAGGATCTGTCAATGCCACTAAGGGAGAAACATACACTTTGTCACATCGCTAACAAACCTGAGTCAAAATACGATTTGTTTTCTTACAGTATGTTTGCTTGGACTTGACTTTTCTGGCATGCCAAGTGGATGGGGTTTGCGCTTAAAAAATATTTTAAATTATAAAAAGTAGTGTTTTTTTCTTCCCAGGCCTGTTCATCAACTTCCGCCACCTGTTTCGCCAGAGGAGGAGACGAATGCGCTCCAGGAAGAGGAAAATGAACTAACGGATAGAAAGACAAACCTCACGATCTCTCCAGTCTCACTGCTGGTTGCCTTTTCACACCTCTCCTCTCCTTACACCTCTCTCCTCACTGCACATCTCTGTCCTCTCTCCTCTGTCCTCTCTCTTCTCTCCCCTCTCCTCTCTGCTCTTCTCTCCTCTCACACCCTCTCCTCTCCTCCACTGATAAACAATCAACCACATCCTCGTCTTCTCCTTTTCCTGTGGAGGAACCTCCTCTAACACAAACCCTTCTCTTCCTCACCCAGTCTGTCCATCAGAGGTACCACCTCTAACACAAACCCTTCTCTTCCTCACCCAGTCTGTCCATCAGAGGTACCTCCTCTAACACAAACCCTTCTCTTCCTCACCCAGTCTGTCCATCAGAGGTACCTCCTCTAACACAAACCCTTCTCTTCCTCACCCAGTCTGTCCATCAGAGGTACCTCCTCTAACACAAACCCTTCCCTTCCTCACCCAGTCTGTCCATCAGAGGTACCTCCTCTAACACAAACCCTTCTCTTCCTCACCAAGTCTGTTCATCAGAGGTACCTCCTCTAACACAAACCCTTCTCTTCCTCACCAAGTCTGTTCATCAGAGGTACCTCCTCTAACACAAACCCTTCTCTTCCTCACCAAGTCTGTTCATCAGAGGTACCTCCTCTAACACAAACCCTTCTCTTCCTCACCCAGTCTGTCCATCAGAGGTACCTCCTCTAACACAAACCCTTCCCTTCCTCACCCAGTCTGTCCATCAGAGGTACCTCCTCTAACACAAACCCTTCTCTTCCTCACCCAGTCTATCCATCAGAGGTACCTCCTCTAACACAAACAAGTGCATTCAATTCATACCCTCTTTGTATGATTTATATCCATGTCATACTGTACTGTTAGTATTGACAGATACATACTGTACTGTTAGTATTGACAGATGCATACTGTACTGTTAGTATTGACAGATACATGTCATACTGTACTGTTAGTATTGACAGATACATACTGTACTGTTAGTATTGACAGATACATGTCATACTGTACTGTTAGTATTGACAGATACATGTCATACTGTACTGTTAGTATTGACAGATACATACTGTACTGTTAGTATTGACAGATACATACTGTACTGTTAGTATTGACAGATACATACTGTACTGTTAGTATTGACAGATACATACTGTACTGTTAGTATTGACAGATACATACTGTACTGTTAGTATTGACAGATACATGTCATACTGTACTGTTAGTATTGACAGATACATACTGTACTGTTAGTATTGACAGATACATACTGTACTGTTAGTATTGACAGATACATACTGTACTGTTAGTATTGACAGATACATACTGTACTGTTAGTATTGACAGATACATACTGTACTGTTAGTATTGACAGATACATACTGTACTGTTAGTATTGACAGATACATACTGTACTGTTAGTATTGACAGATACATACTGTACTGTTAGTATTGACAGATACATACTGTACTGTTAGTATTGACAGATACATGTCATACTGTACTGTTAGTATTGACAGATACACACGGTACTGTTAGTATTGACAGATACACACGGTACTGTTAGTATTGACAGATACACACTGTACTGTTAGTATTGAAGGAGCCATACTATAAACGGTTCTAGAGTCTCTTGGCCAGACTAAACAACTTATGTCTTTTCTGAACTCCATTTTGCAGCTACTATAATCCTCATAATGGACCTGCCTTCACTTTTAATTCAGGAAGTCAAATGAAAACTGCCCATTGTATTCTATGAGGAGTTTTCAAATCCCTCTTTTTTTAAATGTGGATCCACTTTAATGACTTGACTGAATAGAACTGAAATGGCTCTAACTCTGTTAGTCATTGATATAACAGTCATGTTGTACTTCACTACTATCCCATCTGACCATGAGTCAGCGTCAGGCCTAATGCTATACCTTTGTTTTGTTAGAAGTTGTTTTAAAGGCCCAGTGCACTCAGAAATATGTATATTCTATATATGTCCACACTATGAGGTTGGAATAACACTGTGAAATTGTGAACATTATGATAATGTCCTTTTTTAGTGTAAGAGTTGTTTGAATAGACTGTCTGACATTTCAGCCTGTTTTGGCAGGATGGAGTTTTGGCCTTCCACGGTGACATCACTATGGGGTGAATTAGTTAATACACCAATAAGAAAGAAGAGTTCTAAACCCCTCAGCCAATAACAGCGCATTTTGAGTTTTCCACTCCCCACTCAGACCACTCCCAGACAGACCCGTTGTTAACAATCTACTTTTGTTTATTTTTGAATATTTTAATTCAAATCACAGTGAGGTACTTTATTGTTACCCAGAAATGATTTGATATTGACATGAAACAGCTGCATTGGACCTTTTTTAAATATTGCTTTATTCCTAAATGAAATTTTGTATGGCAACAGTGTTTCTCATGCAGTATAGAATTGCATTGCATTCTGGGATGTAAGCTACTATATTCTCCAGTGATGTTTATAGTCCCCATGATATCTACTATCTCCATCATGCCATCCTTGCTGTGTTGTTCAAAGGCTCACTGATCTGTGTCTGATGACATGGTTAGAGATGCGTCCCGACTCTCCACACTTCTCCTAGAGTTGTGCTCTGTCATGGAAACGGACATAGAGAACCAGTCAGAGCCCAGAACCTCAGGGAAATGGACATCGTTAGACAATTAAAGGAAGAGGATCACTGTCTGGAATCATGTGTTTTAATAAAAGGTTTTGAATGGTTGAAGGATAAATTACAATGTGTGATATTATAATAACCAATAAAGTTGTGTGAAATAGTGAATATCTGTAGTTATTTATGAAAAGAGCACAGCTGGTGGTGTGAATAAAAACCCACAATTATGTAGGTGTCTTTTATCTCTTCATAATAACCCCTTTATATAGGTGTCCTTTATGTCCTCATAATAACCCCTTTATATAGGTGTCTTTTATCTCTTCATAATAACCCCTTTTATATAGGTGTCCTTTATGTCCTCATAATAACCCCTTTATATAGGTGTCCTTTATGTCCTCATAATAACCTCTTTATATAGGTGTCCTTTATCTCCTCATAATAACCCCTTTATCTCACAATAACCCCTTTATATAGGTGTCCTTTATCTCACAATAACCCCTTTATATAGGTGTCCTTAATCTCATAACAACCCCTTTATATAGGTGTCCTTTATGTCCTCATAATAACCTCTTTATATAGGTGTCCTTTATCTTCTCATAATAACCCCTTTATATAGGTGTCCTTTATGTCCTCATAATAACCTCTTTATATAGGTGTCCTTTATCTCCTCATAATAACCCCTTTATCTCACAATAACCCCTTTATATAGGTGTCCTTTATCTCCTCATAATAACCCCTTTATATAGGTGTCCTTTATCTCATAATAACCCCTTTATATAGGTGTCCTTTATCTCATAATAACCCCTTTATATAGGTGTCCTTTATCTCATAATAACCCCTTTATATAGGTGTCCTTTATCTCCTCATAATAACCCCTTTATATAGGTGTCCTTTATGTCCTCATAATAACCCCTTTATATAGGTGTCCTTTATCTCACAATAACCCCTTTATATAGGTGTCCTTTATCTCCTCATAATAACCCCTTTATATAGGTGTCCTTTATCTCCTCATAATAACCCCTTTATATAGGTGTCCTTTATCTCCTCATAATAACCCCTTTATATAGGTGTCCTTTATCTCCTCATAATAACCTCTTTAGTATGCCTAGCTGTAGTGGGATGTCTCAACACTAAAGGAAGGCATCAGCCTAAATATCAGTCCAATGAGTTCATCAAATGGTTAATGACTCACCTTCCTCTCATCACCAAACCATGTCTGCCTGCACACCTGTCTGCCTGCGCGCCTGTCTGTCTGTCTGTATATCTGCCTTTCTGCCTGTCTTTCTGCCTGTCTGCCTTTCTGCCTGCCTTTCTACCTGTTTGTCTGCCTGCCTG
Source organism: Salmo salar (assembly GCF_965601325.2). Lineage (NCBI taxonomy): Eukaryota > Metazoa > Chordata > Actinopteri > Salmoniformes > Salmonidae > Salmo > Salmo salar. The sequence continues at coordinate 48,400,217 of NC_138316.1, read as the reverse complement.
TATATCTGCCTGTCTGTCTGCCTTTCTTCCAGTCTTTCTGCAGGTCTGCCTGCCTGTCGGCCTTTCTGTCTGCCTGTCTACCTTTCTGTTTGCCTGCCTGTATGTCTGTGTGCATAAAGGAACACTCTTCAGAATTGTAATTGTGCCTTGACAACCCTCCTTCCACTTCAGCGCGCAGACATGGTTGGTTTTTGCTCAGCGTTGGTGGTTGGAGACGCTGCACGCACTTGGTGGATTATGAACAAATGAATAGGAATGCATTGAATTTGAAGCAGTTTAAACGTGTTCGTGAGAATGTGAGAGATTGTGTGAACACCTAACCTAATCCTCTTAAAAGACTGCAGGTATTATGCTGAGCCGTGGAGAGGAGGTGTGAGCTGTCATCCTGCGGTGCGCCCTTGTAGCTGCTCACCAAAAACTAGAGTCAGCATCTCTCAACCAATCCCTTTACCTTAGCGCACACAGCTGGAGAGAAACCTCGCGTCTACAACACCTCAATCACAACAATTCAGCGATTAAAGGTACGTTTTTATTAAGAATTGATGAAGGTTTAGGTATGGTTTACAGATGTTTTATAGAGAAATGATTTAAGCTACAATAATCGTCATTGACCTTGTGGAAGCCTAGGATACTTGTCAATGACTCCACATCGGGCACTGTTTCTTGCCTGGAATTTCCCCACGAAATTCGGTTAAATTGATCATTATTTTCGTTTCTTAATTTTCACCCGACCCACCTGGATACACGCGTGAAAATGAAATGGTTGATTGAACATTTGTAATGAATCATATCGCTTATGCTGTCTCGACTCGAGGAGCGCATATCAGCACGTCCATGACGCGCGCACGTCAATGAAAAGTAGGGGCCTAAATAATGATATTTTCTTCTAGCCTATTCGCTGTTTTTTTATATTTTATTGTCATTTGTACGTTAACTACATTTGCTGCATTTCATTACACGTGTCATTTAATCTGTGCAGCCCTACGGAGAGCAGAGTACCTGCAATTATGTAGCCATAGTAACAGGTGGCTGTGTCCCATCCTCCGCGCTCCCGCGACTCCGTTCACGTTAACGCGCCCTTATAATACTCCAGTAGTGTTTTTATTATTATGTTATTACATCATTATGTCAAATGTATGAGGTGAGTTTTGCATTGTAGTCTAAACTGAGTGAATGATTTATTTATTTACCCGCTTTTTCTCTATATATAGGTTGGAGCTGGGACATCATGCCAGGGCTATGACATTAAAACAGACTATGCTGAAGATGTGTGCTGACCGCTCGCTGAACTGTATTATTTGGCCAACTAATGCTACTGGACCTGTTCCCATAAGCCTGACCAGGCATCTGACACGGGCCTAATAATCTGCAGTGGGAATCAAGACCACTCTGGCAGCGGTGAACAATGCATTTGCCACAAAGACGGAGACTCAATCGGAGTCGCATCCTCTTCTTCCTCTCTGGTGTATTACTGTGCTGCGTCTACACCGTGACGTTCAAGGCCCGGCTGCAGGAGCCATGGGTGGCCCGCCAGGCCGCAGCAGAGGAGGATCCTGGGACAGCACTCCCAGAGGAAGGGGGCGGTAGTGATAATAGTAGTGTTGTGGAGGTAGACACACGAGAGGTGTTGACCTCTAACCCCTCTAGCCTAACAGAGAGCTTTAACGATGACGTCATCACCAGGGCTCCTACTGTGCTGCAGGGGGATGACGTCATGGTGATAACTGTCAACAGGACGGACATTAAGCACTGTATCTACGTAGAGGACCCTGAACCTGAGCCTCCGACTGAACCTCCTCCCACCTCCCCTCCTCCTAACACCACCACCTCCCCAGGTATCGCTGGAGACGTCCCCCACAGGAAGGGAGAGTACCCAGAGGACCTGTTCACGGTGGACCAGAGGAGGCAGGGCTGGGTGACCCTCCACATCCTGGGCATGGTCTACATGTTCGTCTCCCTCGCCATCGTCTGTGACGAGTTCTTCGTCCCGGCGCTCGGCGTCATCACCGTGAAGCTCGACATCTCCGACGACGTCGCCGGGGCAACCTTCATGGCTGCAGGAGGCTCCGCCCCCGAACTGTTCACCTCTCTGATTGGCGTGTTCATCTCCCATAGCAACGTGGGCATCGGGACGATCGTGGGGTCAGCGGTGTTTAACATCCTGTTTGTCATCGGGATGTGTGCCATCTTCTCCAGGGAGATGCTCCACCTCACCTGGTGGCCCCTGTTCAGAGACGTCTCCTTCTACATCATAGGTAATAATAATAATATCAGCATTTTACAGATAATAGGTAGAGAATAATACGTTTTTCCACAAATCCTGGTTTGTAGACTCCCGGAATTAGGAGGGAATAAGCAGGACATCTGGAATACTCCATCCCGGATTTCTGGAAAACCTGGGAATTTTGGGGAAAGTACGTACTTTAAAGGGTGCTTACCTTGGAGCCAACAGTCGATCCCATTGGAATTGGTGAATTGCATCCTATAGTATTCCCCTTATAGTGAACTATATAGGTACATACACTCTCAGAACAAAAGGTGCTATCTAGAACCAAACAGGGTTCTGCAGCTGTCCCCATAGGAGAACACTTGTGGGTTCCATGTGGAACCCCTTTCCACATAGGGTTCTACATGGAACTAAAAAGGGTTCTCCTATTGTGACAGCCAAAGAACCCTTTTGCGCTCTGGCCAAAAGTAGTGCACTATATAGGGCTCTGGTCTATAGTAGTACCACTATATAGGGAATAGGGCCCTGGTCTATAGTAGTACCACTATATAGGGAATAGGGCTCTGGTCTAAAGTAGTGTACTATATAGGGAATAGGGCTCTGGTCTATAGTAGTACCACTATATGGGGAATAGGGCTCTGGTCTATAGTAGTACCACTATATAGGGAATAGGGCTCTGGTCTATAGTAGTACCACTATATTGGGAATAGGGCTCTGGTCTATAGTAGTACCACTATATAGGGAATAGGACTCTGGTCTATAGTAGTACCACTATATAGGGAATAGGGCTCTGGTCTAAAGTAGTGTACTATATAGGGAATAGGGCTCTGGTCTATAGTAGTACCACTATATGGGGAATAGGGCTCTGGTCTATAGTAGTACCACTATATAGGGAATAGGGCTCTGGTCTATAGTAGTACCACTATATTGGGAATAGGGCTCTGGTCTATAGTAGTACCACTATATAGGGAATAGGACTCTGGTCTATAGTAGTACCACTATATAGGGAATAGGGCTCTGGTCTATAGTAGTACCACTATATAGGGAATAGGACTCTGGTCTATAGTAGTACCACTATATAGGGAATAGGGCTCTGGTCTAAAGTAGTGTACTATATAGGGAATAGGGCTCTGGTCTATAGTAGTACCACTATATGGGGAATAGGGCTCTGGTCTATAGTAGTACCACTATATAGGGAATAGGGCTCTGGTCTATAGTAGTACCACTATATTGGGAATAGGGCTCTGGTCTATAGTAGTACCACTATATAGGGAATAGGACTCTGGTCTATAGTAGTACCACTATATAGGGAATAGGGCTCTGGTCTAAAGTAGTGTACTATATAGGGAATAGGGCTCTGGTCTATAGTAGTACCACTATATGGGGAATAGGGCTCTGGTCTATAGTAGTACCACTATATAGGGAATAGGGCTCTGGTCTATAGTAGTACCACTATATTGGGAATAGGGCTCTGGTCTATAGTAGTACCACTATATAGGGAATAGGACTCTGGTCTATAGTAGTACCACTATATAGGGAATAGGGCTCTGGTCTATAGTAGTACCACTATATAGGGAATAGGACTCTGGTCTATAGTAGTACCACTATATAGGGAATAGGGCTCTGGTCTATAGTAGTACCACTATATAGGGAATAGGGCTCTGGTCTATAGTAGTACCACTATATAGGGAATAGGGCTCTGGTCTATAGTAGTACCACTATATAGGGAATAGGGCTCTGGTCTATAGTAGTACCACTATATAGGGAATAGGGCTCTGGTCTATAGTAGTACCACTATATAGGGAATAGGGCTCTGGTCTATAGTAGTGGACTATATAGGGAATAGGGCTCTGGTCTATAGTAGTACCACTATATAGGGAATAGGACTCTGGTCTATAGTAGTTCACTATATAGGGAATAGGACTCTGGTCTATAGTAGTGCACTATATAGGGAATAGGGCTCTGGTCTATAGTAGTACCACTATATAGGGAATAGGGCTCTGGTCTATAGTAGTACCACTATATAGGGAATAGGGCTCTGGTCTATAGTAGTACCACTATATAGCGAATAGGACTCTGGTCTATAGTAGTACCACTATATAGGGAATAGGGCTCTGGTCTATAGTAGTACCACTATATAGGGAACAGGGCTCTGGTCTATAGTAGTACCACTATATAGGGAATAGGACTCTGGTCTATAGTAGTACCACTATATAGGGAATAGGGCTCTGGTCTATAGTAGTGCACTATATAGGGAATAGGGCTCTGGTCTATAGTAGTACCACTATATTGGGAATAGGGCTCTGGTCTATAGTAGTACCACTATATAGGGAATAGGGCTCTGGTCTATAGTAGTACCACTATATAGGGCTCTGGTCTATAGTAGTACCACTATATAGGGAATAGGGCTCTGGTCTATAGTAGTGCACTATATAGGGAATAGGGCTCTGGTCTATAGTAGTACCACTATATAGGGCTCTGGTCTATAGTAGTACCACTATATAGTGAATAGGGCTGTGGTCTATAGTAGTACCACTATATAGGGAATAGGGCTCTGGTCTATAGTAGTACCACTATATAGGGAATAGGGCTCTGGTCTATAGTAGTACCACTATATAGGGAATAGGGCTCTGGTCTATAGTAGTACCACTATATAGGGAATAGGGCTCTGGTCTATAGTAGTGGACTATATAGGGAATAGGGCTCTGGTCTATAGTAGTACCACTATATAGGGAATAGGGCTCTGGTCTATAGTAGTACCACTATATAGGGAATAGGGCTCTGGTCTATAGTAGTGGACTATATAGGGAATAGGGCTCTGGTCTATAGTAGTACCACTATATAGGGAATAGGGCTCTGGTCTATAGTCGTACCACTATATAGGGAATAGGGCTCTGGTCTATAGTAGTACCACTATATAGGGAATAGGGCTCTGGTCTATAGTAGTGCACTATATAGGGAATAGAGCGCTGGTCTATAGTAGTACCACTATATAGGGAATAGGGCTCTGGTCTATAGTAATACCACTATATAGGGAATAGGACTCTGGTCTATAGTAGTACCACTATATAGGGAATAGGGCTCTGGTCTATAGTAGTGCACTATATAGGGAATAGGGCTCTGGTCTATAGTAGTGCACTATATACAGTGGGGGGGAAAGTATTTGATCCCCTGCTGATTTTGTACGTTTGCCCAATTACAAAGAAATGATCAGTCTATAATTTTAATGGTAGGTTTATTTGAACAGTGAGAGACAGAATAACAACAAAAAAATCCAGAAAAACGCATGTCAAAAATGTTATAAATTGATTTGCATTTTAATGAGGGAAATAAGTATTTCACCTCTCTGCAAAACATGACTTAGTACTTGGTGGCAAACCCCTTGTTGGCAATCACAGAGGTCAGACGTTTCTTGTAATTGGCCACCAGGTTTGCACACATCTCAGGAGGGATTTTGTCCCACACCTCTTTGCAGATCTTCTCCAAGTCATTAAGGTTTTGAGGCTGACGTTTGGCAACTCGAACCTTTAGCTCCCTCCACAGATTTTCTATGGGATCAAGGTCTGGAGACTGGCTAGGCCACTCCAGGACCTTAATGTGCTTCTTTTTGAGCCACTCCTTTGTTGCCTTGGCCGTGTGTTTTGGGTCATTGTCATGTTGGAATATCCATCCACGACCCATTTTCAATGCCCTGGCTGAGGGAAGGAGGTTCTCACCCCAGATTTGACGGTACATGGCCCCGTCCATCGTCCCTTTGATGCGGTGAAGTTGTCCTGTCCCCTTAGCAGGAAAAACACCCCCAAAGCATAATGTTTCCACCTCCATGTTTGACGGTGGAGATGGTGTTCTTGGGGTCATAGGCAGCATTCCTCCTCCTCCAAACACGGCGAGTTGAGTTGATGTCAAAGAGCTCCATTTTGGTCTCATCTGACCACAACACTTTCACCCAGTTGTCCTCTGAATCATTCAGATGTTCATTGGCAGACTTCAGACGGGCCTGTATATGTATTCTTGAGCAGGGGGACCTTGCGGGCGCTGCAGGATTTCAGTCCTTCACGGCGTAGTGTGTTACCAATTGTTTTCTTGGTGACTATGGTCCCAGCTGCTTTGAGATCATTGACAAAATCCTCCCGTGTAGTTCTGGGCTGATTCCTCACCGTTCTCATGATCATTGCAACTCCACGAGGTGAGATCTTGCATGGAGCCCCAGGCCGAGGGATATTGACAGTTCTTTTGTATTTCTTCCATTTGTGAAAAATCGCATCAAATGTTGTCACCTTCTCACCAAGCTGCTTGGCGATGGTCTTGTAGCCCATTCCAGCCTTGTGTAGGTCTACAATTTTGTCCCTGACATCCTTGGAGAGCTCTTTGGTCTTGGCCATGGTGGAGAGTTTGGAATCTGATTGATTGATTGCTTCTGTGGACAGGTGTCTTTTATACAGGTAACAAACTGAGATTAGGAGCACTCCCTTTAAGAGTGTGCTCCTAATCTCAGCTCGTTACCTGTATAAAAGACACCTGGGAGCCAGAAATCTTTCTGATTGAGAGGGGGTCAAATACTTATTTCCCTCATTAAAATGCAAATCAATTCATAACATTTTTGACATGTGTTTTTCTAGATATTTTTGTTGTTATTCTGTCTCTCACTGTTCAAATAAACCTACCATTAAAATTATAGACTGATCATTTCTTTGTCAGTGGGCAAACGTACAAAATCAGCAGGGGATCAAATACTTTTTTCCCCCACTGTAGGGAATAGGGCTCTGGTCTATAGTAGTACCACTATATAGGGAATAGGGCTCTGGTCTATAGTAGTGTACTATATAGGGAATAGGGCTCTGGTCTATAGTAGTACCACTATATAAGGAATAGGGCTCTGGTCTATAGTAGTACCACTATATAGGGAATAGGGCTCTGGTCTATAGTAGTACCACTATATAGGGAATAGGGCTCTGGTCTATAGTAGTACCACTATATAGGGAATAGGGCTCTGGTCTATAGTAGTACCACTATATAGGGAATAGGGCTCTGGTCTATAGTAGTACCACTATATAGGGAATAGGGCTCTGGTCTATAGTAGTGTACTATATAGGGAATAGGGCTCTGGTCTATAGTAGTACCACTATATAGGGAATAGGGCTCTGGTCTATAGTAGTACCACTATATAGGGAATAGGGCTCTGGTCTATAGTAGTACCACTATAGAGGGAATAGGATGCCATTTGGGACTCATCCTCTCCTCTCTCCTGATCATGCTGATCGTGTTCATCCTGGACAACACTATCATGTTCTCACGTTTCTTGCCCTCCCCCTCCTCTCCCTCCTCCTCCTCCCCCTCCTCCCCCTCCTCCTCCTCCTCGTTCTCCTCCTCCTTCCTCCTCTTCCTCCCCCTCCTCCTCCTCCCCCTGCTCCTCCCTCTCCCCTTCCCTTCCTCCTCCTCCTCCCCCTCCATCATAGATCTGGTCATGCTGATAGTGTTCTTCTTGGACAACACCATCATGTGGTGGGAGAGCGTAATGCTGGTGTCGGGTTACGTAGCCTACGTCTGCTTCATGAAGTTCAACGTGCAGATCGAACACTTCGTCAAGACGCAGATCAACAAACACAAGAGCATTGTCAAGATCATCATGCCGGAGGAGGAAGAGGAGAAGGAACCCAAGAAGGTTGGTAGAGTTGTTGGGACTTTGTTAGGCAGTTTTGGTGAAGCAAAAAGACAGACAGACAGACAGACAGACAGACAGACAGACAGACAGACAGACAGACAGACAGACAGACAGACAGACAGGTAGGCAGAGTGGCTGACAGACAGACAGGCAGGTAGGCAGACAAAGTGGCAGACAGACAGACAGACAGACAGACAGACAGACAGACAGACAGACAGACAGACAGGTAGGTAGGTAGGTAGGCAGAGTGGCTGACAGACAGACAGCGGCAGGTAGGCAGACAAAGTGGCTGACACAGACAGACAGACAGACAGACAGGCAGGCAGGCAGGCAGGCAGGCAGGCAGGCAGGTAGAGAGACAGACAGACAGACAGACAGGCAGGCAGGTAGAGTGGCAGACAGTCAGACAGGTAGGTAGGCAGAGTGGCAGACATACAGACAGACAGACAGGTAGGCAGAGTGGCAGACATACAGACAGACAGACAGGTAGGCAGAGTGGCAGACATACAGACAGACAGACAGGTAGGCAGAGTGGCAGACAGACAGGTAGGCAGAGTGGCCCATTATTATAATATCATCCAGGACCCAGACCCTCTCTGGTCCAGTCCATGAGAGACAATATCACCCAGGACCCAGACCCTCTCTGGTCCAGTCCATGAGAGACAATATCACCCAGGACCCAGACCCTCTCTGGTCTAGTCCATGAGAGACAATATCACCCAGGACCCAGACCCAGCTCTGGTCTAGTCCATGAGAGACAATATCACCCAGGACCCAGACCCTCTCTGGTCCAGTCCATGAGAGACAATATCACCCAGGACCCAGACCCTCTCTGGTCCAGTCCATGAGAGACAATATCACCCAGGACCCAGACCCTCTCTGGTCCAGTCCATGAGAGACAATATCACCCAGGACCCAGACCCTCTCTGGTCTAGTCCATGAGAGACAATATCACCCAGGACCCAGACCCTCTCTGGTCTAGTCCATGAGAGACAATATCACCCAGGACCCAGACCCTCTCTGGTCCAGTCCATGAGAGACAATATCACCCAGGACCCAGACCCTCTCTGGTCTAGTCCATGAGAGACAATATCACCCAGGACCCAGACCCTCTCTGGTCTAGTCCATGAGAGACAATATCACCCAGACCCTCTCTGGTCTAGTCCATGAGAGACATGGAATGGTTGATTCACTGGACTGTCATCAGAGCCTGTGTTTATCCATCCAGCCCTTTGTACAGGCCATAGAGTGTGTATTTGTGTGGCAGCCAGACTCGGCAGACTTTGATGATTGGGACTGAATCCCTGAAAGGATCCCAGGTGTCAGAGCCCAGCGTAGGGGAGCATGGGTCAGGGGAGGACGGGACGGAGGGACGGGGGTGATGTAATGCTGATGAGATGTAAAGTAATGTCAGCCATCAGTTTGTCATTGTCACACTGGAGGAGCGTATTATTCAGCTAAATCCCACACCTGGTGCCAGTCACCATATAGCTCTAGTCACGGTCATCTGAATATCAATCCTCTCTGTTTCATTATATATTCTTTGGCAGACAAAGCTGTAGCAGGGAATTATTGTCCAGACCAGTAGAAACAAATAGCACCCACCCACTTCAACGTCAGAGGAGGCTGGTGGCTCCTTAATTAGGGAGGACGGGCTCGTGGTAACGGCTGGAGCGGAATCAGTTGAATGGTATCAAATACATTAAGCCCAATGTTCATTAATAATTTTTATTTAACCTTTATTTATCCAGGCAAAGCACATTGAGAACCAGAGTCTATTTTTCCAGGGAGACCTGGCCAAGAAGGCAGCAACAATCAATACATTACATCATTAAAACATACAACAATACAACAACATGATCCAGCCTGGAGCCGTTTGCTCCGTTCCAGTCGTTATTATGAGCCGTCCTCCCCTCAACAGCCTCCTGTGCTAAACACACAGGCACTGATTACCACACAGCATAGCATTCTTCAGTTGTCAAAGCTTCATGTTTAGCCTACATGTTACGTTATGCTAAATGATAGCGTTTGTTTTTCAATGGCCCTCGACAACAGAGTACCAACCAGCTAACAAGAATGTTTTGCTTCATTTTCCACACACACTCACACACACACACACACACACACACACACACACACACACACACACACACACACACACACACACACACACACACACACACACACAGTCTCCATTACACACACACACAGCAGCGTACCACATACCCCCCGCAGCCCAATGCATGGGTTGTGAGCCCCCTGGAGGTTGCCCCCATAGAATTAGGAATTTGAATACTAGAATGGTCATGAGTCTTCTTATGATGCGATAAAGGTCAGCCATTTTGGTCAGGGAGTTGGTCAACCATGGTTTGCCAGTGCTGTGATAAGATATTGTGTAAAATAATGAATGTGAAGAACGTATCTGCGCTGTATGTTGCTAGCTACAGTGGGGGAAAAAAGTATTTGATCCCCTGCTGATTTTGTACGTTTGCCCACTGACAAAGAAATGATCGGTCTATAATTTTAATGGTAGGTTTATTTGAACAGTGAGAGACAGAATAACAACAAAAAAATCCAGAAAAATGTTATAAATTGATTTGCATTTTAATGACCATTTAATGACCATGAGAACGGTGAGGAATCAGCCCAGAACTACACGGGAGGATCTTGTCAATGATCTCAAGGCAGCTGGGACCATAGTCACCAAGAAAACAATTGGTAACACACTACGCCGTGAAGGACTGAAATCCTGCAGCACCCGCAAGGTCCCCCTGCTCAAGAAAGCACATATGCATGCCCGTCTGAAGTTTGCCAATGAACATCTGAATGATTCAGAGGACAACTGGGTGAAAATGTTGTGGTCAGATGAGACCAAAATGGAGCTCTTTGGCATCAACTCAACTCGCCGTGTTTGGAGGAGGAGGAATGCTGCCTATGACCCCAAGAACACCATCCCCACCGTCAAACATGGAGGTGGAAACATTATGCTTTGGGGGTGTTTTTCTGCTAAGGGGACAGGACAACTTCACCGCATCAAAGGGACGATGGACGGGGCCATGTACCGTCAAATCTTGGGTGAGAACCTCCTTCCCTCAGCCAGGGCATTGAAAATGGGTCGTGGATGGGTATTCCAGCATGACGATGACCCAAAACACACGACCAAGGCAACAAAGGAGTGGCTCAAGAAGAAGCACATTAAGGTCCTGGAGTGGCCTAGCCAGTCTCCAGACCTTAATCCCATAGAAAATCTGTGGAGGGAGCTAAAGGTTCGAGTTGCCAAACGTCAGCCTCAAAACCTTAATGACTTGGAGAAGATCTGCAAAGAGGTGTGGGACAAAATCCCTCCTGAGATGTGTGCAAACCTGGTGGCCAACTACAAGAAACGTCTGACCTCTGTGATTGCCAACTAGGGGTTTGCCACCAAGTACTAAGTCATGTTTTGCAGAGGGGTCAAATACTTATTTCCCTCATTAAAATGCAAATCAATTTATAACATTTTTGACATGCGTTTTTAGAAGAATGATTCCACATATTTTTCAAATTAACTGTCAATATGCCAAACAATGCAGAGAATCCACAACCGTACACTGACTCAAATCAAACATTATCTCAGCCTCATTACAAAATGTGTAGAATAGCATGAGATTAGCTATAAAACTGCACATTTATCTCTCTGTCCCATGGCAATATGTGTAGAATTGCAGGAAATTAGCTTTAAAACAGCAACATTTTCTCTCATCCTCAGGGAAAATGTGTAAGATAGCAGGAGATATTTTTTCTCTTTGCCCCAAGTTAGTGGTTTTCCCGGGGCTTTCTCAGATCTTGCGGGGGCCCTGCGACACTACTCACAATACACCCTCCAACACACCAACACACACTCTGCAACACACACTCTGCAACACACACTCTGCAACACACACTCTGCAACACACCCTCCAACACACCAACACGCACCCTCCAGTACACACAACACACACTCTGCCACACACACCCTCCAACACACACACTACAACATACCAACACGCACCCTCCAGCACACACAACACACACTCTGCCACACACACTACAACACACACTCTACAACACACACACTACAACACACACTCTACAACACACACACTACAACACACACACACACTACAACACACACTCTACAACACACACACTACAACACACACACACTCTACAACACACACACTCTACAACACACACTCTACAACACACACTCTACAACACACACACTCTACAACACACACACTCTACAACACACACACTCTACAACACACACACTCTACAACACACACACTCTACAACACACACTCTACAACACACGCTCTACAACACACACACTACAACACACACACTACAACACACACTCTGCAACACACACTCTGCAACACACACTCTGCAACACACACTCTGCAACACACACTCTACAACAAACACTCTGCAACACACACTCTGCAACACACACACTACAACACACACACACTAAAACACACACACACTACAACACACACTCTACAACACACACTCTACAACACATACTCTGCAACACACACACACTACAACACACACACTACAACACACACACTACAACACACACACACTACAACACACACACACTACAACACACACTCTACAACACACACAACACACACACAACACACACTACAACACACACTACAACACACACACTACAACACACACACTACAACACACACACTACAACACACACTCTACAACACACACTCTGCAACACACACTCTACAACACACACTCTACAACACACTCTGCAACACACACTCTGCAACACACACTCTACAACACACACTCTACAACACACACTACAACACACACTCTACAACACACACTCTACAACACACACTCTAAAACACACACACTACAACACACACACTACAACACACACACTACAACACACACTCTGCAACACACACTCTGCAACACACACTCTGCAACACACACTCTGCAACAAACACTCTGCAACACACACTCTGCAACACACACACTACAACACACACACTACAACACACACACACACTAAAACACACACACACTACAACACACACTCTACAACACACACACTACAACACATACTCTGCAACACACACACACTACAACACACACACTACAACACACACACTACAACACACACACTACAACACACACACACTACAACACACACTCTACAACACACTACAACACACTCTACAACACACACTCTACAACACACACTCTACAACACACACTCTACAACACACACACTACAACACACACTCTACAACACACACTCTACAACACACACTCTACAACACACACTCTGCAACACACACTCTGCAACACACACTCTGCAACACACACTCTACAACACACACACTACAACACACACTCTACAACACACACTCTACAACACACACACTACAACACACACTACAACACACACACACTACAACACACTACAACACACACACTACAACACACACACTACAACACACACTCTACAACACACACTCTGCAACACACACTCTACAACACACACTCTACAACACACACACACACACTACAACACACACTACAACACACACTCTACAACACACACACTACAACACACTCTACAACACACACTCTACAACACACACACTCTACAACACACATTCTACAACACACACTCTACAACACACCCTACAACACAAACACTCAGGACAACACACACTCAGGACAACACTCCTGCAATCAGCCGCTGATGAGTGTGGAAGAATCGTGACACTGCACTAAATGAATGTCTTGGGTCAATTGGGGCGTTTGACAGCCCTTCACATCTAGGCTGATGGATACCCAAATGGCTCCCTACTCCCTACCCTCTATAGGGCCCTGGTCTAAAGTAGTGCACTATATAGGGAATAGGGCCCTGGTCTAAAGTAGTACCACTATATAGGGAATAGGGCTCTGGTCTATAGTATTACCACTATATAGGAAATAGGGTGCCATTTGGAACCTAGATTCTCTCATGCTAGTACGGGGTGTCCTAAGTCATTCTGTAAAGCATCTGGGTTGTCATTTCGTTTTTTCAGCAGAGAAATGGTTGAATATGATTTATATGCTAGTCATTTTTACAGGCTGGGTCCCAAATGGCAATAGGGTGTTAACTGGACAATAGAGGACGATATTGCTACTCCTATTTGCCATATCATCTTCAATTTAAGCCTACTAGAAAGTGTGTGCTTTCAGGGCTGGAGGGAAGCTAAAGTTATTCCCCTACCAAAGAATAGAAAAGCCCCAGTTACTGGCTCAAATAGCCGATCAATCAGCCTGTTACCAAACCTTAGTAAACTTTTGGAAAAATTGTATTTGACCAAATACAATGCTATTTTACAGTAAATGAATTGACAACAGACTTTCAGCATGCTTATAGGGAAGGACATTCAACAAGCACAGCACTTACACAAATGACTGATTAACTGAGAGAAATCTCTGATAAAAAGATTGTGGGGGCTGTCTTGTTAGACATTTTAGTGGGGCTTTTGACATTATCGATCGTAGTCTTCTGATGGAAAACATATGTGTTATGGCTTTACACCCCCTGCTATAATGTGGATAAAGAGTTACCTGTCTAACAGAACACAGAGGGTGTTCTTTAATGGAAGCCTCTTTAACATAATCCAGGAATCAGGAATTCCCCAGGGCAGCTGTCTAGGCCCCTTACTTTTTCAATCTTTACTAATGACATGCCACTGGCTTTGAGTAAAGCCAGTGTGTCTATGTATGTGGATGCCTCCACACTATACACGTCAGCTACTACAGTGACTGAAATGACTGCCACACTTAACAATGAGCTGCAGTTAGTTTCAGAATGGGTAGCAAGGAATATGTTAGTCCTAAATATTTCAAAACTAAAAGCATTGTATTTAGGACAAATCATTCACTAAACCCTTAACCTTTATTAAATCTGGTAATGAATAATGTGGAAATTGAGCAAGTTGAGGTGACTACACTTCTTGGAGTAACCCTGGATTATAAACTGTCATGGTCAAAACATATTGATACAACAGTAACTAAGATGGGGAGAAGTCTGTCCATAATAAAGCTCTACTCTGCCTTCTTAACAACGCTATCAACAAGGCAGGTCCTACAGGCCCTAGTTTCTACCTTCTTAACAACACTATCAACAAGGCAGGTCCTATGGCCCTAGTTTTGTCACACCTGGACTACCGTTCAGTCGTGTGGTCAGGTGCCACGATGAGGGACTTGAGAAAATTGCAGTTGGCTCAGAACAGGGCAGTACTGCTGGTCCTTAAAAGTACACAGAGAGCTAACATTAATGATATGCATGTCAATCTCTCATGGCTCAAAGTGGAGGAGAGATTGACTTCATCATTACTTGTTTTTGTAAGAAGTGTTGACAAGCTGGATGTACCAAGCTGTCTGTTTAAACTACTAGCACACAGCTCAGACACCCATACATACCCCAGCAAGAGGCGATACGCACCAGAGGTCGGGTGTTTAAACTACTAGCACACAGCTCAGACACCCATACATACCCCACAAGACATACCACCAGAGGTCTGCTTGCAGTAGACCCGCCAAGTGGGCGCAGAACAGAGCTATGGGGAGGCGTGGGGCACAGTACTACATAGAGCCATGACCACATGGAACTCTATTCCACATCAGGTAACTGATGCAAGAAGTAGAATCATTTAGAAAACAGATAAAAATACACCTTATGGAACAGCAGGGACTGTGAAGAGACACACACACAGGTACAGACACACACATATGCACACAAGCGCTAGCAAACTGTTAGGTTGTAAATAAACAGAGTAAAAACTCATGGACGCTTAGTACAGCTCATTCCAGGCTGTATTACAGCTGGCCGTGATTGGGAGTCCCATAGACACAATTGGCCCAGCGTCGTCTGGGTTAGGGTTTGGCCAGAGTAGGCCGTCATTGTAAATAAGAATTTGTTCTTAACTGACATGCCTAGTTAAATAAAGGTTAAATAAAAAAATATATAAAATAAAAAAACCAAGCTTATTCACCTACTGGGTCATACAGCTGCATAAGACAAAGAACACATTCACACAAGTAGTGCTATTTGTAGCTCCCTCCAGTAACCACGAGCACAACCGTTCCTTGATTTTAACTGGCGGCTTTATTCTGTAGTTTAGTCAGAATTATCACCTTCCGTGAGAACTATAAAGTAAATGAAAATACAGTTTAAGCACACTCTTACACCTTCTTGTCTTATGAGTGACTTATTAGCTTGGTATAACTCTGAAGTAATTACATACATAAACAGTTTAGCCGGAGCTATAACAGTATCAGATTGAGCACACGAATAAAGGAAAAAATACCTCATTGGCTGCTTATTACAGAAGGGAGGAAATCAAACTTCACACTTATATTCCTGGCATGAATTCACGCTTCATCCTAACATACACATATCAACCTTTACGAACTACACCCGGTAACATGAAAACTTAGCTAACATCGCGCGGGAATGCCTTCACCCCCAAAGATGTGTTGCTACGATAATGATCCTCGTTACAACAGTTATTAGCCACGTAGTTCCACCTGTCTTATCATTTCCCCCGTATAGCGAACACGTAAACAATTCAAACAAAAAAAACTACGACATAGACTTACAGATTAACTGTCAGTTACACTATTTAAGCCTTTCTCCTATGCTGAGTCTCCTCCTACACATCTGAACAGCCAATACATCTCTGTTGCTATCCAGAAGATTAGTGATATACACTACCGGTCAAAAGTTTGGACACACCTACTCATTCAAGGCTTTTTCTTTATTTTTGCTTTTTTCTACATTGTAGAATAATAGTGAAGACATCAAAACTATGAAAAAAACACATATGGAATCATGTAGCAACCAAAAAGTGTTAACCACCATGGCTACCACAGCATTCTGCAGCGATACGCCATCCCATTTGGTTTGGGCTTAGTGGGACTATCATTTGTTTTTCAAAAGGACTGGCTCCAGGCTGTGTAAGGGATATTTTACCAAAAATGAGAGTGATGGAGTGCTGCATCAGATGACCTGGCCTCCACAATCCCCTGACCTCAACCAAATTGAGATGGTTTGGGATGAGTCGGACCACAGGGTGAAGGAAAAGCAGCCAACAAGTGCTCAGCATATGTGGGAACTCCTTCAAGACTGTTGGAAAAGCATGCCAAGAGTGTGCAAAGCTGTCATCAAGGAAAAGGGTGGCTACTTTGAAGAATCTCAAATATAAAATATATTTTAATTTGTTTAACACTTTTTTGGTTACTACATGATTCCATATGTGTTATTTCATAGTTTTGATGTCTTCACTATTATTCTACAATGTAGGAAATAGTCAAAATAAAGAAAAACCCTTGAATGAGTAGGTGTTCTAGAACTTTTGATCGGTAATGTGTGTTCTTCATCTAACCAAGACTTCTGCCCAAATCCCCCCAATAGAGTTCCAGACACTTGTAGAATCTATGCCATTGAAGCTGTTCTGGCTCAACGCCCTATTAAAACACTTTATGTTGGTGTTTTCCTTTATTTTGGCAGTTACCTGTTCTCACTAATATCACTGTTGTTATAATCCTGTCTTTGGCTCATCAGTAGACACCCATTATGCAGCCTCTACCCAGCGGGCAAATGTTGGCATGGGATTTCATAAAGACATTATTTTCTGGTTGAAACAACATATTTTTTCTGGACTACAAAAAAAGGACAACAAACCCTTCCTTTTTACAATCAGAATACAACCTGACCATGAAAAGCCATTCAGTACATTTTGCCCACTGGGGAAGTGCATTAAAAGTCTGCCTTTTCTCCTCTCTCTGGTTCCTATTGTAAACGTGTACTAAAATATTCCTGTATTTACAGAAGAACAGTGGACCTTCACCACCTGATCCACCCCAAAACAATGTTTCACCAGAACCCAAACCACAACCTCAAGACTCACCCCAGAAGAGAGACAGAGAAAAATTGAAGGTCTCAACACTCTTTGATTGTGATGTCATAATCAGGTTGTGTACTGATTGTAAAATTATGTTTTTTTGGGGGGGGGGTTTTAGATGTCATTTTAGTGACCAGCAAAAAGAAGGCTTTACCAGAATGTAACCTGGCGTGATCTGCCGTGGCTTCAACCCTGTTGTGTGTGTGTGTGTGTTGTCCCAGGTGAAGCCCACTCTCCAGAGAGGAGGCAGTAATGCTTCTCTCCACAACAGCACCAACAGAAACACCATCTTCCAGCTGATGATCCACACACTGGACCCTCTGGGAGAAGGTACTTTACATCAATCTTTATTATTTCAGGGACCGCTATGGTCCTAATCTATGGTCCTTATCTATGGTCCTAATCTATGGTCCTAATCTATGGGCCTAATCTATGGGCCTAATCTATGGTCCTAATCTATGGTCCTAATCTATGGTCCTAATCTATGGTCCTAATCTATGGTCCTATACTATGGTCCTAATCTATGGTCTTAATCTATGGTTCTAATCTATGGGTCCTAATCTATGGTCCTAATCTATGGTCCTAATCTATGGACCTATACTATGGTCCTTCCTGTACAGTAGCAGGGACCAGGAAGCTATGCCTCCTGGGAGGAGCTACTGAACCATATATTATAGCTATTCAAATCAAATCAAATCAAAAAAAAAAAATTGGTCAGATACACATGGTTAGCAGATGTTAATGCGAGTGTAGCGAAATGGTTGTGCTTCTAGTTCCAACAATGCAGTAATATCTAACAAGTAATCTAACAAATTCACAACAACTACCTTATACACACAAATGTGAAGGGATAAATAAGAATATGTACATATAAATATATGGATGAGCGATGGCCATGCGGCATAGGCAAGATGCAGTAGATGGTATAGAATACAGTATATACATATGAGATGAGTAATGTAGGATATGTAGACATTATTAAAGTGGCGTTATTTAAAGTGACTAGTGATACCTTTATTAAGTGCATTTATTTAAATGGCCAGAGATTTGAGTCTGTACTGTATGTTGGCAGCAGCCTCTCTATGTCAGCTTCACAGCAGCATCAGACTGTTAGCTTCACAGCAGCATCAGACTGTTAGCTTCACTGCAGCATCAGAATTTTAGCTTCACAGCATCATCAGCCTGTTAGCTCAGCTTCACAGCAGCATCAGACTGTTAGCTCAACTTCACAGCATCATCAGACTGTTAGCTCAACTTCACAGCATCATCAGACTGTTAGCTCAACTTCACAGCATCATCAGACTGTTAGCTCAGCTTCACAGCAGCATCAGACTGTTAGCTCAGCTTCACAGAAGCATCAGACTATTAGCTCAGCTTCACAGCAGCATCAGACGTTTATCTTCACAGCATCATCAGACTATTAGCTCAGCTTCACAGCATCATCAGACTATTAGCTCATCTTCACAGCATCATCAGACTATTAGCTCAGCTTCACAGCAGCATCAGACGTTTAGCTTCACATCAGCATCAGACTGTTAGCTTCACAGCAGCATCAGACTGTTAGCTTCACAACAGCATCAGACTCTTTGCTTCACAGCAGCATCAGACTATTAGCTCAGCTTCACAGCAGCATCAGACTGTTAGCTCAGCTTCACAGCATCATCAGACTGTTAGCTCAGCTTCACAGCATCATCAGACTGTTAGCTCAGCTTCACAGCAGCATCAGACTGTTAGCTCAGCTTCACAGCAGCATCAGACTGTTAGCTCAGCTTCACAGCAGCATCAGACTGTTAGCTCAGCTTCACAGCAGCATCAGACTGTTAGCTCAGCTTCACAGCAGCATCAGACTGTTAGTTTCACAGAAGCATCAGACTATTAGCTCAGCTTCACAGCAGCATCAGACTTTTAGCTTCACAGCAGCATCAGACTGTTAGCTTCACAGCAGCATCAGACTGTTAGCTTCACATCAGCATCAGACTGTTAGCTTCACATCAGCATCAGACTGTTAGCTTCACAGCAGCATCAGACTTTTAGCTCAGCTTCACAGCAGCATCAGACTTTTAGCTTCACAGCAGCATCAGACTGTTAGCTTCACAGCAGCATGACTATTAGCTTCACAGCATCATCAGACTGTTAGCTCATCTTCCCACCAGCATCCGACTGTTAGCTCAGCTTCACATCATCAACAGACTGTTAGCTTCACAGCATCATCAGACTGTTAGCTCAACTTCACAGCATCATCAGACTGTTAGCTCAGCTTCACATCAGCATCAGACTGTTAGCTTCACATCAGCATCAGACTGTTAGCTTCACAGCAGCATCAGACTTTTAGCTTCACAGCAGCATCAGACTTTTAGCTCGGCTTCACAGCAGCATCAGACTATTAGCTCAGCTTCACAGCCGCATCAGACTGTTAGTTTCACAGCAGCATCAGATTGTTAGCTCAGCTTCACAGCAGCATCAGACTGTTAGCTCAGCTTCACAGCAGCATCAGACTGTTAGCTCAGCTTCACAGCAGCATCAGACTGTTAGCTCAGCTTCACAACAGCATCAGGTTGTTCGCTTCACAGCAGCATCAGACTGTTCGCTTCACAGCAGCATCAGACTGTTCGCTTCACAGCAGCATCAGACTGTTCGCTTCACAGCAGCATCAGACTGTTAGCTTCACAACAGCATCAGACTGTTCGCTTCACAGCAGCATCAGACAATAGCTCAGCTTCACAGCAGCATCAGACTGTTAGCTTCACACCAGCATCAGACTGTTAGCTTCACACCAGCATCAGACTGTTAGCTTCACAGCAGCATGACTATTAGCTTCACAGCATCATCAGACTGTTAGCTCATCTTTCCACCAGCATCAGACTGTTAGCTCTGCTTCACATCATCATCAGACAGTTAGCTCAACTTCACAGCATCATCAGACTGTTAGCTCAACTTCACAGCAGCATCAGACTGTTAGCTCAGCTTCACAGCAGCATCAGACTTTTAGCTTCACAGCAGCGTCAGACTGTTAGCTCAACTTCACAGCATCATCAGACTGTTAGCTTCACAGAAGCATCAGACTTTTAGCTCAGCTTCACAGCAGCATCAGACTTTTAGCTTCACAGCAGCATCAGACTGTTATCTTCACAGCAGCATCAGACTTTTAGCTTCACAGCATCATGAAACTGTTAGCTCATCTTCACACCGGCATCAGACTGTTAGTTAAGCTTCACAGCAGCAGCAGACTGTTAGCTTCACAGAAGCACCAGACTATTTGCTTCACATAAGCATCAGACTGTCAGCTTCACAGAAGCATCAGACTATTAGCTTCACAGCAGCATCAGACTGTTAGCTTCACACATCATCAGACTGTTAGCTCAGCTTCACAGCACCCTCAGACAGTTAGCTCAGCTTCACAGCAGCATCAGACTGTTAGCTCAGCTTCACAGCAGCATCAGACTGTTATCTTCACAGCATCATCAGACTGTTAGCTCAACTTCACAGCATCATCAGACTGTTAGCTCAGCTTCACAGCAGCATCAGACTGTTAGCTCAGCTTCACAGCAGCATCAGACTGTTAGCTTCACAGAAGCATCAGACTTTTAGCTCAGCTTCACAGCAGCATCAGACTTTTGGCTTCACAGCAGCATCAGACTGTTATCTTCACAGCAGCATCAGACTTTTAGCTTCACAGCATCATGAAACTGTTAGCTCATCTTCACACCGGCATCAGACTGTTAGCTCAGCTTCACAGCATCATCAGACAGTTAGCTCATCTTCACAGCATCATCAGACTGTTAGTTCAGTTTCACAGCAGCATCAGACTGTTAGCTTCACAGAAGCACCAGACTATTTGCTTCACATAAGCATCAGACTGTTAGCTTCACAGAAGCATCAGACTATTAGCTTCACAGCAGCATCAGACTGTTAGTGTCACAGCATCATCAGACTGTTAGCTCAACTTCACAGCAGCATCAGACAGTTAGCTCAGCTTCACAGCAGCATCAGACTGTTAGCTCAGCTTCACAGCGGCATCAGACTGTTAGCTCAGCTTCACAGCAGCATCAGACTGTTAGCTCAGCTTCACAGCAGCATCAGACTGTTAGCTCAGCTTCACAGCATCATCAGACTGTTAACTTCACAGAAGCATCAGACTGTTAACTTCACAGCAGCATCAGACTTTTAGCTCAGCTTCACAGCAGCATCAGACTTTTAGCTTCACAGCAGCATCAGACTTATCTTCACAGCAGCATCAGACTTTTAGCTTCACAGCATCATCAGACTGTTATCTTCACAGCATCATGAAACTGTTAGCTCATCTTCACACTGACATCAGACTGTTAGTTCAGCTTCACAGCAGCATCCGACTGTTAGCTTCACAGCATCATCAGAGTGTTAGCTTCACAGCAGCATCAGACTGTTAGCTCATCTTTCCACCAGCATCAGACTGTTAGCTCTGCTTCACATCATCATCAGACAGTTAGCTCAACTTCACAGCATCATCAGACTGTTAGCTCAACTTCACAGCAGCATCAGACTGTTAGCTCAGCTTCACAGCAGCATCAGACTTTTAGCTTCACAGCAGCGTCAGACTGTTAGCTCAACTTCACAGCATCATCAGACTGTTAGCTCAGCTTCACAGCAGCATGAGACTTTTAGCTTCACAGCAGCGTCAGACTGTTAGCTCAACTTCACAGCATCATCAGACTGTTAGCTTCACAGAAGCATCAGACTTTTAGCTCAGCTTCACAGCAGCATCAGACTTTTAGCTTCACAGCAGCATCAGACTGTTAGCTTCACAGCAGCATGACTGTTAGCTTGACAGCATCATCAGACTGTTAGCTCAACTTCACAGCATCATCAGACTGTTAGCTCAGCTTCACATCAGCATCAGACTGTTAGCTTCACATCAGCATCAGACTGTTAGCTTCACAGCAGCATCAGACTTTTAGCTTCACAGCAGCATCAGACTTTTAGCTCGGCTTCACAGCAGCATCAGACTATTAGCTCAGCTTCACAGCCGCATCAGACTGTTAGCTTCACAGCAGCATCAGATTGTTAGCTCAGCTTCACAGCAGCATCAGACTGTTAGCTCAGCTTCACAGCAGCATCAGACTGTTAGCTCAGCTTCACAGCAGCATCAGACTGTTAGCTCAGCTTCACAGCAGCATCAGACTGTTAGCTCAGCTTCACAACAGCATCAGGTTGTTCGCTTCACAGCAGCATCAGACTGTTCGCTTCACAGCAGCATCAGACTGTTCGCTTCACAGCAGCATCAGACTGTTAGCTTCACAACAGCATCAGACTGTTCGCTTCACAGCAGCATCAGACAATAGCTCAGCTTCACAGCAGCATCAGACTGTTAGCTTCACAACAGCATCAGACTTTTAGCTTCACAGCAGCATCAGACTGTTAGCTTCACACCAGCATCAGACTGTTAGCTTCACAGCAGCATGACTATTAGCTTCACAGCATCATCAGACTGTTAGCTCATCTTTCCACCAGCATCAGACTGTTAGCTCTGCTTCACATCATCATCAGACAGTTAGCTCAACTTCACAGCATCATCAGACTGTTAGCTCAACTTCACAGCAGCATCAGACTGTTAGCTCAGCTTCACAGCAGCATCAGACTTTTAGCTTCACAGCAGCGTCAGACTGTTAGCTCAACTTCACAGCATCATCAGACTGTTAGCTCAGCTTCACAGCAGCATGAGACTTTTAGCTTCACAGCAGCGTCAGACTGTTAGCTCAACTTCACAGCATCATCAGACTGTTAGCTTCACAGAAGCATCAGACTTTTAGCTCAGCTTCACAGCAGCATCAGACTTTTAGCTTCACAGCAGCATCAGACTGTTAGCTCAGCTTCACAGCACCCTCAGACAGTTAGCTCATCTTCACAGCATCATCAGACTGTTAGCTCAGCTTCACAGCAGCATCAGACTTTTAGCTTCACAGCATCATGAAACTGTTAGCTCATCTTCACACCGGCATCAGACTGTTAGTTAAGCTTCACAGCAGCAGCAGACTGTTAGCTTCACAGAAGCACCAGACTATTTGCTTCACATAAGCATCAGACTGTCAGCTTCACAGAAGCATCAGACTATTAGCTTCACAGCAGCATCAGACTGTTAGCTTCACACATCATCAGACTGTTAGCTCAGCTTCACAGCACCCTCAGACAGTTAGCTCATCTTCACAGCATCATCAGACTGTTAGCTCAGCTTCACAGCAGCATCAGACTTTTAGCTTCACAGCAGCATCAGACTGTTATCTTCACAGCAGCATCAGACTTTTAGCTTCACAGCATCATGAAACTGTTAGCTCATCTTCACACCGGCATCAGACTGTTAGTTAAGCTTCACAGCAGCAGCAGACTGTTAGCTTCACAGAAGCACCAGACTATTTGCTTCACATAAGCATCAGACTGTCAGCTTCACAGAAGCATCAGACTATTAGCTTCACAGCAGCATCAGACTGTTAGCTTCACACATCATCAGACTGTTAGCTCAGCTTCACAGCACCCTCAGACAGTTAGCTCATCTTCACAGCATCATCAGACTGTTAGCTCAGCTTCACAGCAGCATCAGACTGTTAGCTCAGCTTCACAGCAGCATCAGACTGTTAGCTCAGCTTCACAGCAGCATCAGACTGTTAGCTTCACAGCATCATCAGACTGTTAGCTCAACTTCACAGCATCATCAGACTGTTAGCTCAGCTTCACAGCAGCATCAGACTGTTAGCTCAGCTTCACAGCAGCATCAGACTGTTAGCTCAGCTTCACAGAAGCATCAGACTGTTAGCTCAGCTTCACAGAAGCATCAGACTTTTAGCTCAGCTTCACAGCAGCATCAGACTTTTAGCTTCACAGCAGCGTCAGACTGTTAACTCAACTTCACAGCATCATCAGACTGTTAGCTCAGCTTCACAGCAGCATCAGACTGTTAGCTTCACAGAAGCATCAGACTTTTAGCTCAGCTTCACAGCAGCATCAGACTTTTGGCTTCACAGCAGCATCAGACTGTTATCTTCACAGCAGCATCAGACTTTTAGCTTCACAGCATCATGAAACTGTTAGCTCATCTTCACACCGGCATCAGACTGTTAGCTCAGCTTCACAGCATCATCAGACAGTTAGCTCATCTTCACAGCATCATCAGACTGTTAGTTCAGTTTCACAGCAGCATCAGACTGTTAGCTTCACAGAAGCACCAGACTATTTGCTTCACATAAGCATCAGACTGTTAGCTTCACAGAAGCATCAGACTATTAGCTTCACAGCAGCATCAGACTGTTAGTGTCACAGCATCATCAGACTGTTAGCTCAACTTCACAGCAGCATCAGACAGTTAGCTCAGCTTCACAGCAGCATCAGACTGTTAGCTCAGCTTCACAGCGGCATCAGACTGTTAGCTCAGCTTCACAGCAGCATCAGACTGTTAGCTCAGCTTCACAGCAGCATCAGACTGTTAGCTCAGCTTCACAGCATCATCAGACTGTTAACTTCACAGAAGCATCAGACTGTTAACTTCACAGCAGCATCAGACTTTTAGCTCAGCTTCACAGCAGCATCAGACTTTTAGCTTCACAGCAGCATCAGACTTATCTTCACAGCAGCATCAGACTTTTAGCTTCACAGCATCATCAGACTGTTATCTTCACAGCATCATGAAACTGTTAGCTCATCTTCACACTGACATCAGACTGTTAGTTCAGCTTCACAGCAGCATCCGACTGTTAGCTTCACAGCATCATCAGAGTGTTAGCTCAGCTTCACAGCATCATCAGACAGTTAGCTCATCTCCACAGCATCATCAGACTGTTAGCTCAACTTCACAGCACTATCAGACTGTTAGCTCAGCTTCCCAGAAGCATCAGACTATTAGCTTCACAGCAGCATCAGACTGTTAGCTTCACAGCATCATCAGACTGTTAGCTCAGCTTCACAGCAGCATCAGACTTTTAGCTCAGCTTCACAGCAGCACCAGACTTTTTGCTTCACAGCAGCATCAGACTGTTAGCTTCACAGCAGCATCAGACTGTTAGCTTCACAGCAGCATCAGACTGTTAGCTTCACAGCAGCATCAGACTGTTAGCTTCACAGCATCATCAGACTGTTAGCTCAGCTTCACAGCAGCATCAGACTGTTAGCTCAGCTTCACAGCAGCATCAGACTGTTAGCTTCACAGCAGCATCAGACTATTAGCTTCAAAGCAGCATCAGACTGTTAGCTCAGCTTCACAGCAGTATCAGACTGTTAGCTCAGCTTCACAGCAGTATCAGACTGTTAGCTTCACAGAAGCATCAGACTATTAGCTTCACAGCAGCATCAGACTGTTAGCTCAGTGACGCACACAGTCCAGTACAACGAGAGACCTAGAGATAGTCCTATTGAGATAAAGAGATTGGTCGGCCAGAGGCTGGCTCTTATCCAGCCTTTATTAGCCTGTATTGAAAGCTGATTAAGGATCAGAGTGCTGGGAGGGAGGAGGCTGCATGGGGACAGGTCTGGCTGCCTGGTGGCCTGAGGACTCAGTGAAGGTCACTCCAGTAGAGGACAGAACAGTCACATCCCTGTAATCCAGGAACACAGGTGGACTTGACCTCTGCTCTTCACTTATCACACAACATGAGTCTCTAGTGTAAGGTAGTGCCAAGGTGTTGAGAGGCTTTTGAATCAGGTCTCCCCCCCAGGACCAGCTGCTCTAATGGTTACTCCACACCATAGCTCTGGATGTCAGGGGACTTGGGGGAACTGGTAAATACAGAGGCTGACTGAATATCTCTCTCACAGAGATCCTATTAAATGACTTCTAATATGTAATTCTATGGTGTCTTCCATCGTCCCCTTATTCCAGAGACAGGCTTTAGCAGAGATGTTAGAGGCCCTGGTCAGAAGAGAGTTAGACAAGGTAAGAGGGATGTCAACATGTCACCTCTTCCTCATGTTGTCACCCTGTATTGTCACTTCATGCCAGCCCTTCTGAAGGGTTTACATTGTTAGTACATAGGACATCAGTCTGCTATCTATCACTGCAACTTCTATTGTCCTACCGAGAATCTCTTCACCTTCTGTCTACCATCTGATCACTCCAACTTCTATTGTCCTACCGAGAGTTACTGAGTATCTCTTCATCTTCTGTCTACTATCACTCCAACTTCCATTGTCCTACCGAGAGTTACTGAGTATCTCTTCATCTTCTGTCTACCATCTATCACTCCAACTTCCATTGTCCTACCGAGAGTTACTGAGTATCTCTTCATCTTCTGTCTACCATCTATCACTCCAACTTCCATTGTCCTACCGAGAGTTACTGAGTATCTCTTCATCTTCTGTCTACCATCTATCACTCCAACTTCCATTGTCCTACCGAGAGTTACTGAGTATCTCTTCATCTTCTGTCTACTATCACTCCAACTTCTATTGTCCTACCGAGAGTTACTGAGTATCTCTTCATCTTCTGTCTACTATCACTCCAACTTCTATTGTCCTACCGAGAGTTACTGAGTATCTCTTCATCTTCTGTCTACTATCACTCCAACTTCCATTGTCCTACCGAGAGTTACTGAGTATCTCTTCATCTTCAGTCTACTATCACTCCAACTTCCATTGTCCTACCGAGAGTTACTGAGTATCTCTTCATCTTCTGTCTACTATCACTCCAACTTCCATTGTCCTACCGAGAGTTACTGAGTATCTCTTCATCTTCAGTCTACTATCACTCCAACTTCCATTGTCCTACCGAGAGTTACTGAGTATCTCTTCATCTTCTGTCTACCATCTATCACTCCAACTTCTATTGTCCTACCGAGAGTTACTGAGTATCTCTTCATCTTCTGTCTACTATCACTCTAACTTCCATTGTCCTACCGAGAGTTACTGAGTATCTCTTCATCTTCTGTCTACCATCTATCACTCCAACTTCTATTGTCCTACCGAGAGTTACTGAGTATCTCTTCATCTTCTGTCTACTATCACTCTAACTTCCATTGTCCTACCGAGAGTTACTGAGTATCTCTTCATCTTCTGTCTACCATCTATCACTCCAACTTCTATTGTCCTACCGAGAGTTACTGAGTATCTCTTCATCTTCTGTCTACTATCACTCTAACTTCCATTGTCCTACCGAGAGTTACTGAGTATCTCTTCATCTTCTGTCTACCATCTATCACTCCAACTTCTATTGTCCTACCGAGAATCTCCTCACCTTCTGTCTACTATCTATCACTCCAACTTCCATTGTCCTACCGAGAGTTACTGAGTATCTCTTCATCTTCTGTCTACTATCTATCACTCCAAAACAGACGTTTTCATCTCAACTGTATCTCACTCTTCCCTAGAAGAGGATGCTAGTATTCATGCCTCGTATTTTGTTTGTGTGGTACAGTAACTTCGGTTGTGTCTACGGCTCTGCTCATATTTCCTCATACATTACTCTACATGAGGCAGTGGGTGGATATGTTGTATCTCTGTGGTAACTGGTCATTTTACCTGACGTATCTCTGCCAATTAGAAACAACAACCTTTAATGGGGAGGTCAGGACTGAGGTGTCGGTGCAGGGGAAAGGTAAGGCCAACGTTATCCATATATTTAGTGCTTGATTTGGTTAGCTTCTGTCAACGTTCTCCTAACGTTTTGTATACACGTTGCCTTTGGTGGATGTTATCGTTTTTTTGTTCTGTGAATGTTCTCGTAACGTTTTGTATACACGTTGCGTTTGGTGGATGTTATCGTTTTTTTGTTCTGTGAATGTTCTCGTAACGTTCTGTATACACGTTGCGTTTGGTGGATGTTATAGTTTTCGTTCTGTGAATGTTCTCGTAACGTTTTGTTTACATGTTGCGTTTGGTGGATGTTGTCATTATGTTTTGTATGTCCTCGTTACGTTCGTTATGGGTTCTCTTTGCATTTTATTGCGGTGTCTTTGTCTTGGTGTTGTCTGTGAGGCTTTGTGTTAGAGCTGTACTGCTGTCTGTAGGCTACACAGCAGTGATGTGTGTCTAACTGTTATACATGGATGTTTCCGTGCTACTCTACATGAAGTTACGTGTCTCACAATTATCCTTGTAGCTTGTAAAACTAGTTTTGATGGTGTTTGCACTATTTCTTGGTCATTGTTGCTCTTTGAGGCCTGCAAACATTTTTACATTTACATTTACGTCATTTAGCAGACGCTCTTATCCAGTGCAACTTACAAATGGGTGCATTCACCTTATGATATCCAGTGGAACAACCACTTTACAATAGTACATCCATATCTTTTCTTTTTTGGGGGGGGGGGGGTAGAAGGATTACTATATCCTATCCCAGGTATTCCTTAAAGAGGTGGGGTTTCAGGTGTCTCTGGAAGGTGGTGATTGACTCCGCTGTCCTGGCGTCGTGAGGGAGCTTGTTCCACCATTGGGGTGCCAGAGCAGCGAACAGTTTTGACTGGGCTGAGCGGGAACTGTGCTTCCGCAGAGGTAGGGAGGCGAGCAGGCCAGAGGTGGATGAACGCAGTGCCCTTGTTTAGGTGTAGGGCCTGATCAGAGCCTGAAGGTACGGAGGTGCCGTTCCCCTCACAGCTCCGTAGGCAAGCACCATGGTCTTGTAGCGGATGCGACCTTCAACTGGAAGCCAGTGGAGAGAGCGGAGGAGCGGGGTGACGTGAGAGAACTTGGGAAGGTTGAACACCAGACGGGCTGCGGCGTTCTGGATGAGTTGTAGGGGTTTAATGGCACAGGCAGGGAGCCCCGCCAACAGGGAGTTGCAGTAATCCAGACGGGAGATGACAAGTGTCTGGATTAGGACCTGCGCCGCTTCCTGTGTAAGGCAGGGTCGTACTCTGCGAATGTTGTATAGCATGAACCTACAGGATTGGGTCACCACCTTGATGTTAGCGGAGAACGACAGGGTGTTGTCCAGGGTCAAGCCGAGGCTCTTAGCACTCTGGGAGGAGGACACAATGGAGTTGTCCACCGTGATGGCGAGATCATGGAAAGGGCAGTCCTTCCCCGGGAGGAAGAGCAGCTCCGTCTTGCCGAGGTTCAGCTTGAGGTGGTGATCCGTCATCCACACTGATATGTCTGCCAGACATGCAGAGATGCGATTCGCCACCTGGTTATCAGAAGGGGGAAAGGAGAAGATTAATTGTGTGTCGTCTGCGTAGCAATGATAGGAGAGACCATGTGAGGATATGACAGAGCCAAGTGACTTGGTGTATAGCGAGAATAGGAGAGGGCCTAGAACTGAGCCCTGGGGACACCAGTGGTGAGAGCACGTGGTGCGGAGACGGATTCTCGCCACACCACCTGGTAGGAGCGACCTGTCAGGTAGGACGCAATCCAAGAGTGAGCCCCGCCGGAGATGCCAAACTCGGAGAGGGTGGAGAGGAGGATCTGATGGTTCACAGTATCAAAGGCAGCAGATAGGTCTAGAAGGATGAGAGCAGAGGAGAGAGAGTTAGCTTTAGCAGTGCGGAGAGCCTCCGTGACACAGAGAAGAGCAGTCTCAGTTGAATGACCAGCCTTGAAACCTGACTGATTTGGATCAAGAAGGTCATTCTGAGAGAGATAGCAGGAGAGCTGGCCAAGGACGGCACGCTCAAGAGTTTTGGAGAGAAAATAAAGAAGGGATACTGGTCTGTAGTTGTTGACATCGGAGGGATTGAGTGTAGGTTTTTTGAGAAGGGGTGCAACTCTTGCTCTCTTGAAGACAGAAGGGATGTAGCCAGCGGTCAAGGATGAGTTGATGAGCGAGGTGAGGAAGGGAGAAGGTCTCCGGAAATGGTCTGGAGAAGAGAGGAGGGGATAGGGTCAAGCGGGCAGGTTGTTGGGCGGCTGGCCGTCACAAGACGCAAGATTTCATCTGGAGTGAGAGGGGAGAAAGAGGTCAAAGCATAAGGTAGGGCAATGTGAGCAGGACCAGCGGTGTCGTTTGACTTAACAAACGAGGATCGGATGTCGTCGACCTTCTTTTCAAAATGGTTGACGAAGTCATCCACAGAGAGGGAGGAGGGGGGGAGGAGGATTCAGGAGGGAGGAGAAGGTGGCAAAGAGCTTCCTAGGGTTAGAGGCAGATGCTTGGAAGTTAGAGTGGTAGAAAGTGGCTTTAGCAGCAGAAACGGAGGAGGAAAATGTAGAGAGGAGGGAGTGAAAAGATGCCAGGTCCGCAGGGAGGCTAGTTTTCCTCCATTTCCACTCGGCTGCCCGGAGCCCTGTTCTGTGAGCTCGCAATGAGTCGTCAAGCCACGGAGCAGGAGGGGAGGACCGAGCCGGCCTGGAGGATAGGGGACATAGAGAATCAAAGGATGCAGAAAGGGAGGAGAGGAGGGTTGAGGAGGCAGAATCAGGAGATTGGTTGGAGAAGGATTGAGCAGAGGGAAGAGATGATAGGATGGAAGAGGAGAGAGTAGCAGGAGAGAGAGAGAGCGAAGGTTGCGATGGCGCAATACCATCTGAGTAGGGGCAGAGTGAGTAGTGTTGGAGGAGAGCGAGAGGGAAAAGGATACAAGGTAGTGATCGGAGACTTGGAGGGGAGTTGCAGTGAGATTAGTAGAAGAACAGCATCTAGTGAAGATGAGGTCAAGCGTATGAGTAGGGGGGGACGGTGAGAGGGTGAGGTCAAAAGAGGAGAGGAGTGGAAAGAAGGAGGCAGAGAGAAATGAGTCAAAGGTAGACGTAGGGAGGTTAAAGTCACCCAGAACTGTGAGGGGTGAGCCATCCTCAGGAAAGGAACTTATCAAGGCGTCAAGCTCATTGATGAACTCTCCAAGGGAACCTGGAGGGCGATAAATGATAAGGATGTTAAGCTTGAATGGGCTAGTGATTGTGACAGCATGGAATTCAAAGGAGGAGATAGACAGATGGGTCAGGGGAGAAAGAGAGAATGTCCACTTGGGAGAGATGAGGATTCCAGTGCCACCACCCCGCTGACCAGATGCTCTCGGGGTATGCGAGAACACGTGGTCAGACGAGGAGAGAGCAGTAGGAGTAGCAGTGTTTTCTGTGGTAATCCATGTTTCTGTCAGCACCAAGAAGTCGAGGGACTGGAGGGTAGCATAGGCTGAGATGAACTCTGCCTTGTTGGCCGCAGACCGGCAGTTCCAGAGGCTGCCGGAGACCTGGAACTCCACGTGGGTCGTGCGCGCTGGGACCACCAGGTTAGAGTGGCAGCGGCCACGCGGTGTGAAGCGTTTGTATGGCCTGTGCAGAGAGGAGAGAACAGGGATAGACCGACACATAGTTGATAGGCTACAGGAGAGGCTACGCTAATGCAAAGGAGATTGGCATGAAAAATTAACTAAACAACTGGGGAAGCGAGAGAGCAGGGCCTCCTTCACTAACAATTCACTGAAACACTAAAACGCTAAAATATAACTTTTCTAGCTACCACTAGAAATTAAAAATGATGTAAACTAAAGTGGTTCAATGTTTCCAGGAATAGGCTCATGACCTGTTGTTGATGAGAAACAGTCACAGACATTTTAAACAGCTCAAAATCTGCTGTACGTGGTATTCCTCAATGTTTCACACTGCACTGAGGAATAGAGTTAACCCAGCAGCCAGAGGGAAGGTAGACGGTAGGACACACTGCACTGAGGAATAGAGTTAACCCAGCAGCCAGAGGGAAGGTAGACGGTAGGACACACTGCACTGAGGAATAGAGTTAACCCAGCAGCCAGAGGGAAGGTAGACGGTAGGACACACTGCACTGAGGAATAGAGTTAACCCAGCAGCCAGAGGGAAGGTAGACGGTAGGACACACTGCACTGAGGAATAGAGTTAACCCAGCAGCCAGAGGGAAGGTAGACGGTAGGACACACTGCAGGTCTATAGGTGAGATCCAGACCTGTAGGTGAGATCCAGACCTGTAGGTGAGATCCAGGCCTATAGGTGAGATCCAGGCCCGTAGGTGAGATCCAGGCCTATAGGTGAGTTCCAGGCCTATAGGTGAGATCCAGGCCTATAGGTGAGTTCCAGGCCTATAGGTGAGATCCAGGCCTATAGGTGAGATCCAGGCCTATAGGTGAGATCCAGGCCTATAGGTAAGATCCAGGCTTTTAGGTGAGACCCAGGCCTATAGGTGAGATCCAGGCCTATAGGTGAGTTCCAGGCCTATAGGTGAGATCCAGGCCTATAGGTGAGTTCCAGGCCTATAGGTGAGATCCAGGCCTATAGGTGAGATCCAGGCCTATAGGTGAGATCCAGGCTTTTAGGTGAGACCCAGGCCTATAGGTGAGATCCAGGTCTGAAGGTGAGATCCAGGTCTATAGGTGAGATCCAGGTCTGAAGGTGAGATCCAGGTCTATAGGTGAGATCCAGGTCTATAGGTGAGATCCAGGCCTGTAGGTGAGATCCAGGCGTATAGGTGAGATCCAGGTCTATAGGTGAGATCCAGGTCTATAGGTGAAATCCAGGCCTAGAGATGAGATCCAGGCCTATAGGTGAGATCCAGGTCTGGAGGTGAGATCCAGGTCTATAGGTGAGATCCAGGTCTATAGGTGAGATTCAGGTCTATAGGTGAGATCCAGGTCTATAGGTGAGATCCAGGCCTATAGGTGAGATCCAGGCCTATAGGTGAGATCCAGAACTATAGGTGAGATCCAGGTCTATAGGTGAGATCCAGGCCTAGAGGTGAGATCCAGGTCTATAGGTGAGATCCAGGTCTATAGGTGAGATCCAGGTCTATAGGTGAGATCCAGGTCTATAGGTGAGATCCAGGTCTATAGGTGAGATCCAGAACTATAGTTGAGATCCAGGTCTATAGGGGAGATCCAGGTCTATAGGTGAGATCCAGGTCTATAGGTGAGATCCAGAACTATAGGTGAGATCCAGAACTATAGGTGAGATCCAGAACTATAGTTGAGATCCAGACCTACTATTTATGTTGTGTGACGGTGTTGTAAGTTTCTATGGAAACAGACCTATAGGTGACATCCAGTAACAAAACAATGGCTGTCAGTCCTGTCCTCCTTCTTCACTGTATGGGGTGTGTTGGTGTGACTCCTAGTGGGGTGTGACTCCTAGTGTGGTGTGTTGGTGTGACTCCTAGTGGGGTGTGTTGGTGTGACTCCTAGTGTGGTGTGCTGCTGTGACTCCTAGTGGGGTGTGACTCCTAGTGTGGTGTGTTGGTGTGACTCCTAGTGGGGTGTGATTCCTAGTGGGGTGTGCTGGTGTGACTCCTAGTGTGGTCTCTTGGTGTGACTCCTAGTGGGGTGTGACTCCTAGTGGGGTGTGTTGGTGTGACTCCTAGTGGGGTGTGACTCCAAGTGGGGTGTGTTGATGTGACTTCTAGTGGGGTGAGACTCCTAGTGGGGTGTGTTGGTGTGACTCCTAGTGGGGTGTGTTGATGTGACTTCTAGTGGGGTGTGACTCCTAGTGGGGTGTGCTGGTGTGACTCCTAGTGGGGTGTGTTGATGTGACTTCTAGTGGGGTGTGAGTCCTAGTGGGGTGTGTTGGTGTGACTCCTAGTGGGGTGTGACTCCAAGTGGGGTGTGTTGGTGTGACTCCTAGTGGAGTGTGACTCCTAGTTGGGTGTGTTGGTGTGACTCCTAGTGGGGTGTGTTGATGTGACTCCTAGTGTGGTGTGACTCCTAGTGTGGTGTGACTCCTAGTGCGGTGTGTTGGTGTGACTCCTAGTGGGATGTGTTGATGTGACTCCTAGTGTGGTGTGCTGCTGTACTCCTAGTGGGGTGTGACTCCTAGTGGGCTGTGACTCCTAGTGGGGTGTGTTGATGTGACTCCAAGTGGGATGTATTGATGTGACTCCTAGTGGGGTGGGTTGATGTGACTCCTAGTGGGATGTGTTGATGTGACTCCTAGTGTGGTGTGCTGCTGTACTCCTAGTGGGGTGTGACTCCTAGTGTGGTGTGACTCCTAGTGTGGTGTGCTGATGTGACTCCTAGTGGGGTGTGACTCCTAGTGGGGTGTGTTGATGTGACTCCTAGTGTGGTGTGACTCCTAGTGTTGTGTGTTGATGTGACTCCTAGTGGGGTGTGTTGATGTGACTCCTAGTGGGGTGTGATTCCTAGTGTTGTGTGTTGATGTGACTCCTAGTGTGGTGTGACTCCTAGTGTTGTGTGTTGATGTGACTCCTAGTGCGGTGTGTTGATGTGACTCCTAGTGTGGTGTGACTCCTAGTGGGGTGTGTTGATGTGACTCTGTGTGCGGTGTGTTGGTGTGACTCCTAGTGTGGTGTGTTGATGTGAGTCCTCGTGTGGTGTGTTGATGTGACTCCTAGTGTGGTGTGTTGATGTGACTCCTAGTGTGGTGTGACTCCTAGTGGGGTGTGTTGATGTGACTACTAATCGGGTGTGTTGGTGTGAATTCTACTGGGGTGTGTTGGTGTGACTCCTAGTGGGGTGTGTTGATGTGACTCATAGTGGGGTGTGTTGATGTGACTCCTAGTGTGGTGTGTTGATGTGACTCCTAGTGTGGTGTGACTCCTAGTGGGGTGTGTTGATGTGACTCCTAATCGGGTGTGTTGGTGTGAATTCTACTGGGGTGTGTTGGTGTGACTCCTAGTGGGGTGTGTTGATGTGACTCCTAGTGGGGTGTGTTGATGTGACTCCTACTGGGGTGTGTTGGTATGACTCCTAGTGGGGTGTGTTGATGTGACTCCTACTGGGGTGTGTTGGTATGACTCCTAGTGGGGTGTGTTGATGTGACTCCTAGTGGGGTGTGTTGATATGACTCCTAGTGGGGTGTGACTCCTAGTGGGGTGTGACTCCTAGTGTGGTGTGACTCCTAGTGGGGTGTGTTGATGTGACTCTGTGTGCGGTGTGTTGGTGTGACTCCTAGTGGGGTGTGTTGATGTGAGTCCTCGTGTGGTGTGTTGATGTGACTCCTAGTGTGGTGTGACTCCTAGTGGGGTGTGTTGATGTGACTCCTAATGGGGTGTGTTGGTGTGACTCCTAGTGGGGTGTGTTGGTGTGACTCCTAGTGTGGTGTGTTGATGTAACTCCTAGTGGGGTGTGTTGATGTGACTCCTACTGGGGTGTGTTGATGTGACTCCTACTGGGGTGTGTTGGTGTGACTCCTAGTGGGGTGTGACTCCTAGTGGGGTGTGACTCCTAGTGGGGTGTGTTGATGTGACTCCTAGTGGGGTGTGTTGGTGTGACTCCTAGTGGGGTGTGTTGATGTGACTCCTAGTGGGGTGTGACTCCTAGTGGGGTGTGTTGATGTGACTCCAACTGGGGTGTGTTGATGTGACTCCTAGTGGGGTGTGTTGATGTGACTCCTACTGGGGTGTGTATGTGTGACTCCTAGTGGAGTGTGTTGGTGTGATTCCTAGTGGGGTGTGTTGATGTGACTCCTAGTGGGGTGTGTTTGTGTGACTCCTAGTGGGGTGTGTTGATGTGACTCCTAGTGTGGTGTGTTGATGTGACTCCTAGTGGGGTGTGTTGATGTGACTCCTATTGTGGTGTGTTTGTGTGACTCCTAGAGGGGTGTGTTGATGTGACTCCTAGTGGGGTGTGTTGATGTGACTCCTAGTGTGGTGTGTTGATGTGACTCCTAGTGGGGTGTGTTGATGTGACTCCTAGTGGGGTGTGTTGATGTGACTCCTAGTGGGGTGTGTTGATGTGACTCCTAGTGGGGTGTGTTGATGTAACTCCTAGTGGGGTGTGTTGATGTGACTCCTAGTGGGGTGTGTTGATGTGACTCCTAGTGGGGTGTGTTGATGCGACTCCTAGTGGGGTGTGACTCCTAGTGGGGTGTGACTCCTAGTGGGGTGTGCTGATGTGACTCCTAGTGTGGTGTGACTCCTAGTGGGGTGTGTTGATGTGACTCCTAGTGGGGTGTGTTGATGTAACTCCTAGTGGGGTGTGTTGATGTGACTCCTAGTGGGGTGTGTTGATGTGACTCCTAGTGGGGTGTGTTGATGTAACTCCTAGTGGGTTTTGTTGATGTGACTCTTACTGGGGTGTGTTGGTGTGACTCCTAGTGGGGTGTGTTGATGTGACTCATAGTGGGGTGTGTTGTTGTGACTCCTAGTGGGGTGTGTTGATGTGACTCCTAGTGGTGTGTGTTGATGTGACTCCTAGTGGGGTGTGTTGGTGTGACTCCTAGTGGGGTGTGTTGATGTGACTCCTAGTGGGGTGTGACTCCTAGTGGGTTGTGTTGATGTGACTCCTAGTGGGGTGTGTTGATGTGACTCCTAGTGGGGTGTGTTGGTGTGACTCCTAGTGGGGTGTGTTGATGTGACTCCTAGTGGGGTGTGACTCCTAGTGGGGTGTGTTGATGTGACTCCTAGTGTGGTGTGACTCCTAGTGGGGTGTGTTGATGTAACTCCTAGTGGGGTGTGTTGATGTGACTCCTAGTGGGGTGTGTTGATGTGACTCCTAGTGGGGTGTGTTGATGTAACTCCTAGTGGGTTTTGTTGATGTGACTCTTACTGGGGTGTGTTGGTGTGACTCCTAGTGGGGTGTGTTGATGTGACTCATAGTGGGGTGTGTTGGTGTGACTCCTAGTGGGGTGTGTTGATGTGACTCCTAGTGGGGTGTGTTGATGTGACTCCTAGTGGGGTGTGTTGGTGTGACTCCTAGTGGGGTGTGTTGATGTGACTCCTAGTGGGGTGTGTTGATGTGACTCCTAGTGGGGTGTGTTGATGTGACTCCTACTGGGGTGTGTTGATGTGACTCCTACTGGGGTGTGACTCCTAGTGGGGTGTGTTTATGTGACTCCTAGTGGGGTGTGTTGATGTGACTCCTACTGGGGTGTGTTGATGTGACTCCTACTGGGGTGTGTTTATGTGACTCCTAGTGGGGTGTGTTGGTGTGACTCCTAGTGTGGTGTGTTGATGTGACTCCTAGTGGGGTGTGTTGATGTGACTCTTATCGTGGTGTGTTCAATTCACTCCTAGTGAATTAGTGGGGTGTGTTGGTGTGACTCCTAGTGTGATGTGACTTTTAGTGGGTTGTGACTCCTAGTGGGGTGTGTTGATGTGACTCCTAGTGTGATGTGACTCCCAGTGTGGTGTGTTTTTTAGTGCGGTGTGTTGATGTGACTCCTAGTGGGGTGTGACTCCTATTGGGGTGTGACTCCTATTGGGGTGTGACTCCTAGTGGGGTGTGTTGATGTGACTCCTAGTGGAAATTGTCATCGGCGGCTCTCCTCAGGAGCCCCCGATGACTGAATCTTGTGAAAAAGGTGTTTATTTCCCCTGGTAGGGTGGTGTTGGAGACACAATGTGGCTGGCTTTCTTTTTGTAATCTGTGATTGTTGG
The DNA here is from genome assembly GCF_965601325.2 of Salmo salar. Lineage (NCBI taxonomy): Eukaryota > Metazoa > Chordata > Actinopteri > Salmoniformes > Salmonidae > Salmo > Salmo salar. Next base: position 48,362,172 of record NC_138316.1, on the reverse strand, counting down.
AGCTCCTGCCACATACGCCTTGTGTCCAGCCCTCTGAATTGCTCCTCCACTTGAACCCTATGCTTGTGTGTCGATCTGCGGCTGTTGTATCTGTACTGTTTCACCTATTTTCCCCGGTCACCTTGCCCTGTTTATAAGCAGCAGCTCTCTCTTTCAGTTTTCCTACAAGGCTGCTATCAATTCACTTTTTTGGGATTTGAGAACGTTTTGAAATACACTATCGGTAACATGTCATCTATGCATTTTTTGATGAATCCGGTGACTGAGTCGGTGTATATATTGACGTTATCTCCGGTGACTGAGTCGGTGTATATATTGACGTTATCTCCGGTGACTGAGTCGGTGTATATATTGACGTTATCTCCGGTGACTGAGTCGGTGTATATATTGACGTTATCTCCAGAGACGACCCAGAACATATTCCAGCCCACGTGATCAAAGCAGTCTTGGAGGGTAAATTCTGATTGGTCGGACCAACGCTGTACAGACCTGACCGACAGGAACTTCCCTCTTGAGTTTTTGTTTGTAGGCGGGGAGAAGCAGGATGGAGTCATGGTCGGATTTGCCGAAAGGAGGACGGGAAAGGGCCTTATACCCGTGTCGAAAAGGCGTGTAGCAGTGGTCCAGAGTAGAATTTCCGCGAGTTAGACAGTCGAGGTGTTGGTAATAATTTGGGATACGGTTCTCAAATTACTTTTGAGAACTGCAACAATGAACACTGCCTCCGTGTATGCAGTCTCCAGTTTGTTCAGGGTCCAATGAAGATCTTGGAGCTCCTTCTTGGTGTCAGATTGGGGCTGGATATACACAGCCATGGCGATTATCCATGAGAACACTTTCTGAAGGTGAAAAAGGGCGTCATTTGATGACCAAGTATTCCTGGTAAGATGGGGCCGACAGAGGGCGTCTCGCCTCGCGCTCTGATAAAACATTGCACATTTCTTTTGTGTGTTTTCCAAACATTTTCTTAATCAGTTTGTTTTGTGCATTATAACATACACCTGAGTAGAACTATTAGAATACGAATCGTTGGGTACTCACCGTCCACCCGAACTCCCGAGTTCTCTGAGACGGCGAAACAATGGACTACCTTCTTCAGCGAGGTGCCGAGCTGCTTGGGAGTCCTACAGGAGAGTAGGAAGCGAAGACACTGACGGAGAGGCAGACGTGGCAGGGTTTTACTGAGATTAAGACGCCGGCCGACCCATCCTCCATTAACGAGCATTCTACTCGCCAGTGTTCAATCATTAATGAACAAACTTGGCGAACTCAGGGCGAGGATCTCCTTCCAGAGGGACATCAGATCCTGCAACATACTCTGTTTTTCTGAGACTTTCCTCTGACATCCTGATGGATTACATACAACTGGCAGGTTTTACCGTTTTCTGAGTGGATAGGAAGCTGGCTCTCTCTGGCAAGAACAAAGGTGGTGGGCTCTGCTTTATGATCAACAACACATGGTGCGACGGAGGAAACATACAGGAACTTGCGAGCTTCTAATCCCCCGACTTGGAATACTTTCTCATCAAATGTTGCCCTGGGTGTTGACAGGGTGGTATGCTGCTGGCTATTATTATTGTTATTATTATGATTATTATTATATTGTAGGCCTATGTCATATGCCAAAAACTATGTAACTAAAGATTAACGAACCATGAATCAAAAAGACGATTACCCCTTCCTCTGGGTTAAGGCCGTGCAGGGCCCCATCTGCATGTTAATCTCAGTGTTGATTGGGTCTGGGTTAAGGCCGTGCAGGGCACCATCTGCATGTTAATATCAGTGTTGATTGGGTCTGGGTTAAGGCCGTGCAGGGCCCCATCTGCATGTTAATCTCAGTGTTGATTGGGTCTGGGTTAAGGCCGTGCAGGGCCCCATCTGCATGTTAATATCAGTGTTGATTGGGTCTGGGTTAAGGCCGTGCAGGGCCCCATCTGCATGTTAATATCAGTGTTGATTGGGTCTGGGTTAAGGCCGTGCAGGGCCCCATCTGCATGTTAATATCAGTGTTGATTGGGCCTGGGTTAAGGCCGTGCAGGGCCCCATCTGCATGTTAATATCAGTGTTGATTGGGTCTGGGTTAAGGCCGTGCAGGGCCCCATCTGCATGTTAATATCAGTGTTGATTGGGCCTGGGTTAAGGCCGTGCAGGGCCCCATCTGCATGTTAATATCAGTGTTGATTGGGTCGGTGTTAAGGCCGTGCAGGGCCCCATCTGCATGTTAATCTCAGTGTTGATTGGGTCTGGGTTAAGGCCGTGCAGGGCCCCATCTGCATGTTAATATCAGTGTTGATTGGGTCTGGGTTAAGGCCGCTCCAGTGTGTGGTCGTCATAACCCTGAGAGACTGTAATGGCCTGGACCACTGAAGGACCTCATTAGATCACACACACACGCACGCACGCACGCAGAGAGAGAGAGGCCCAATGATTACAGGGTACAAACCCAAATCAACCCCACCACTACCCCTGCTCCAACAAGCACAACTCAATCCAGAGATGGTGGACCGACCACAACAACAGAGAAAAATGCACACATGAACAACACACGTGTCTGTATCAATGTACCGACTTTCCAGTTATTACAGACTAACAACACATCACACCACACTATGAGTCACATCAACACACCCCACTAGGAGTCACACCCCACTAGGAGTCACACCAACAAACCCCTCTAGGAGTCACACCCCACTAGGAGTCACATCAACACACCCCACTATGAGTCACATCAACACACCCCACTAGGAGTCACACCCCACTAGGATTCACACCAACAAACCCCACTAGGAGTCACACCCCACTAGGAGTCACATCAACACACCCCACTAGGAGTCACACCAACACACCCCACTAGGAGTCACACCAACACACCCCACTAGGAGTCACATCAACACACCCCACTAGGAGTCACACCAACACACCCCACTAGGAGTCACACCAACACACCCCACTAGGAGTCACATCAACACACCCCACTAGGAGTCACATCAACACACACCACCAGGAGTCACACCAACACACCACACTAGGAGTCACATCAACACACCCCACTATGAGTCACATCAACACACCACACTAGGAGTCACACCCCACTAGGAGTCACATCAACACACCCCACTAGGAGTCACACCCCACTAGGAGTCACATCAACACACCCCACTAGGAGTCACATCAACACACCCCACTAGGAGTCACATCAACACACCCCACTAGGAGTCACACCCCACTAGGAGTCACATCAACACACCCCACTATGAGTCACATCAACACACCCCACTAGGAGTCACACCCCACTAGGAGTCACATCAACACACCCCACTAGGAGACACACCCCACTATGAGTCACATCAACACACCACACTATGAGTCACATCAACACACACCACCAGGAGTCACACCAACACACCCCACTAGGAGTCACACCAACACACCCCACTATGAGTCACACCCCACTATGAGTCACACCACACTAGGAGTCACACCAACACACCACACTAGGAGTCACATCAACACACCCCACTAGGAGTCACACCAACACACCCCACTAGGAGTCACACCCCACTATGAGTCACATCAACACACCCCACTAGGAGTCACACCCCACTAGGAGTCACACGGTCACCTACCTTACCTGCTGCTCCCCCTAGGGACAACCCCCTTGGCTAAATACCCAATCTGGCCCTCATACCATCATGGTCACCTAATCATCCCCAGCTTCCAATTGGTTCATTCATCCCCCTCCTCTCCCCTGTAACTATTCCCCAGGTCGTTGCTGTAAATGAGAATGTGTTCTCAGTCAACTTCCTGGTAAAATAAATAATATATATATATATATATATATACCTTGAACATATGTACCATGTGGCTCAGTTGGTAGAGCATGGCACTTCCAATGCCAGGGTTGTGGGTTCAATTCCCACGGGGGACCAGTACAAATGAAAACGTATGCAGTCACTACTGTAGTGACTCCGGATAAGAGAGTCTGCTAAATGACTCACTACTGTAAGTGGCTCTGGATAAGAGAATCTGCTAAATGACTCACTACTGTAGTGACTCCGGATAAGAGAGTCTGCTAAATGACTCACTACTGTAAGTGGCTCTGGATATGAGAATCTGCTAAATGACTCACTACTGTAGTGACTCTGGATAAGAGAGTCTGCTAAATGACTCACATGTAAAGGTAAACATCTGACATGTTGCTTATTGGTTGTGTCTTGTGTCTGTCTGTTTTCAGCTGGACCTGAGAAGACTGAGCAGGCCGAACCCTCGACCTCCCAGACCACACCTAAAGAAGAGGAGAAACCAGGCCCGTCAGAGACTCAGACGGTAGAGAGAGAGGAGAGGGGAGAGAGGAGAGAGAGGAGAGAGAGGAGAGAGAGGAGAGAGAGGAGAGAGAGGAGAGAGGAGAGAGAGGAGAGAGGAGAGAGAGGAGAGAGGATAGAGGGGGGAGAGAGGAGAGAGAGGAGAGAGAGGAGAGAGAGGAGAGAGAGGAGAGAGGAGGGAGAGGGGGGAGAGAGGAGAGAGAGGAGAGAGGAGAGAGGGGGGAGAGAGGAGAGAGAGGAGAGAGGAGAGAGCCGAGAGAGGAGAGAGGGGGGAGAGAGGAGAGAGAGGAGAGAGGAGAGAGGGGGGAGAGAGGAGAGAGAGGAGAAACCAGGCCCGTCAGAGACTCAGACGGTAGAGCGAGAGGGGAGAGAGAGGAGAGAGGGGGGGAGAGAGGAGAGAGAGGAGAAACCAGGCCCGTCAGAGACTCAGACGGTAGAGAGAGGAGAGAGAGAGGAGAGAGGGGGGAGAGAGGAGAGAGAGGAGAAACCAGGCCCGTCAGAGACTCAGATGGTAGAGAGAGGAGAGAGGAGAGAGGGGGGGAGAGAGAGAGGAGAGAGAGGGGAGAGAGAGGGGAGAGAGGAGAAACCACGCTCGTGAGAGAGGGGAAAGAGGAGAGAGAGGAGAGAGAGGGGAGAGAGAGAGGGAGAGAGAGGAGAGAGAGGAGAGAGAGGAGAGAGAGGGGAGAGAGAGGAGAGAGGGGAGAGGAGAGAGGGGGAAGAGAGGAGAGAGAGGAGAAACCAGGCCCGTCTGAGACTCAGACGGTAGAGAGGGGAGAGAGAGAGAGAGGAGAGAGGAGAGAGAGGGGAGAGAGAGGGGAGAGAGAGGAGAGAGAGGGGAGAGAGAGGGGAGAGAGAGGAGAGAGGGGAGAGAGGATAGAGGAGAAGAGAGAGTGGAGAGAGGAGAGGGAGAGTGGAGAGAGATAGGAGAGAGTTAATTCATAACACTACTCTACCCACTACAACCCTTCACCCTCTCTCTTCACTAGGACCAGGGGTCAGCAGGTGAAGGGGGGTCTGACGGCTCAGACAGCGGTGAGGAGGACGAGAGCGAAGAAGAGAGCGAGGATGAGGAAGATGAGGATGATGAAGACGAAGCGGATGATGAGGAAAATAAAGATGAAGAAGAGGAAGAGGGTGAAGAGAATGAGGAACCTCTGTCGTTAGAATGGCCAGACACCAGGCGTAAACAGGCCACATATCTTTTTCTCCTACCGATAGTGTTCCCTCTGTGGCTCACTGTGCCCGACGTACGCAACCCAGTACGTATCACCTTCATTTCTGTGTTACATTCACCTCATTTATGTACTGTGTTTGTGTCCTGCAAAGTGGCCAAAATGTAGAACACAAAATATCTTCTAATGTATGTTGATATGAGCTTCCTGTGAGTTCTTCCTCAGGCTTCCAGAAAATACTTTGCCATGACGTTTATTGGTTCCATCACGTGGATCGCTGTGTTCTCCTATCTAATGGTCTGGTGGGCACATCAGGTACCACTCTGGTTGGATTTTAGATCACATGACTGCCATCTTGTTTAGAAAATATTAGTCCAGTCCTTCTTTGACTCAGACCAGGATTGAATCAGATCAGCGATAACCCGAGGTAACAGACAGACCCGCGGTAACAGACAGACCCGAGGTAACAGACAGACCCGAGGTAACAGACAGACCCGCGGTAACAGACAGACCCGAGGTAACAGACAGACCCGAGGTAACAGACAGACCCGAGGTAACAGACAGACCCGCGGTAACAGACAGACCCGAGGTAACAGACAGACCCGAGGTAACAGACAGACCCGCGGTAACAGACAGACCCGCGGTAACAGACAGACCCGAGGTAACAGACAGACCCGCGGTAACAGACAGACCCGCGGTAACAGACAGACCCGACGGTAACAGACAGACCCGAGGTAACAGACAGACCCGTAGTTTATAGTTGTTTTTGTTTAGGTGATTTGGGAGGTGTAACTACGTAGGAGCTGTCAAATCAGTGAGCGGTTGCTCTTGTTGTCATGGTCACAAAACCACACCCATCCTTATATCTCCCGCATATTAGAAGTTCAGAATGAGAAGGTGTAAGGCCGCTATATAGAAATAATGACACTCAAATTGAAAATCATTAAACCAAATAGCAAGGATGTAGATCAGCCTAATGAAGGTGTAGATTACATCACACATTTTAGTGTTTGAGTTTAACACGGCTGCAGGGGATTTCTATTAGTGCATCCAATGGCAATGTCCACGATAGCTATAACGGTAGGGCTAACGATAGGTCCAACGATAGGGCTAACGATAGGTGTAACGATAGGCATAACGATAGGGCTAACGATAGGTGTAACGATAGGTCCAACGATAGGGCGTAACGATAGGGCGTAACGATAGGCATAACGATAGGGCTAACGATAGGGCTAACGATAGGTCCAACGATAGGCATAACGATAGGGCTAACGACAGGCGTAATGATAGGTCCAACGATAGGCGCGTAGGGCGACGATAGGGCTAACGATAGGGCTAACGATAGGTCTAACGATAGGCATAACGATAGGGCTAACGATAGGTCTAACGATAGGCATAACGATAGGGCTAACGATAGGGCTAACGATAGGCCCAACGATAGGCATATCGATAGGCATAACGATAGGGCTAACGATAGGGCTAACGATAGGTCCAACGATAGGTCCAACGATAGGCATAACGATAGGTCCAACGATATGGCTAACGATATGGCTAATGATAGGGCTAACGATAGTTCTAACGTCGGGAGCCTCTTGGGGTTTTGACATCTCCAACACAGTAACACTTCCAACACCACCTACTATAAACAAAAGCAATGATGAGCTACGGTTATCTTGGGTTAACGCTGGTCTGGTTGAATCCTGGCCTCCGTCTACACTCGGGATGAACAACGGATGTGCTATGTATTAGTCTATGAATTACATTTTGATAGATGTATTGACTGACTGTTATCTCCCTAGGTGGGTGAGACTGATTGGTTTATTGACTGACTGTTATCTCCCTAGGTGGGTGAGACTGATTGGTTTATTGACTGACTGTTATCTCCCTAGATGGGTGAGACTGATTGGTTTATTGACTGACTGTTATCTCCCTAGATGGGTGAGACTGATTGGTTTATTGACTGACTGTTATCTCCCTAGATGGGTGAGACTGATTGGTTTATTGACTGACTGTTATCTCCCTAGGTGGGTGAGACTGATTGACTGTTATCTCCCTAGATGGGTGAGACTGATTGATTTATTGACTGTTATCTCCCTAGGTGGGTGAGACTGATTGATTGATTGACTGACTGTTATCTCCCTAGGTGGGTGAGACTGATTGATTGATTGATTGACTGTTATCTCCCTAGATGGGTGAGACTGATTGATTTATTGACTGTTATCTCCCTAGGTGGGTGAGACTGATTGGTTTATTGACTGACTGTTATCTCCCTAGGTGGGTGAGACCATAGGCATCTCAGAGGAGATCATGGGCCTGACCATCCTGGCAGCAGGCACCTCCATCCCTGACCTCATCACTAGTGTCATCGTGGCCCGTAAAGGACTAGGAGACATGGCTGTGTCCAGCTCAGTGGGATCTAACATCTTCGATATCACTATGGGGTTAGTATAGACCACTATCACTACAGAGATATCACTATGGGGTTAGTATAGACCACTATCACTACAGAGATATCACTATGGGGTTAGTATAGACCACTATAACTACAGAGATATCACTATGGGGTTAGTATAGACCACTATAACTACAGAGATATCACTATGGGGTTAGTATAGACCACTATCACTACAGAGATATCACTACGGGGTTAGTATAGACCACTATCACTACAGAGATATCACTATGGGGTTAGTATAGACCACTATAACTACAGAGATATCACTATGGGGTTAGTATAGACCACTATCACTACAGAGATATCACTATGGGGTTAGTATAGACCACTATCACTACAGAGATATCACTATGGGGTTAGTATAGACCACTATCACTACAGAGATATCACTATGGGGTTAGTATAGACCACTATAACTACAGAGATATCACTATGGGGTTAGTATAGACCACTATCACTACAGAGATATCACTATGGGGTTAGTATAGACCACTATCACTACAGAGATATCACTATGGGGTTAGTATAGACCACTATCACTACAGAGATATCACTATGGGGTTAGTATAGACCACTATCACTACAGAGATATCACTATGGGGTTAGTATAGACCACTATAACTACAGAGATATCACTATGGGGTTAGTATAGACCACTATAACTACAGAGATATCACTATGGGGTTAGTATAGACCACTATAACTACAGAGATATCACTATGGGGTTAGTATAGACCACTATCACTACAGAGATATCACTATGGGGTTAGTATAGACCACTATCACTACAGAGATATCACTATGGGGTTAGTATAGACCACTATCACTACAGAGATATCACTATGGGGTTAGTATAGACCACTATCACTACAGAGATATCACTATGGGGTTAGTATAGACCACTATCACTACAGAGATATCACTATGGGGTTAGTATAGACCACTATCACTACAGAGATATCACTATGGGGTTAGTATAGACCACTATCACTACAGAGATATCACTATGGGGTTAGTATAGACCACTATAACTACAGAGATATCACTATGGGGTTAGTATAGACCACTATAACTACAGAGATATCACTATGGGGTTAGTATAGACCACTATCACTACAGAGATATCACTATGGGGTTAGTATAGACCACTATCACTACAGAGATATCACTATGGGGTTAGTATAGACCACTATAACTACAGAGATATCACTATGGGGTTAGTATAGACCACTATCACTACAGAGATATCACTATGGGGTTAGTATAGACCACTATCACTACAGAGATATCACTATGGGGTTAGTATAGACCACTATCACTACAGAGATATCACTATGGGGTTAGTATAGACCACTATCACTACAGAGATATCACTATGGGGTTAGTATAGACCACTATCACTACAGAGATATCACTATGGGGTTAGTATAGACCACTATCACTACAGAGATATCACTATGGGGTTAGTATAGACCACTATCACTACAGAGATATCACTACGGGGTTAGTATAGACCACTATCACTACAGAGATATCACTACGGGGTTAGTATAGACCACTATCACTACAGAGATATCACTACGGGGTTAGTATAGACCACTATCACTACAGAGATATCACTATGGGGTTAGTATAGACCACTATCACTACAGAGATATCACTATGGAGTTAGTATAGACCACTATCACTACAGAGATATCACTATGGGGTTAGTATAGACCACTATCACTACAGAGATATCACTATGGAGTTAGTATAGACCACTATAACTACAGAGATATCACTATGGGGTTAGTATAGACCACTATCACTACAGAGATATCACTATGGGGTTAGTATAGACCACTATCACTACAGAGATATCACTATGGGGTTAGTATAGACCACTGTAACTGCAGAGATATCACTATGGGGTTAGTATAGACCACTATCACTACAGAGATATCACTATGGGGTTAGTATAGACCACTATAACTACAGAGATATCACTATGGGGTTAGTATAGACCACTATAACTACAGAGATATCACTATGGGGTTAGTATAGACCACTATAACTACAGAGATATCACTATGGGGTTAGTATAGACCACTATAACTACAGAGATATCACTATGGGGTTAGTATAGACCACTATCACTACAGAGATATCACTATGAACTGTCTACCGTTGTCTAGTAAACGATCAAGGCAATTTGTGTTACTACTCTCAAAAGTGATTGTCTCTCTCCCTGTCTGTCTCCACCCCTCCTCTCTCTGTCTCTCACTCTCTCTACATCCCTCTGTCTCCACCCCTCCTCTGTCTCTCACTCTCTCTCTACATCCCTCTGCCTCCACCCCTCCTCTCTCTCTCTCTACATCCCTCTGTCTCCACCCCTCCTCTCTCTGTCTCTCACTCTCCCTCTCTACATCCCTCTGTCTCCACCCCTCCTCTCTCTGTCTCTCACTCTCCCTCTCTACATCCCTCTGCCTCCACCCCTCCTCTCTCTCTACCGCCCTCTGCCTCCACCCCTCCTCTCTCTCTCTCTCTACATCCCTCTGCCTCTCTCTCTACATCCCTCTCTGTCTCCACCCCTCCTCTCTCTCTCTCTCTACATCCCTCTGTCTCCACCCCTCCTCTGTCTCTCACTCTCCCTCTCTACATCCCTCTGCCTCCACCCCTCCTCTCTCTCTACCGCCCTCTGCCTCCACCCCTCCTCTCTCTCTCTCTACATCCCTCTGCCTCCACCCCTCCTCTCTCTCTCTACATCCCTCTGCCTCCACCCCTCTCTCTCTCGCTACATCCCTCTGCCTCCACCCCTCCTCTCTCTCTCTCTACATCCCTCTGCCTCCACCCCTCCTCTCTCTCTCTCTCTACATCCCTCCACCCCTCCTCTCTCTCTCTACATCCCTCTGCCTCCACCCCTCCTCTATCTCTCTCTACATCCCTCTGCCTCCACCCCTCCTCTCTCTCCCTCTCTACATTCCTCCTCTCTCTCCCTCTCCCTCTCTACATCCCTCCACCCCTCCTCTCCCTCTCCCTCTCTACGTCCCTCCAGCCTGCCTGTCCCATGGTTGATCTTCTCGGCGATGCAAGGCGGTGTACCGGTGGCGGTGAACTCCAACGGTCTGTTCTGTGCCATCGTGCTCCTCTTCGTCATGCTCCTCTTCGTCATCGTCAGCATCGCGGCGTGTCGGTGGAAGATGAGCCGTGTTCTGGGCTTCACCATGTTCATGCTTTACTTCGTGTTCCTGGTGCTCAGTGTGATGCTGGAAGACCGTATTATTATCTGCCCCGTCTCCATCTGAGGTCAGACACCATTATGTTAGCTTCAGGAACGGTTATTTTTTTACTAAGATGAAACTGTTTATGTTGTACTGTACAGAGCATTATGGGTACTGTAGTACATCATATTACAATGAGGAGGGAGGGAAAAAAAGAGGCGTGTCAGGAAGTCATTTAAATAATAACCTCCAAACTGTATCGTTGTCAGTCACTAACATTCACGGTATAGGGGGTTAGAGATTCCCTAGTGTTACTGTTCACAGAGGTGATTGTGTTGTCTATGTTGAGCCAGGTATTGTTGAATCAGTGGACACCTCCATGGTTGGACTATTGCTGGTCTCTTTCACCAGAACTGACGTGCAGCAGTAGAGTTTGTCTGTCCACAACTACTGAAGAGAGACACAGTAATTGTAGAAGTTGTCCAGCCACACACACACACATCCATTTTAGTGTTCATCCATGTAAAAATGTCAATAGTCATTTCTTTTAGAGTAAAAAAAAAACACAACAAAAATGATTTATCAGGTGCAGAGAGGTACAGCAGCTTGATTTATCAGGTGCAGAGAGGTACAGCAGCTTGATTTATCAGGTGCAGAGAGGTACAGCAGCTTGATTTATCAGGTGCAGAGAGGTACAGCAGCTTGATTTATCAGGTGCAGAGAGGTACAGCAGCTTGATTTATCAGGTGCAGAGAGGTACAGCAGCTTGACTTGTCATGTTAATGATTCTGTGTCTAGAAAACCCAGGAATGGTGTAGTGCAGTTACACGACTCATATGTAAACCCAGGAATGGTGTAGTGCAGTTACACGACCCATATGTAAACCCAGGAATGGTGTAGTGCAGTTACACGACCCATATGTAACCATTAGTTCATTAACTGTCAGCATTGTAGTGTTATGTATGTATGTATGCAATACACTTGTGTGGGTCAGATGGATGCAAAGAGAATGTATTGATGTATACTAAACTATCCATATGTTGTACTTACAATCCATGCTGCAATTAAATCATTTTTTAAATAATATTCAATAAAAGGTGTAGTGTTGATTGGTTAATTATGTTGTATGAAAACATGTTCTGGGATCATTTAAAACTGAAGCCAGGATTCAATCAAAAGGTGCATTATCAAATACATATATACAACAAAGTGTGTGGTGGACAACGTGTCTTTCAAAGACACTTTTCCCCGGCGTTCACAAAGATCGTGTTCGCTGTCAAGGCTGTGGGTTTAAGCATAAATCCCAGACGTGATTTAATCCCAGTGTAGAAACACACAGGATTGGCCACGGTATAAGTGATTTTATTTCCAGTCCGAGACAATTCTGAAGATCCAGTCAACATTTCATTATTCATCTCATCATCAGATCCACAGACCCGTCATACACAGCTGTACACAACACTAGAAACATTTTACAAAATGTCTTCTCTACGAAGAGCAGATCAAACGTTATACAATGACACATTTTGTTTGGACATTTCCTTCTACACGATTAATAACCTTCTAGAGCTTTATTCAGTCTGTAGAAGTGAAGTGTGAGAGATTCTGTGATTGAAATGTAAAGGTCATTTCCCATGGAGCGGCCATACGCACCGTTTACCGTCAATGCACTCTCTGCTAAAGCAGGAACACAGCCTTTACATTTCAATCACCCTGCAAAACTGAACTTCCGCCACGCGGATTGAATAGAGCCCTTCATCTGCAGAGATTGACAACAAAACGATTTAAAGTTGTTGACACTGCTGATATTCATGAGTGATATTTTTGACAGTCCAGGTCTCTCTTAACCGCTTGGTTGGTTGGTAACAATCTTTAGCTTTCAAAATAGCCACGTCCGTTTCATGTTTGCATAGTAGCGCTATTCTGCGATTGGTGCTCTCAGCTGTCAGTCATTGAAGTGGCCAGCTCTCATTGGACCCTTCTTGAATGAGGTCCTCTTCTAGCCAATGACATCAGTCTGTTGTTACATTGTAATTGGAGGTCACCGATGTGCTGGTGACGTTCCGTCTACATTGTAGTCGGCCAGGATTGGTGTTTAACGTATCTGTTAAAAGGGGGGGACATTATGACGTCATAAAAGGTACTTCAATGATTTCATTCTGAATTGGAAGAGAGAGAGGTGTTGCTGCGTACTTCAACCTGGGAGGATTTTCAAGTGTTCAAGTGGACTCACACAACTGAAAGCATCATAATCTATGTTCAGGTGCATAAAATCACCAAACATGATTTAAAATGAACTGAAGACAATACATGGCCAAAGGCTGGACTTGGTATCATCAGTATAACACGCCAGGTATAAACAGCTATGTCATCATAGCCACTGTACCGAGGTCCTGATACTTCAACCTCTTCTTTCATTTCCCCCAAATAAAGGTTTTGACTGCATGTCATGTGCCACTGAACATTCAGTTGTGCTGCTGAACAATGAACCCAACGTAGGTTGTTACTCATATAGTACCTTGTATGGAAGAAAAACACAACACTGTATACAGTATATAGATGAACACAGACATAGGATCACATCTAAAGCTTTTGAGGATGTATCAAGTTATTGAACGTCGTTGTGTCGGCCTGACGTCCTTAACGTGGGTTAGAAACCAGATCTGAACTGGCCTCCGGTTTGGGAATACAACTTGTGACTGGAGTGACTCAGTCAGAGTCGGGCTCAATTCCATTTCAAATTGGTCAATTTAGAAACAAACCAAATTCAAATTGAAAAGCATTGAAGAGAATTGACTGGAATTGAAATGGAATGAACCCCAACTCTGGATTTACTGACACATCAATGGTCTGAATCATTCTTTCTGAACCCCAACTCTGGACTTATAGCTCCTTAACAGAACTAGACTGGACTAAAATATAAACGCAACATGCAACACTTTCAAAGATTTTACTGAGTTACAGTTCATAGAAGGGAATCAGTCAATTAAAATAAATTCATTAGGCCCCGAATCTATGTATTTCACATGACTGGGTAGCAGCGCAGCCATGGGTGGGCCTGGGAGGGCATAGGCCCACCCACTTGGAAGCCAAGTCCACCCACTGGGGAGCCAGGTTCAGCCAAACAGAATAATTCTTTCCCCACAAAAGGGTTTTATTACAGACAGAAATACTCCTCAGCACCCCCCCCTCCTCCTCAGACAATCCCGCAGGTGAAGAAGCCGGATGTGGAGATCCTGGGCTGGCGTGGTTACACGTGGTCTGCGGTTGTGAGGCCGGTTGGATGTACTGACAAATTACGTTGGAGGTGGCTTACGGTAGAGAAATAAACATTCAATTCTCTGGAAACAGCTCTGTTGGACATTCCTGCAGTCAGCATGCAAATTGCACACTCCCTCAAAACTTGAGGTATCTGTGGCATTCTGTTGTGTGACAAAACTGCGCATTTTAGAGTGGGCTTTAATTGTCCCCTGCACAAGGTGCACTTGTGTAATGATCATGCTGTTTAATCAGCTTCTTGATTTGGATTATCTTGGCAAAGGATAAACAAATTTGGATGTAAACAAATTTGTGCGCAAAATTTGATTTGAGAGAAATAAGCTTTTTGTGCATATGGAACATTTCTGGGATCTTTTATTTCAGCTCATGAAAAATGGGACCAACACTTTACATGTTGCGTTTATATTTTTGTTCAGTATATACACTGTACCATCGTACCGTTTTGGATTATTCTTTTTTGGTTCTAAAACACATAAATTAAAATCTAAAAAAGGTTTTTGAAGGGGAACAGACAGTTACCTCAAAACTATTGAACAACCCATACTTTCCTTGTAAATTCCCTGTCATAACCCACTATTCACAGTTTATAACACCTGAAGAGAAGCCCACACGTATAGGTGGTACAGAGAATATGAAAGGGCATGAAACACGGAACCTACTGTCTTGTAGAAATATTCCCTCCATATATCAAAAGGGTAACTACATGTTCTTAACAGTACACAGAGGTCCTCAAAGGTACTCCAACTTTAACTTGAAGGTACTTTAAAAAGGTACTTTCACATTAATGATATTAATACTGATATCTGAGGAGCCGATTCATACAGCATGTTGTGACAAAGATGTCAAAGTCTGTTTTACAGTCGCACATTACTTTAAAAACAGAAACAGTGGTCAATCAGTTTTGTAAACGTCAAAGTATTCGACTCAGTATGGGTATTTCTGTAATAGATATTTATATTTTGTTGATCAAAACGAATCAATCCATACTCGGGATACGTCTTGTCAACAACAACATCTGTTGTAAAGTGCAGCGGAAATTGAGTATTTATCGCAACATTTTGGCAGTTTTAAAGCGACTTTAGTTGTTTTGAGTGAATCTTTGAATGCCCTCACTGATACAATACTTCAAACCAGCTTAGTTCAGTTTACCATGGACATTAGAGTGGTACAGTAACAGGTACAGTTACACTACTCACTGTAAATACTACTAGATCTTTCTAACAGCCATCAACCACAGGAGGACAGGAATGGATGTTTAACCTGACATGAAGCCAGTACATCCATCAACCACAGGAGGACAGGGATGGATGTTTAACCTGACATGAAGCCAGTACATCCATCAACCACAGGAGGACAGGGATGGATGTTTAACCTGACATGAAGCCAGTACATCTATCAACCACAGGAGGACAGGAATGGATGTTTAACCTGACATGAAGCCAGTACATCCATCAACCACAGGAGGACAGGAATGGATGTTTAACCTGACATGAAGCCAGTACATCCATCAACCACAGGAGGACAGGAATGGATGTTTAACCTGACATGAAGCCAGTACATCCATCAACCACAGGAGGACAGGAATGGATGTTTAACCTGACATGAAGCCAGTACATCCATCAACCACAGGAGGACAGGGATGGATGTTTAACCTGACATGAAGCCAGTACATCCATCAACCACAGGAGGACAGGAATGGATGTTTAAACTGACATGAAGCCAGTACATCCATCAACCACAGGAGGACAGGAATGGATGTTTAACCTGACATGAAGCCAGTACATCCATCAACCACAGGAGGACAGGAATGGATGTTTAACCTGACATGAAGCCAGTACATCCATCAACCACAGGAGGACAGGGATGGATGTTTAACCTGACATGAAGCCAGTACATCCATCAACCACAGGAGGACAGGAATGGATGTTTAAACTGACATGAAGCCAGTACATCCATCAACCACAGGAGGACAGGAATGGATGTTTAACCTGACATGAAGCCAGTACATCCATCAACCACAGGAGGACAGGAATGGATGTTTAACCTGACATGAAGCCAGTACATCCATCAACCACAGGAGGACAGGAATGGATGTTTAAACTGACATGAAGCCAGTACATCCATCAACCACAGGAGGACAGGAATGGATGTTTAAACTGACATGAAGCCAGTACATCCATCAACCACAGGAGGACGGGAATGGATGTTTAAACTGACATGAAGACAGTACATCCATCTAAACAAATAAAACAGACTAAAATAAATAAAAGGCTTACTTTGTATAAATAGAATTCAAGTTAAGTAAAATATTGCTTATATTAGTCTCTATATTTGACTATATAATACAAATGTTGTTTTATAAAAGGTCCCTACTACTACTACTACTGTCGTATATAAAGTACATTTTGTATTTTATGTAACAATTTGTACAAGATACCCCGAAATAGAACATGTCAAAATGTGTGAAACCGTTGTTAAGTTCATGAGTATGATCTCCCTCCATCCAGAGTGGTATGTCCAGAACCTTCTACAACCAGCTGATGACATGGGATTTTAAAAACATCCCTTTTGTGAGACTAGTCAGACTACATAATAACACCCTGGTCGGTCAGCTCCGTTAGTCTCTGGTCATCCCCGTCACATCTCTCACAGGTGACGGACATGACCCAAAACATCACGCTGTCAACAAGCTCACATTCTGGAAGTCTTTCTAAAGGGATTCCTGAGCTCGTCTTTAAAGCAACCCTCAGTCCTCTTTGGGAAAGCCACCGTTGTAATACATGGATTTTATACAGCGCTTTCATGGACACAAAGATCTCTTGAACCCTACCCATGTGTGCTACCCACGTGTGTTACCCACGGCTGTGCTATGCTGAGTGACGGAGGTGACTGGCCGGGTGGAGGCTGACACGTCAGGGCTAAAGGGGTCAGAGTTCAGAGGTAGGGCTCTCCGAAGGTCTTGCGACACTCCATGACCCCAGCGCTGGGCGGACGGTCGCAGTTGTGCGTCAGCTTCACCAGGTTGGGGCTGAGGTGGTCGTACGCCATCTTGTATTCACGGTCAAAAGCGTCTGGAGGGAGGAGGAAGAGTGAGGCGAGATTAACACATCGATGTTTAACACTGATTTAAATGTCATTTAAACTGAAGACCTTCTAGTGAAAGCGCTGCAGTACACTGCAGGAGCATTCAACAGTGTATGGGTTGACTTCTAGATGACATTTTTGTGCCTTGCACCTGAAGAGTAGTTGGCTGTGAGTACACTACAGTACTTCTGAAACTACTAGCACAATGAAAGCAAACTTACCGATGTCAATGTTGTCCTTTCCCAGAGCCACCAGACACAGGAAGAGGATGTCTCTGTACAGACTCCTGCAGAGGGATGTTAGATGATACAGAGGACATTTAGCAGACTAGTTCCAGTAGATAGCAGCATGCTGACCGGCTGTCTTTCACATTAAAGGGGCTAATGATCCTTAATGTTGACCTTAACCTTTTTCCAACCTTGCTATATTTACACCAACTGACTCAACTCAAATCAAATTGTATTGGTCACAAACACATGGTTAGCAGATGTTATTGGTCACATACACATGGTTAGCAGATGTTATTGGTCACATACACATGGTTAGCAGATGTTAATGCGAGTGTAGCGAAATGCTTGTGCTTCTAGTTCCGACAGTGCAGTAATATCTAACAAGTAATCTAACAATTCCCCAACAACTACCTTATACACACAAATCTAAAGGTGTGAATGAGAATATGTACAGTTGAAGTCAGAAGTTTACATACACCTTAGCCAAATACATTTAAACTCAGTTTTTCACAATTCCTGACATTTAATCCTAGTAAAATTCCCTGTCCTAGGTCAGTTAGGATCACCACTTTATTTTAAGAATGTGAAATGTCAGAATAATAGTAGAGAAAATTTATTTCAGCTTTTATTTATTTCATCACATTCCCAGTGGGTCAGAAGTTTACATACACTCAATTAGTATTTGGTAGCATTGACTTTAAAATTGTTTTTGGCCCATTCCTCCTGACAGAGCTGGTGTAACTGAGTCAGGTTTGTAGGCCTCCTTGCTCGCACACACTTTTTCAGTTCTGCCCACAAATTTTCTATGTAATTGAGATCAGGGTTTTGTGATGGCCATTCCAAAACCTTTACATTGTTGTCCTTAAGCCATTTTGTCACAACTTAGGAAGTATGCTTGGGGTCATTGTCCATTTGGAAGACCCATTTGCGACCAAGCTTTAACTTTCTGACTGATGTCTTGAGATGTTGCTTCAGTATATCCACATAATTTTCCTTCCTCATGATGCCATCTTTTTTGTGAAGTGCACCAGTCCCTCCTGCAGCAAAGCACCCCCACAACATGATGCTGCCACCCCCGTGCTTCACGGTTGGGATGGTGTTCTTCGGCTTGCAAGCCTCCCCCTTTTTCCTCCAAACATAACGATGGTCATTATGGCCAAACAGTTCTATTTTTGTTTCAGACCAGAGGACATTTCTCCAAAAATCTTTGTCCCCATGTGCAGTTGCAAACCGTAGTCTGGCTTTTTTATGGCGGTTTTGGAGCGGCCTTTCAGGTTATGTCGATATAGGACTTGTTTTACTGTGGATATGATACTTCTGTACCTGTTTCCTCCAGCATCTTCACAAGGTCCTTTGATGTTGTTCTGGAATTGATTTGCACTTTTTGCACCAAAGAAAATACATTTCTAAGAGACAGAACACGTCTCCTTCCTGAGCGGTATGACGGCTGCGTGGTCACATGGTGTTTATACTTGCGTACTATTGTATGTACAGATGAACATGGTACCTTCAGGCATTTGGAAATTGCTCCCAAGGATGAACCAGACTTGTGGAGGTCTACAATCTTTTTTCTGAGGTCTTGGATGATTTATTTTGATTTTCCCATGATGTCAAGCAAAGAGGCACTGAGTTTGAAGGTAGGCCTTGAAATACATCCACAGGTACACCTCCAATTTACTCAAATAATGTCAATTAGCCTATCAAAAGCTTCTAAAGCCGTGACATCATTTTCTGGAATTTTCCAAGCTGTTTAAAGGCAGAGTCAATTTAGTGTATGTAAACTTCTGACCCACTGGAATTGTGATACAGTGAATTACTAGTCAAATAATCTGTCTGTAAACAGTTGTTAGAAAAATGATTTGTGTCATGCGCAAAGTAGATGTCCTAACCGACTTGCCAAAACTATAGTTTGTTAACAAGAAATTTGTGGAGTGGTTGAAAAACAAGTTTTAATGACTCCAACCCAAGTGCATATAAACTTCCGACTTCAACTGTACATATAAATATCTGGATGAGCGAAAGCGCTCTGAATGTTGCAGATAGAAATAGGACGAATAGAGCTGATGATTCTTTACCCTGACAGACAATCATGTCTGTTCTACATGGCACATCTCTATCTGAATGTTTCAGTAGCGTTACATCCTCCTGAACATGCCCCTGGACAATGGCGTTATCAATGTGTAACCCCTGACCTTTGCCTCTTGACCCCCAGGCTCTGCCCCAGCAGCTGTAGGAGCTGTCCCATTGGTCGAGAGACGTCGTTCCTCTGGATGCTCTTGACCACGCTGTGGAGTAGCTCCTCCCCAAACGGATGCTCCGCCTCGCTCACAGGACGACACAACGGGTAGCCCACACCTGGAGGCAGGGGTCCGGGGTCAGAAAGATAGATATGTAGGCTACACTAATACACACTTCATATAGAACAAACGTGTCCACGTGCACACACACGTAGGTATGCAAGACCGATCACACACACACAGTAAACCACAGATGCTAACCCATTCTCAAATACAGGAGTGTATAATACAGGAGTGTATAATACAGGAGTGTATATTACAGGAGTGTATAATACAGGAGTGTATATTACAGGAGTGTATATTACATGACTGTATATTACAGGAGTGTATATTACAGGAGTGTATATTACAGGAGTGTATATTACAGGAGTATATAATACAGGAGTGTATATTACAGGAGTGTATATTACAGGAGTGTATAATACAGGAGTGTATATTACAGGAGTGTATATTACAGGAGTGTATAATACAGGAGTGTATAATACAGGAGTGTATATTACAGGAGTGTATAATACAGGAGTGTATATTACAGGAGTGTATATTACAGGAGTGTATATTACAGGAGTGTATAATACAGGAGTGTATATTACAGGAGTGTATATTACAGGAGTGTATAATACAGGAGTGTATATTACAGGAGTGTATAATACAGGAGTGTATAATACAGGAGTGTATATTACAGGAGTGTATATTACAGGAGTGTATATTACAGGAGTGTATAATACAGGAGTGTATATTACAGGAGTGTATATTACAGGAGTGTATAATACAGGAGTGTATAATACAGGAGTGTATAATACAGGAGTGTATATTACAGGAGTGTATAATACAGGAGTGTATAATACAGGAGTGTATAATACAGGAGTGTATAATACAGGAGTGTATATTACAGGAGTGTATATTACAGGAGTGTATAATACAGGAGTGTATAATACAGGAGTGTATAATACAGGAGTGTATATTACAGGAGTGTATATTACAGGAGTGTATAATACAGGAGTGTATAATACAGGAGTGTATTTGAGATCCAGCTAGACGAAGACACATTAAAATGTTGGAAGGACTGAAGAAAATGAATCTCTAGAAACAACATTATTTAGACAATTCAATCAAAGACAGCCCACAGAATTCTCAGGCTGTCAAGCAAGTGGAAAACAGCAATACAGCGATGCATTTCAACCACATAAAGATACTGAGGACAGAGAAAATGAAACAGGGTTTCCAAATGACTACAAGGAGAACAAACAGAGTGCAGCAAAGCAGAGAAGAACAGACAGGACACACAGAGACAAAGGAGAGGACTCAGCTGTCGAGTCCTAAAGAGAACACTCACTGTCTAACAACAGAGCACAATTAAGCCCTAAAAGACAGAGAACAGAGAGAACAACAGACCTCTGTTAGCTCCCAGACATTACAGTACACAGAGATCCAAAATGGCTGCTACATAGCTGCCCATGGTTCAGAGCTCTTCCATCTGCCAAAGTTAGGCTACAAAAAGGCTACAAGACATCCACAATTCATACAGATATGCTCTTAAAACCACAGTAAAATATAGACTTATGGCTTTATGTGTTCCTTGATAAAACAAGGTGCTGAGACGGCTTCAGGACCTGCTGTAGACCGTGACTTAATGCATTACACTGAGACGGTTTCAGGACCTGCTGTAGACTGTGACTTAATGCATTTCACTGAGACGGTTTCAGGACCTGCTGTAGACCGTGACTTAATGCATTTCACTGAGACGGTTTCAGGACCTGCTGTAGACCGTGACTTAATGCATTTCACTGAGACGGTTTCAGGACCTGCTGTAGACTGTGACTTAATGCATTTCACTGAGACGGTTTCAGGACCTGCTGTAGACCGTGACTTAATGCATTTCACTGAGACGGTTTCAGGACCTGCTGTAGACTGTGACTTAATGCATTTCACTGAGACAGTTTCAGGACCTGCTGTAGACTGTGACTTAATGCATTACACTGAGACGGTTTCAGGACCTGCTGTAGACTGTGACTTAATGCATTTCACTGAGACGGTTTCAGGACCTGCTGTAGACTGTGACTTAATGCATTTCACTGAGACAGTTTCAGGACCTGCTGTAGACTGTGACTTAATGCATTACACTGAGACGGTTTCAGGACCTGCTGTAGACTGTGACTTAATGCATTACACTGAGACGGTTTCAGGACCTGCTGTAGACCGTGACTTAGTGCATTTCACTGAGACGGTTTCAGGACCTGCTGTAGACTGTGACTTAATGCATTTCACTGAGACGGTTTCAGGACCTGCTGTAGACTGTGACTTAGTGCATTTCACTGAGACGGTTTCAGGACCTGCTGTAGACTGTGACTTAATGTATTTCACTGAGACGGTTTCAGGACCTGCTGTAGACTGTGACTTAGTGCATTTCACTGAGACAGTTTCAGGACCTGCTGTAGACTGTGACTTAATGCATTACACTGAGACGGTTTCAGGACCTGCTGTAGACTGTGACTTAATGCATTACACTGAGACGGTTTCAGGACCTGCAGTAGACTGTGACTTAATGCATTTCACTGAGACGGTTTCAGGACCTGCTGTAGACTGTGACTTAATGCATTACACTGAGACGGTTTCAGGACCTGCTGTAGACTGTGACTTAATGCATTACACTGAGACGGTTTCAGGACCTGCAGTAGACTGTGACTTAATGCATTACACTGAGACAGTTTCAGGACCTGCTGTAGACTGTGACTTAATGCATTACACTGAGACGGTTTCAGGACCTGCTGTAGACTGTGACTTAATGCATTTCACTGAGACGGTTTCAGGACCTGCTGTAGACTGTGACTTAATGCATTTCACTGAGACGGTTTCAGGACCTGCTGTAGACTGTGACTTAATGCATTTCACTGAGACGGTTTCAGGACCTGCTGTAGACTGTGACTTAATGCATTACACTGAGACGGTTTCAGGACCTGCTGTAGACTGTGACTTAATGCATTACACTGAGACGGTTTCAGGACCTGCAGTAGACTGTGACTTAATGCATTACACTGAGACGGTTTCAGGACCTGCTGTAGACTGTGACTTAATGCATTACACTGAGACGGTTTCAGGACCTGCTGTAGACCGTGACCTACTCTGTGTGTTCCAGAGGATGTAAAACGGCTGGATGAGATCCCGGTGCAGCTTGAGGTTATCCCATAAGATCTGGATCAACACGTGTTTACTGTCCTCTGACATCCAGTGGCGAGGGACCTGGGGAAGGACAGGGACAGATATGAGACACACACACACTAGCTCAATGACAATATATCTGGAGGGAGACGTATAGACAGGGAATAAGGGGTGAGACGAATAGACAGGGAATAAGGGGTGAGATGTATAGACAGGGAATAAGGGGTGAGCTGTATAGACAGGGAATAAGGGGTGAGGTGTATAGACAGGGAATAAGGGGTGAGATGTATAGACAGGGAATAAGGGGTGAGATGTATAGACAGGGAATAAGGGGTGAGATGTATAGACAGGGAATAAGGGGTGAGATGTATAGACAGGGAATAAGGGGTGAGGTGTATAGACAGGGAATAAGGGGTGAGATGTATAGACAGGGAATAAGGGGTGAGATGTATAGACAGGGAATAAGGGGTGAGCTGTATAGACAGGGAATAAGGGGTGAGGTGTATAGACAGGGAATAAGGGGTGAGATGTATAGACAGGGAATAAGGGGTGAGATGTATAGACAGGGAATAAGGGGTGAGATGTATAGACAGGGAATAAGGGGTGAGATGTATAGACAGGGAATAAGGGGTGAGGTGTATAGACAGGGAATAAGGGGTGAGATGTATAGACAGGGAATAAGGGGTGAGATGTATAGACAGGGAATAAGGGGTGAGCTGTATAGACAGGGAATAAGGGGTGAGGTGTATAGACAGGGAATAAGGGGTGAGATGTATAGACAGGGAATAAGGGGTGAGATGTATAGACAGGGAATAAGGGGTGAGATGTATAGACAGGGAATAAGGGGTGAGGTGTATAGACAGGGAATAAGGGGTGAGGTGTATAGACAGGGAATAAGGGGTGAGCTGTATAGACAGGGAATAAGGGGTGAGGTGTATAGACAGGGAATAAGGGGTGAGGTGTATAGACAGGGAATAAGGGGTGAGGTGTATAGACAGGGAATAAGGGGTGAGATGTATAGACAGGGAATAAGGGGTGAGGTGTATAGACAGGGAATAAGGGGTGAGGTGTATAGACAGGGAATAAGGGGTGAGGTGTATAGACAGGGAATAAGGGGTGAGGTGTATAGACAGGGAATAAGGGGTGAGATGTATAGACAGGGAATAAGGGGTGAGATGTATAGACAGGGAATAAGGGGTGAGGTGTATAGACAGGGAATAAGGGGTGAGATGTATAGACAGGGAATAAGGGGTGAGATGTATAGACAGGGAATAAGGGGTGAGATGTATAGACAGGGAATAAGGGGTGAGGTGTATAGGCAGGGAATAAGGGGTGAGGTGTATAGACAGGGAATAAGGGGTGAGATGTATATACAGGGAATAAGGGGTGAGGTGTATAGACAGGGAATAAGGGGTGAGATGTATAGACAGGGAATAAGGGGTGAGATGTATAGACAGGGAATAAGGGGTGAGATGTATAGACAGGGAATAAGGGGTGAGGTGTATAGACAGGGAATAAGGGGTGAGATGTATAGACAGGGAATAAGGGGTGAGATGTATAGACAGGGAATAAGGGGTGAGATGTATAGACAGGGAATAAGGGGTGAGATGTATAGACAGGGAATGTATAGACAGTGTTCCCTACCGTAGATCCCCTGTTACAGTGCTCTGAGGTCAGTATGAGTCCAGGCAGGTTGCTGGGCAGGTCCAGACGTCTGAAGGACCAAACCAGGTTCCAGTAGATGATAGGATGGTGGTCCACCACGGCTGACACCGTGATAACAGGGTCTCCCTCGTTCTCCAGCAGGGACTCCAGCTCCTTCCACAGCACCAGGGGACTCAGGTAGGGTACGGTGACTGGTTCTGGGTGGTGGAGACGCCACTCCATATCAACACTCAGGGGGTCCTGGGGGGGTTAAAGGTCAGGGGTTAAAGTTGAGAAGTTAGGCTGTGGGTGGTCCTCGACCACTACAGATACATAACGATAATCAAGTAAGAATGTATGTGTGTGTGTGTGTGTTTTGGGGGTCTGTCTCACGCTGGCTTCGTTGAGTCGGCTGGGCAGGCTGCCTGTAGTGGGTACATTGTGGTTGAGTCGAGTTGGTTCCTCCATGGGGTCAAAGGCACTGACACTCCGCACCATAGCTGACCCTGGGGACAGGGCCCCCTGGCACCGCTCTGTAGGGATCTCTATACACTGGGCCCTGGACGACGACAGCCTGGGGATGGACACACACACACACACACACACACACACACACACACACACACACACACACACACACACACACACACACACACACACACACACACACACACACACACACACACACACCAGTGTTAGGGCCAGGTGTTAGGGCCAGGTGTTAGGGCCAGGAGAAGCTCCTGTTTTCCATTGCAGATAGTATCAGTAGGCGGCTACTTCAGACACATTCTCTAATGAGTTGTCATGTAATCCAACAGAAACCCCAATGAGGAGGGAGAGAGAACACTACCACTATACTAATACTGACTAATAATCTCAGGAGACTAACTGAGAGAGAGAGAGAGAGAGAGAACACTACCACTATACTAATACTGACTAATAATCTCAGGAGACTAACTGAGAGAGAGAGAGAGAGAGAACACTACCACTATACTAATACTGACTAATAATCTCAGGAAACTAACTGAGAGAGAGAGAGAGAGAGAACACTACCACTATACTAATACTGACTAATAATCTCAGGAAACTAACTGAGAGAGAACACTACCACTATACTAATACTGACTAATAATCTCAGGAGACTAACTGAGAGAGAACACTACCACTATACTAATACTGACTAATAATCTCAGGAGACTAACTAAGAGAGAGAACACTACCACTATACTAATACTGACTAATAATCTCAGGAGACTAACTGAGAGAGAATACTACCACTATACTAATACTGACTAATAATCTCAGGAGACTAACTGAGAGAGAGAGAGAGAGAGAACACTACCACTATACTAATACTGACTAATAATCTCAGGAGACTAACTGAGAGAGAGAACACTACCACTATACTAATACTGACTAATAATCTCAGGAAACTAACTGAGAGAGAGAGAGAGAGAGAGAACACTACCACTATACTAATACTGACTAATAATCTCAGAAAACTAACAGAGAGAGAGAGAGAGAGAGAGAACACTACCACTATACTAATACTGATTAATAATCTCAGGAAACTAACAGAGAGAGAGAGAGAGAGAGAACACTACCACTATACTAATACTGATTAATAATCTCAGGAGACTAACTAAGAGAGAACACTACCACTATACTAATACTGACTAATAATCTCAGGAGACTAACAGAGAGAGAATACTACCACTATACTAATACTGACTAATAATCTCAGGAAACTAACTGAGAGAGAGAGAGAACACTACCACTATACTAATACTGACTAATAATCTCAGGAAACTAACTGAGAGAGAGAGAGAACACTACCACTATACTAATACTGACTAATAATCTCAGGAGACTAACTGAGAGAGAGAACACTACCACTATACTAATACTGACTAATAATCTCAGGAGACTAACTGAGAGAGAGAGAGAGAGAGAATACTACCACTATACTAATACTGACTAATAATCTCAGGAGACTAACTGAGAGAGAGAGAGAGAGAGAATACTACCACTATACTAATACTGACTAATAATCTCAGGAGACTAACTGAGAGAGAGAGAGAGAGAGAGAACACTACCACTATACTAATACTGACTAATAATCTCAGGAAACTAACTGAGAGAGAGAACACTACCACTATACTAATACTGACTAATAATCTCAGGAAACTAACTGAGAGAGAGAACACTACCACTATACTAATACTGATTAATAATCTCAGGAGACTAACTGAGAGAGAGAGAGAGAGAGAACACTACCACTATACTAATACTGACTAATAATCTCAGGAGACTAACTGAGAGAGAGAGAGAGAGAGAACACTACCACTATACTAATACTGACTAATAATCTCAGGAGACTAACTGAGAGAGAGAGAGAACACTACCACTATACTAATACTGACTAATAATCTCAGGAGACTAACTGAGAGAGAGAACACTACCACTATACTAATACTGACTAATAATCTCAGGAGACTAACTGAGAGAGAATACTACCACTATACTAATACTGATTAATAATCTCAGGAAACTAACAGAGAGAGAGAGAGAGAGAGAGAACACTACCACTATACTAATACTGACTAATAATCTCAGGAGACTAACTGAGAGAGAATACTACCACTATACTAATACTGACTAATAATCTCAGGAGACTAACTGAGAGAGAGAACACTACCACTATACTAATACTGATTAATAATCTCAGGAGACTAACTGAGAGAGAATACTACCACTATACTAATACTGACTAATAATCTCAGGAGACTAACTGAGAGAGAGAACACTACCACTATACTAATACTGACTAATAATCTCAGGAAACTAACTGAGAGAGAGAACACTACCACTATACTAATACTGACTAATAATCTCAGGAAACTAACTGAGAGAGAGAACACTACCACTATACTAATACTGACTAATAATCTCAGGAGACTAACTGAGAGAGAATACTACCACTATACTAATACTGACTAATAATCTCAGGAGACTAACTGAGAGAGAGAACACTACCACTATACTAATACTGACTAATAATCTCAGGAAACTAACTGAGAGAGAGAGAGAGAGAGAGAACACTACCACTATACTAATACTGACTAATAATCTCAGGAGACTAACTGAGAGAGAGAGAGAGAGAGAGAACACTACCACTATACTAATACTGATTAATAATCTCAGGAAACTAACTGAGAGAGAGAGAGAGAGAGAGAACACTACCACTATACTAATACTGACTAATAATCTCAGGAGACTAACTGAGAGAGAGAACACTACCACTATACTAATACTGACTAATAATCTCAGGAAACTAACTGAGAGAGAACACTACCACTATACTAATACTGACTAATAATCTCAGAAAACTAACTGAGAGAGAACACTACCACTATACTAATACTGATTAATAATCTCAGGAAACTAACTGAGAGAGAGAGAGAGAGAGAGAACACTACCACTATACTAATACTGACTAATAATCTCAGGAAACTAACTGAGAGAGAGAGAGAGAGAGAACACTACCACTATACTAATACTGACTAATAATCTCAGGAAACTAACTGAGAGAGAACACTACCACTATACTAATACTGACTAATAATCTCAGGAAACTAACTGAGAGAGAGAGAGAACACTACCACTATACTAATACTGATTAATAATCTCAGGAGACTAACTGAGAGAGAGAGAGAGAGAGAGAGAGAGAGAGAACACTACCACTATACTAATACTGACTAATAATCTCAGGAGACTAACTGAGAGAGAGAGAGAACACTACCACTATACTAATACTGACTAATAATCTCAGGAGACTAACTGAGAGAGAGAACACTACCACTATACTAATACTGATTAATAATCTCAGGAAACTAACTGAGAGAGAGAGAGAGAGAGAGAACACTACCACTATACTAATACTGACTAATAATCTCAGGAAACTAACTGAGAGAGAGAGAACACTACCACTATACTAATACTGACTAATAATCTCAGGAAACTAACTGAGAGAGAGAGAGAACACTACCACTATACTAATACTGACTAATAATCTCAGGAGACTAACTAAGAGAGAGAGAGAGAGAGAGAGAACACTACCACTATACTAATACTGACTAATAATCTCAGGAAACTAACTGAGAGAGAGAGAGAGAGAGAGAACACTACCACTATACTAATACTGATTAATAATCTCAGGAAACTAACTGAGAGAGAGAGAGAGAGAGAGAGAACACTACCACTATACTAATACTGACTAATAATCTCAGGAAACTAACTGAGAGAGAGAGAGAGAGAGAGAATACTACCACTATACTAATACTGACTAATAATCTCAGGAGACTAACTGAGAGAGAGAGAGAGAGAGAGAGAGAGAGAGAACACTACCACTATACTAATACTGACTAATAATCTCAGGAGACTAACTGAGAGAGAGAACACTACCACTATACTAATACTGACTAATAATCTCAGGAAACTAACTGAGAGAGAGAACACTACCACTATACTAATACTGACTAATAATCTCAGGAGACTAACTGAGAGAGAGAATACTACCACTATACTAATACTGATTAATAATCTCAGGAAACTAACTGAGAGAGAGAACACTACCACTATACTAATACTGACTAATAATCTCAGGAGACTAACTGAGAGAGAGAGAGAGAGAGAGAACACTACCACTATACTAATACTGACTAATAATCTCAGGAAACTAACTGAGAGAGAGAACACTACCACTATACTAATACTGACTAATAATCTCAGGAGACTAACTGAGAGAGAGAGAGAGAGAGAACACTACCACTATACTAATACTGACTAATAATCTCAGGAAACTAACTGAGAGAGAGAACACTACCACTATACTAATACTGACTAATAATCTCAGGAGACTAACTGAGAGAGAACACTACCACTATACTAATACTGACTAATAATCTCAGGAAACTAACTGAGAGAGAACACTACCACTATACTAATACTGACTAATAATCTCAGGAGACTAACTGAGAGAGAGAGAGAGAGAGAACACTACCACTATACTAATACTGACTAATAATCTCAGGAAACTAACTGAGAGAGAGAACACTACCACTATACTAATACTGACTAATAATCTCAGGAGACTAACTGAGAGAGAACACTACCACTATACTAATACTGACTAATAATCTCAGGAAACTAACAGAGAGAGAGAACACTACCACTATACTAATACTGATTAATAATCTCAGGAGACTAACAGAGAGAGAACACTACCACTATACTAATACTGATTAATAATCTCAGGAGACTAACTGAGAGAGAGAGAGAGAGAGAGAACACTACCACTATACTAATACTGACTAATAATCTCAGGAAACTAACTGAGAGAGAGAGAGAGAGAGAGAACACTACCACTATACTAATACTGACTAATAATCTCAGGAAAATAACTGAGAGAGAATACTACCACTATACTAATACTGATTAATAATCTCAGGAAACTAACTGAGAGAGAGAGAGAGAGAGAGAATACTACCACTATACTAATACTGACTAATAATCTCAGGAAACTAACTGAGAGAGAGAGAGAGAGAGAGAACACTACCACTATACTAATACTGACTAATAATCTCAGGAAACTAACTGAGAGAGAGAACACTACCACTATACTAATACTGATTAATAATCTCAGGAGACTAACTGAGAGAGAGAACACTACCACTATACTAATACTGACTAATAATCTCAGGAAACTAACTGAGAGAGAGAACACTACCACTATACTAATACTGACTAATAATCTCAGGAGACTAACTGAGAGAGAGAACACTACCACTATACTAATACTGATTAATAATCTCAGGAAACTAACTGAGAGAGAATACTACCACTATACTAATACTGACTAATAATCTCAGGAGACTAACTGAGAGAGAGAACACTACCACTATACTAATACTGACTAATAATCTCAGGAAACTAACTGAGAGAGAGAGAGAGAGAGAGAGAACACTACCACTATACTAATACTGACTAATAATCTCAGGAAACTAACTGAGAGAGAGAGAGAACACTACCACTATACTAATACTGACTAATAATCTCAGGAAACTAACTGAGAGAGAGAACACTACCACTATACTAATACTGACTAATAATCTCAGGAGACTAACTAAGAGAGAACACTACCACTATACTAATACTGATTAATAATCTCAGGAAACTAACTGAGAGAGAGAACACTACCACTATACTAATACTGACTAATAATCTCAGGAGACTAACTGAGAGAGAGAACACTACCACTATACTAATACTGATTAATAATCTCAGGAGACTAACTAAGAGAGAACACTACCACTATACTAATACTGACTAATAATCTCAGGAAACTAACTGAGAGAGAGAGAGAGAGAGAGAGAACACTACCACTATACTAATACTGACTAATAATCTCAGGAGACTAACTGAGAGAGAGAACACTACCACTATACTAATACTGACTAATAATCTCAGGAAACTAACTGAGAGAGAGAGAGAGAGAGAGAACACTACCACTATACTAATACTGACTAATAATCTCAGGAGACTAACTGAGAGAGAGAACACTACCACTATACTAATACTGACTAATAATCTCAGGAGACTAACTGAGAGAGAACACTACCACTATACTAATACTGATTAATAATCTCAGGAAACTAACTGAGAGAGAGAACACTACCACTATACTAATACTGACTAATAATCTCAGAAAACTAACTGAGAGAGAGAGAGAGAGAGAACACTACCACTATACTAATACTGACTAATAATCTCAGGAAACTAACTGAGAGAGAGAGAGAGAGAGAATACTACCACTATACTAATACTGACTAATAATCTCAGGAAACTAACTGAGAGAGAGAGAGAACACTACCACTATACTAATACTGATTAATAATCTCAGGAAACTAACTGAGAGAGAACACTACCACTATACTAATACTGACTAATAATCTCAGGAAACTAACAGAGAGAGAGAACACTACCACTATACTAATACTGACTAATAATCTCAGGAGACTAACTGAGAGAGAGAACACTACCACTATACTAATACTGACTAATAATCTCAGGAAACTAACTGAGAGAGAGAGAGAGAGAGAGAACACTACCACTATACTAATACTGACTAATAATCTCAGGAGACTAACTGAGAGAGAACACTACCACTATACTAATACTGATTAATAATCTCAGGAAACTAACTGAGAGAGAGAACACTACCACTATACTAATACTGACTAATAATCTCAGGAAACTAACTGAGAGAGAGAGAGAGAGAGAGAGAACACTACCACTATACTAATACTGACTAATAATCTCAGGAGACTAACTGAGAGAGAACACTACCACTATACTAATACTGACTAATAATCTCAGGAGACTAACTGAGAGAGAACACTACCACTATACTAATACTGACTAATAATCTCAGGAAACTAACTGAGAGAGAGAGAGAGAGAGAACACTACCACTATACTAATACTGACTAATAATCTCAGGAAACTAACTGAGAGAGAGAGAGAGAGAGAGAACACTACCACTATACTAATACTGACTAATAATCTCAGGAAACTAACTGAGAGAGAGAGAACACTACCACTATACTAATACTGACTAATAATCTCAGAAAACTAACTGAGAGAGAGAGAGAACACTACCACTATACTAATACTGACTAATAATCTCAGAAAACTAACTGAGAGAGAGAGAGAACACTACCACTATACTAATACTGACTAATAATCTCAGGAGACTAACTGAGAGAGAGAACACTACCACTATACTAATACTGACTAATAATCTCAGGAGACTAACTGAGAGAGAATACTAGGCTAGGGGTGGTAGACTAGGGGTGGTAGATTGGGGGGGGGTAGACTAGGGGGGGTAGACTAGGGGTGGTAGGCTAGGGGTGGTAGGCTAGGGGTGGTAGATTGGGGGGGTATACTAGGGGGGGTAGACTAGGGGTGGTAGGCTAGGGGTGGTAGGCTAGGGGTGGTAGGCTAGGGGTGGTAGGCTAGAGGTGGTAGGCTAGGGGTGGTAGGCTAGGGGTGGTAGGCTAGGGGTGGTAGGCTAGGGGTGGTAGACTAGGGGGGGTAGACTAGGGGTGGTAGACTAGGGGGGGGTAGACTGGGGGGGTTAGACTAGGGGTGGTAGACTAGGGGTGGTAGGCTAGGGGGGGTAGGCTAGGGGGGGTAGATTAGGGGTGGTAGGCTAGGGGGGTAGACTAGGGGGGGTAGGCTAGAGGTGGTAGGCTAGAGGTGGTAGGCTTGAGGTGGTAGGCTATGGGTGGTAGACTAGGGGTGGTAGACTAGGGTTGGTAGACTAGGGGGGGTAGACTAGGGGGGGTAGGCTAGGGGTGGTAGGCTAGAGGTGGTAGGCTAGGGGTGGTAGGCTAGGGGTGGTAGGCTAGGGGTGGTAGGCTAGGGGTGGTAGACTAGGGGGGTAGACTAGGGGTGGTAGGCTAGAGGTGGTAGGCTAGGGGTGGTAGACTAGGGGTGGTAGACTAGGGGTGGTAGGCTAGGGGTGGTAGACTAGGGGTGGTAGGCTGGGGGGGTAGACTAGGGGTGGTAGGCTAGAGGTGGTAGGCTAGGGGTGGTAGGCTAGGGGGGGTAGACTAGGGTTTATCTGAGAGGATGGTGGTGGGACAGGGGTTGGTGCGTAGTGTGTAGTGTGCAGTGTGTAGTGTGTAGTGTGCAGTGTGTAGTGTGCAGTGTGTAGTGTGCAGTGTGTAGTGTGTAGTGTGCAGTGTGTAGTGTGCAGTGTGTAGTGCAGTGTGTAGTGTGTAGTGTATAGTGTGTAGTGTGTAGTGCAGTGTGTAGTGTGCAGTGTGTAGTGCAGTGTGTAGTGTGTAGTGTATAGTGTGTAGTGCAGTGTGTAGTGTGCAGTGTGTAGTGCAGTGTGTAGTGTGTAGTGTGTAGTGCAGTGTGTAGTGTGCAGTGTTTAGTGTGCAGTGTGTAGTGTGTAGTGTGTAGTGTGTAGTGCATAGTGTATAGTGTAGTGTGCAGTGTGTAGTGCGTAGTGTGTAGTGTATAGTGTGCAGTGTGTAGTGCAGTGTGCAGTGTGTAGTGTGTAGTGCGTAGTGTGTAGTGTAGTGTATAGTGTAGTGTGCAGTGTGTAGTGCGTAGTGTGTAGTGTATAGTGTGCAGTGTGTAGTGTGTAGTGCAGTGTGTAGTGTGTAGTGCGTAGTGTATAGTGTGTAGTGTGTAGTGCAGTGTGTAGTGTGTAGTGTGTAGTGCGTAGTGTATAGTGTGTAGTGCAGTGTGTAGTGTATAGTGTATAGTGTAGTGTGCAGTGTGTAGTGCGTAGTGTGTAGTGTATAGTGTGCAGTGTGTAGTGTGTAGTGCAGTGTGTAGTGCGTAGTGTATAGTGTGTAGTGTGTAGTGCAGTGTGTAGTGTGTAGTGTGTAGTGCGTAGTGTATAGTGTGTAGTGTGTAGTGCAGTGTGTAGTGTGTAGTGTGTAGTGCGTAGTGTATAGTGTGTAGTGTAGTGTGTAGTGTGTAGTGCGTAGTGTATAGTGTGTAGTGCAGTGTGTAGTGTATAGTGTGTAGTGCAGTGTGTAGTGTGTAGTGTATAGTGTGTAGTGTATAGTGTGTAGTGCAGTGTGTAGTGTGTAGTGTAGTGTGCAGTGTATAGTGTGTAGTGTGTAGTGCAGTGTGTAGTGTGTAGTGTGTAGTGCGTAGTGTGTAGTGTGTAGTGCGTAGTGCAGTGTGTAGTGTGTAGTGTGTAGTGTGTAGTGCATAGTGTATAGTGTAGTGTGCAGTGTGTAGTGCGTAGTGTGTAGTGTATAGTGTGCAGTGTGTAGTGTGTAGTGCAGTGTGTAGTGTGTAGTGTGTAGTGCGTAGTGTATAGTGTGTAGTGTGTAGTGCAGTGTGTAGTGTGTAGTGCGTAGTGCGTAGTGTGTAGTGCGTAGTGCAGTGTGTAGTGTGTAGTGTGTAGTGCGTAGTGTATAGTGTGTAGTGTGTAGTGCAGTGTGTAGTGCGTAGTGTGTAGTGTGTAGTGCAGTGTACCTGTTGTTACCAGAGCAGCCCTCTACAGTGATCCTGGGTGAGAGAGGAGACAGGACAGTAGTGGGACAAGGTGTGGACAGAGTGGACGTCCCGGTGTCCAGACCGGTGGACACAGAGTAGGACGATGACACAGCCTCATCCGCTGACGGACTGCTCTTCAGGAAGAACCTGAAGGTGAGAGGATGAGAGGAGGAGTGGAGGTGTGGTATCAGGGGAACAGGGAGGCTGTTAAATGTCTGGGTATGTATATAGTGTACCTCCCAGGTCCTCTCAGGTCTCTGATCTCTACATTAAGGAAAGGGAGGAAGGGGTTCCCACAGAAGGGACAGGTGGTGTTGAGGTTGGAGTCGTCAGCCGTCCATCCTGCCATGATCTCCTCGTCGTACACCAGACCGTCACATGTCTTACAGCGAGAACAGCTGGAGATCAACAGCTGGAAACACACACAGCAGAGCCAAGATGGACATCAGGTCAGCAGAGACCCCCCCCCTGGCCTGGTCGTATGAATGAGAAGTATCCTTGATACTTGATTGATGGTCCTATCTGAAAATCAGGCTATCTGTAGTGTTGGCTTCGTTTCAATGTTCCTGTGAGTTTTTCTGGTTTAGTTTGAGAGGTCTGTAAGTGTGGTGCCCTCACCTCCATGGCGTAGTTCTGGAAGACACTGGTATTGCTGGTGTAGCGAGACGAGCCCAGATCAGAGCAGTCTGGGGGAGGAAAGCCTGATGGAGAGACAGGACATACCCGGAGAAGGAGCACACCATTATCCATCAACATCTGCTATCATTGGTGTCAGCAGTAAACAGTCTCTGATGGCTAGCCGTTAGCTACGCGCTAACCCAGGACAGGGCATTTCCATGTCAGGCCTGCTGGTGCACTACTTGCACACTGGATGCTAATGAGACAGGAGAAGGGCAGAGGGTCTGAGTAGCTTGATTGAAGAGCTCCAATCAGACTTCACCTCAATCACCTCAACTGCACAAGGCATCGCCTGCTGGCCTAGTCTGGTAAGAGTCCTGTCTACCTCCCCTAGCTCTTGCCTGATCCTAGCTCCTCCCTCTCTCCTCCTCAGTGATAGGACAGTACCTGGTTGTCTGATCCTAGCTCCTCCCCCTCTCTCTCTCCTCCTCAGTGATAGGACAGTACCTGGTTGTCTGATTCTAGCTCCTCCCCCTCTCTCTCTCCTCCTCAGTGATAGGACAGTACCTGGTTGTCTGATTCTAGCTCCTCCCCCTCTCTCTCTCCTCCTCAGTGATAGGACAGTACCTGGATGTCTGATCCTAGCTCCTCCCTCTCTCTCTCTCTCTCTCCTCCTCAGTGATAGGACAGTACCTGGTTGTCTGATCCTAGCTCCTCCCTCTCTCTCCTCCTCAGTGATAGGACAGTACCTGATTGTCTGATCCTAGCTCCTCTCTCTCTCTCCTCCTCAGTGATAGGACAGTACCTGATTGTCTGATCCTAGCTCCTCCCTCTCTCTCCTCCTCAGTGATAGGACAGTACCTGGTTGTCTGATCCTAGCTCCTCCCTCTCTCCTCCTCAGTGATAGGACAGTACCTGGTTGTCTGATCCTAGCTCCTCCCTCTCTCCTCCTCAGTGATAGGACAGTACCTGGTTGTCTGATCCTAGCTCCTCCCTCTCTCTCCTCCTCAGTGATAGGACAGTACCTGGTTGTCTGATCCTAGCTCCTCCCTCTCTCTCTCTCTCCTCCTCAGTGATAGGACAGTACCTGGTTGTCTGATTCTAGCTCCTCCACCTCTCTCTCTCCTCCTCAGTGATAGGACAGTACCTGGTTGTCTGATCCTAGCTCCTCCCCCTCTCTCTCTCCTCCTCAGTGATAGGACAGTACCTGGTTGTCTGATCCTAGCTCCCCCTCTCTCTCTCTCTCCTCCTCAGTGATAGGACAGTACCTGGTTGTCTGATCCTAGCTCCTCCCTCTCTCTCTCTCTCCTCCTCAGTGATAGGACAGTACCTGGTTGTCTGATCCTAGCTCCTCCCTCTCTCTCTCTCTCCTCCTCAGTGATAGGACAGTACCTGGTTGTCTGATCCTAGCTCCTCCCTCTCTCTCTCTCTCTCTCTCTCTCTCTCTCTCCTCCTCAGTGATAGGACAGTACCTGGTTGTCTGATCCTAGCTCCTCCCTCTCTCTCTCTCTCTCTCTCTCTCTCTCTCTCTCTCCTCCTCAGTGATAGGACAGTACCTGGATGTCTGATCCTAGCTCCTCCCTCTCTCTCTCTCTCCTCCTCAGTGATAGGACAGTACCTGATTGTCTGATCCTAGCTCCTCCCTCTCTCTCCTCCTCAGTGATAGGACAGTACCTGATTGTCTGATCCTAGCTCCTCCCTCTCTCTCCTCCTCAGTGATAGGACAGTACCTGATTGTCTGATCCTAGCTCCTCCCTCTCTCTCCTCCTCAGTGATAGGACAGTACCTGATTGTCTGATCCTAGCTCCTCCCTCTCTCTCCTCCTCAGTGATAGGACAGTACCTGGTTGTCTGATCCTAGCTCCTCCCTCTCTCTCTCTCTCCTCCTCAGTGATAGGACAGTACCTGGTTGTCTGATCCTAGCTCCTCCCTCTCTCTCTCTCTCTCTCTCTCTCTCTCTCTCCTCCTCAGTGATAGGACAGTACCTGGTTGTCTGATCCTAGCTCCTCCCTCTCTCTCTCTCTCTCTCTCTCTCTCTCTCTCTCTCCTCCTCAGTGATAGGACAGTACCTGGATGTCTGATCCTAGCTCCTCCCTCTCTCTCTCTCTCCTCCTCAGTGATAGGACAGTACCTGATTGTCTGATCCTAGCTCCTCCCTCTCTCTCCTCCTCAGTGATAGGACAGTACCTGATTGTCTGATCCTAGCTCCTCCCTCTCTCTCCTCCTCAGTGATAGGACAGTACCTGATTGTCTGATCCTAGCTCCTCTCTCTCTCTCCTCCTCAGTGATAGGGCAGAAATATGTTACCTGTCTGTCCGTGTGTGGGACTGTCCAGTCTGCTCCTCAGGGGACTGCGTCTGGATGGACTTCTCCTTGGGCTCCTACGGGGCCCGGGGCCATTTCTCTGAGGGGAGATGATGGAGCCCTCCTCATCCACATCCAACAGGGAGGAGCAGTCAGGGTCCATGCCCAGAGAGGACACACTCAGACGGTCACAGTTACCATCCTGGAGGGGGTGGACAGGGGACACAATGGAGGTTCAGGAACAAAATAAATGCTGCTGCAATGTGTTTGAGAATCTGAGAGGCACCTAGCTGCATTAGGTAGTGGGGTGTGGACACATAATATTACATAATATTACAAAATATATTCTGCCATTCAGAAATGTGTTATTTTGACTGACGCACCAGTAGAACACCCTCCATTGACAAACCGATGAGCGTACCTTGGTAGGCATGGTGTAGGAGGTGGCCAGGCGAGAGTACCACCGACTAGCCTTCTCTGCCACACCTTTCCCTGCCGAGAACATGCTGCTCTTAAACACATCCAGGGTGGGGGTGAGGAGCTGGTCCAGGGCGAAGGAGGAGGAGGACAGAGAGGGGGACAGCAAACCCAGGTCCCTGTCTCTCTCCCTCTCCCGGTAGGGGCTGGGCTGTGGGCTGGGGGTGGAGCGGGGACAGGGGGGTGAGGACCAGAGCCTCTGTCTGGCAGGCTGGGAGTGCGAGGGGGAGTGCTGGGTCCTGGAGCGAGGTAATCCTCCTGTCCTGAGAGGGGAGGTATGGGGGAGACTGGCCCGTCGAGGGGTGGTGATGAGTGGGGGAGGAGGGTGGAAGAACAGGGGACTGGAAGGGTCCTGGAGGTCCATACTGGGGGTCCGGCTGTTCAGAGGAGAACCCATATGGTTCATGTACATCTCTATCTCCCTAGCCAGGTGGTCCTGGCGCCGGCCCGTAGGGGTCGCGACCCCATCCATCTCTACTTCCAGGTCGTCCTCTCTGTCCCCCTGGGACTTGGACTCGGCCACCAGGAGGGACAGCGGGTCGAAGCCTGTCTCGATCCCCGTTCGTTTAACGGTGCCCCGCGAGGCTGAGGCCACACCCACACCTCCATAGCTGGCTCTGCGTTGCACCGTCCTCTTCCGTGATTGGCTGGTTTTAGCAACGCTCTCTGTGGTTGGTCCGTCCAGATCTAGGTCCTCCAGATCAAAGATGGCGTCTGTGTTATTCTTGTCCTCGTCACTCCAGTCCCTCTCCTCTCCGTCTTCAGGGCTGTCTCTACGTCTGCAGCGCCTGATGGAGAAATGAATAGATCACATTTAAAATAAAAAAAATGATAAAAATACATTTTGATATTCATAATTTACTGATCCCAAAGGGGATATTTACTTTCAGAAGCATAAACATAAAGAAAGCAACAGAGAGGAGAACATCAGGTCTATGACCTCCCTCTACCTTTATTAATACAGGTTACTACCACTGAGATCAAATCTCTTTCACAAGATGTCAGCAGGTCTATGACCTTCCCTCTACCTTTATTAATACAGGTTACTACCACTGAGATCAAATCTCTTTCACAAGATGTCAGCAGGTCTATGACCTCCCTCTACCTTTATTAATACAGGTTACTACCACTGAGATCAAATCTCTTTCACAGATGTCAGCAGGTCTATGACCTTCCCTCTACCTTTATTAATACAGGTTACTACCACTGAGATGCAAATCTCTTTCACAAGATGTCAGCAGGTCTATGACCTCCCTCTACCTTTATTAATACAGGTTACTACCACTGAGATCAAATCTCTTTCACAAGATGTCAGCAGGTCTATGACCTCCCTCTACCTTTATTAATACAGGTTACTACCACTGAGATCAAATCTCTTTCACAAGATGTCAGCAGGTCTATGACCTCCCTCTACCCTTTATTAATACAGGTTACTACCCACTGAGATCAAATCTCTTTCACAAGATGTCAGCAAGTCAGTAATGTTCCACATCATTGATATTCACCTGGTTTTACCCCCCGCCGCTCCAACCCCCTCTGGCCCTCCCAGGACTAACCACCGCGGCCTGTTGGTCTGGCTGAAGCTAGTCCCCTGGAGGATCTTGGTGTCGGCCCCCAGGTTCTCTGCTATCCTGGCTGGGTCAGTCTCTCCCTGGTGCAGTCCCAGACCCAACACCGGAGTGCCACTGCTACCACTGACAACCCTGTTCTCTCCACTCAGTCTGCACCCTCGCACACCCTGCCAGTCATGGCCTGGAGAGGAGAGGAGGGGAGAGCAGGTGAAGAGGGGAGAGGTTAGGAAAGGAGAGGAGGGGAGAGAGGAGGGAAGAGGAGGTGAGAGGAGAGGAGAGGAGAGGAGAGGAGAAGAGAGGAGAGGAGAGAGG
This sequence comes from Salmo salar, assembly GCF_965601325.2. NCBI lineage: Eukaryota > Metazoa > Chordata > Actinopteri > Salmoniformes > Salmonidae > Salmo > Salmo salar. Next base: position 48,321,961 of record NC_138316.1, on the reverse strand, counting down.
AGGAGAGAGGAGAGGAGGGGAGAGTATAGGAAAGGAGATGAGAGGAGGTGAGAGGGGAGAGGAGGTCAAGAGGGGAGAGGAGAGGAGAGGGAGAGGAGAGAGGAGAGGAGAGGAGAGGAGAGGAGAGGAGAGGAGAGGAGGAGAGAGGAGGAGAGAGGGGAGAGGAGGTGAAGAGGGGAGAGGATAGGAAAGGAGAGGAGATGAGGAGAGAGGAGGGGAGAGGAGGTGAGAGGATTGGAGAGGAGAGGAGGTGAAGAGGGGAGAGGATAGGAAAGGAGAGGAGGGGAGATAAGGAGAGAGGAGGGGAGAGGAGGGGAGAGGAGGTGAGAGGATTGGAGAGGAGAGGAGGTGAAGAGGGGAGAGGATAGGAAAGGAGAGGAGGGGAGATGAGGAGAGAGGAGGGGAGAGGAGGGGAGAGGAGGTGAGAGGATTGGAGAGGAGGTGAGAAGATAGTTTATTATCTCTCTATTTGTCATGGTCCTTTGAGCAGGAAAGAAACAATTCTCCTGAAACATGACATTTTCTACACAACACACAGTAAACTGAGTAAAGCATATCTACTATACAGTACAGATTGAGACATCACAAGACATAATGTCAAGACAGACACAACTAGACAATCAATACAAGTCTAAATCACTAGGTGAGTTGTGATGGATAGTTCCAGCTGGCTCACAGCCATCACCTACCATCCAGTACAGATATAGAGACATATAAACAAGGCCCAATGTCAAGACAGACACAACTAGACAGGAAATAGTTCTGGGTGATAGATACAGCTGATTCACATCCTCCAGCCCTGCACTACAGAGACATCCAATACATCATGGAAGACAGACAGACAGTAAACAGACAATAGATAGATAAGTTATGGATTATAGTTATGGCTCACCTCCTCCTCCTCCTCCTCCTCCTCCACTACTCCCACCTCCCTCCTCAAGGGTACTGAGATGTCTCCTCCTCAGACTGTTGGTCTCAACCACACCTATCTCATTCAGAGAGGAGCTCAACAGGAGACCTGCTACATGGTCTGGAGAGAGGAGGGGGGAGAAGAGAGAGGGAGGGGGAGAGGGAGGGAGGGAGGGAGGGGGAGAGAAGAGAGAGGGAGGGGGAGAGGGGGGGGAGAAGAGAGAGGGAGGGGGAGAGACAGGGAGAGGAGAAGAGAGAGGGAGGGGGAGGGAGGGAGGGGGAGAGAAGAGAGAGGGAGGGGGAGAGGAGGGGGGAGAAGAGAGAGGGAGGGGGAGAGGGAGGGAGGGAGGGGGAGAGAAGAGAGAGGGAGGGGGAGAGGAGGGGGGAGAAGAGAGAGGGAGGGGGAGAGGAGGGAGGGGGAGAGACAGGGAGAGGAGAAGAGAGAGGGAGGGAGGGGGAGAGGGAGGAGGGGAGAAGAGAAAGGGAGGGGAGAGGGAGGGAGGGGGAGAGAAGAGAGAGGAGAAGAGACAGGAAGGGGGGGAGAAGAGAGGAGGGGGAGGTGAGGGAGGGAGGGAGGGAGAGAGGAGAGAGAAGGAGAGGGGGAGGGAGAGTTACGAGAGAGGGAAGTAGGGATGAAGGGAGGGGGGGAGGGAGGAATGGACAAACAGAATGACAGAGAGGGAGAGAAAGAGAGGGGAGGGAGGGAGGGAGGAGAGAGGGAGGGAGGGAGGGAGGGAGGGAGAGAGGGAGGGAGGGAGGGAGGGAGAGAGGGAGGGAGGGAGGGGAGGGAGGGAGACAGACAGACAGAGAGAATCAGTGAGTATGTTTACAGTCACTAATAGTTTGGTATTACATGGATCATGGCAGTAGGCAGTTTGTGCAAAATTCATGTAAACACTTTCCTCTGTTTATCTTAAATCGGCGTAAGGTAAAAATCAAAGTAAGCATATGCCGTTTTCTGAGCAATCTTTCAAATTATTAGGACGTGTAAACACCTTAATCGGCGTTCCAGTGGTGTATTTGATCTGCACCTGTGCTGGGCACCAGCCGAGAGCCTCCCTCTTTAGTGAAGTGAGTTCAGAACAACTGAATATATGGGTTTTAGAAATAGTTCTCACATACAAACTTTATAACATGTTTGCTGTGGTAGAATGTTAATTTAGACTGGTGATGTTCTGCATTTATCAGAGAGACATCAGGTAGCCTTTTCAGATGTCTCCATGGAAACAGAGTTATTATTATTAGGGAAATCCTTCTTCTTACAAAGCATGTAAACGTTTTAATCAAACTATTATATTAATCTGACTATCCACAATAATCACATTATAGTGTGCATTTTACCGTACTCAGTGTTACACCAATAGTCAAATGTACCTGTGCTGGTTGACCCGTGGGTTCACAGGCTGCATCGTCATAGGGACAGTTAGTTCCAGGTATTTACCGGTGCTGGTTGACCCGTGGGCTCACAGGCTGCATCGTCATAGGGACAGTTAGTTCCAGGTATTTACCTGTGCTGGTTGACCCGTGGGCTCACAGGCTGCATCGTCATAGGGACAGTTAGTTCCAGGTATTTACCTGTGCTGGTTGACCCGTGGGTTCACAGGCTGCATCGTCATAGGGACAGTTAGTTCCAGGTATTTACCTGTGCTGGTTGACCCCGTGGGTTCACAGGCTGCATCGTCATAGGGACAGTTAGTTCCAGGTATTTACCTGTGCTGGTTGACCCGTGGGCTCACAGGCTGCATCGTCATAGGGACAGTTAGTTCCAGGTATTTACCTGTGCTGGTTACCCCGTGGGTTCACAGGCTGCATCGTCATAGGGACAGTTAGTTCCAGGTATTTACCTGTGCTGGTTGACCCGTGGGCTCACAGGCTGCATCGTCATAGGGACAGTTAGTTCCAGGTATTTACCGGTGCTGGTTGACCCGTGGGCTCACAGGCTGCATCGTCATAGGGACAGTTAGTTCCAGGTATTTACCTGTGCTGGTTGACCCTTGGGCTCACAGGCTGCATCGTCATAGGGACAGTTAGTTCCAGGTATTTACCTGTGCTGGTTGACCCGTGGGCTCACAGGCTGCATCGTCATAGGGACAGTTAGTTCCAGGTATTTACCTGTGCTGGTTGACCCCGTGGGCTCACAGGCTGCATCGTCATAGGGACAGTTAGTTCCAGGTATTTACCTGTGCTGGTTGACCCAGTGGGTTCACAGGCTGCATCGTCATAGGGACAGTTAGTTCCAGGTATTTACCTGTTCTGGTTGACCCCGTGGGCTCACAGGCTGCATCGTCATAGGGACAGTTAGTTCCAGGTATTTACCTGTGCTGGTTGACCCGTGGGCTCACAGGCTGCATCGTCATAGGGACAGTTAGTTCCAGGTATTTACCTGTGCTGGTTGACCCGTGGGCTCACAGGCTGCATCGTCATAGGGACAGTTAGTTCCAGGTATTTACCTGTGCTGGTTGACCCCGTGGGCTCACAGGCTGCATCGTCATAGGGACAGTTAGTTCCAGGTATTTACCGGTGCTGGTTGACCCGTGGGCTCACAGGCTGCATCGTCATAGGGACAGTTAGTTCCAGGTATTTACCTGTGCTGGTTGACCCCTTGGGCTCACAGGCTGCATCGTCATAGGGACAGTTAGTTCCAGGTATTTACCTGTGCTGGTTGACCCCTTGGGCTCACAGGCTGCATCGTCATAGGGACAGTTAGTTCCAGGTATTTACCTGTGCTGGTTGACCCCTTGGGCTCACAGGCTGCATCGTCATAGGGATAGTTGCCGCGGACGATGCCGGAATTATGCCGCTTGAATGGACCGTTGACCTCTGGGAAGTCCTGTTGGGGGAGACCGTCTCCACTGCCCTTAGCACTCTCTGTCTCCGACACTGGACGGACACGGACACGGACACGGACACACACACACACACACACACACACACACACACACACACACACACACACACACACACACACACACACACACACACACACACACACACACAATTAGTACAACCACACAATCAAATACGTCTGAGAAAAGAACATCAAAAAATGTACATGCATCAAGTCATCAAGCCTTTAATGTTGAGATAACAGATCAGATTTACTATATAGACCTGAATACAGTGTTGTGGGACAGACAGACAGACAGATAGACAGACAGACAGACAGACAGACAGACAGACAGACAGACAGAGAGAGACAGACAGACAGACAGACAGTATAAACCTCCACCAGAGAGACTCTGAATATATGATGTTGACAGCATTGAGGGACAGACTGACAGACAGACAGACAGACAGTGTAAACCTCCACCAGGGGGCAGCAGAGTGCAGCCTGCTCTTCCTATAACATCCTCTCAGCAGGAAACATCTGACAGAATGTCTACAACTCCATAGCAACACTCACAGGAGCTGTAGTCACTCTCCTTCTTGTTGTCCTTGGCCTGGGTGCTGTCCCTGTCCAGCGGGCTGGGTTCTCCTCTACGCACCTCTTCTTTAGAGAGGGAGTTATACCCCAGGTCTGACTGCTCCCCTGGAGGAAGGAGGGAAGGAGAGATAGTTTGTGCACTTCTCACCAGAACCGGCTACTCCAAGAGACACCTCATTCCTCATTTAAAACTCTAATTTGAGAAACGTGTTTAATTGAAGATTTATGGTCATCAATCTTGATTTCTCTCTCTCTCATTCTCTCTCTCTCTCCTTCACATTTCTTAAAGCTCACATTCACTCTCGTCTCTCAATTTCTAACTGCAAACAGGAAGAAAGAAAGATAGAGAGCGAGAGAGAGAACATTAGTCTCTCCTGGCCACCAGCTGTCTGATCTGCTCTGAGACTTTCATCTTTCCCATGATCCTCCCTGCCTGCCTGCCATTGTCTGTGAATAAAACATGAATCTTTCCCCCGACTGGGCTCGTATAAATCTATACTGAACAAGATGCAAGATGCAACAAGATTTTATTGAGTTACAGTTCATATAAGAAAATCAGTCAATTGAAATAAATAAATGAAGTCCTAATCTATGGATTTCACATGACTGGGAATACAGATGTGCATCTGTTGATCACAGATCCCAGAAAAAAATGTTTGCCTCACAATGGGCCTTAGGATCTCGTCACGGTATTTCTGTGCATACAAATTGCCATCGATAAAATGCAATTGTGTTTGTTGTCCGTAGCTTATGACTGCCCATACCATAACCCCACGCCACCATGGGGCGCTCTGTTCACAACGTTGACTTCAGCAAACCGCCCGCCCACACAATGCCTTACACGTGGTCTGCGGTTGAAAGGCAGGTTGGACGTACTGCCAAATTGTCTAAAATGACGTTGGAGGTGGCTTATGGTAGAGAAATGAACATTCAATTATCTGGCAACAGCGCTGGTGGACATTCCTGTAGCCAGCATGCCAATTGTACGCTCCCTCAAAACTTGAGACATCTGTGGCACTGTGTTGTGTGACAAAACTGCACATTTTAGAGGGGCCCTTAATTGTCCCAAGCACAAGGTGCACCTGTGTAATGATCATGCTGTTTAATCAGCTTCTTGATATCCCACACCTGTCAGGTGGATGGATTATCTTGGCAAAGGAGAAATGCTCACTAACAGGGATGTAAACTAATTTGTGCACAAAATGTCAGAGAAATAATATTTTGGTGCAGATGGAAAATGTCTGGGATCTTTTATTTCAGCTCATGAAATTGTGTACAGTGTACATCTCTATGTATCTCTCTCTGTCCATCTCGCTCTCTGATAAGATGACAACCTAACTCCCTTAATGAGCAACAAGACACTACACTCAACCCTCAGACTGCCCTACAACACAGTACTTCTGCTTTCAAAGACTACTGGAGTGTAGTCATCTGCATTATCTAAACCAGGGGTGTCAAACCTACGGACTGGCCAGAGAACTCATTCAATCCGGCCCACGGGGGTTTGAGTAAGACAATTACATAATCGTCTGTGAAAACGATCTCAGTTGACATTGGAATGACTAAAACCAATAGAAAACTGTAAAAATGACAATGGACCTACATTTATAGTCTCTTCACTCAGTCCAGCTAGATAACAGTCATTTATAGTCTCTTCTCTCAGTCCAGCTAGATAAGTAATTTATAGTCTCTTCACTCTGACCAGCTTGATAACAGTCATTTATAGTCTCTTCACTCTGACCAGCTAGATAAGTAATTTATAGTCTCTTCACTCTGACCAGCTTGATAACAGTCATTTATAGTCTCTTCACTCTGTCCAGCTAGATAACAGTCATTTATAGTCTCTTCACTCTGACCAGCTTGATAACAGTCATTTATAGTCTCTTCACTCTGACCAGCTTGATAACAGTCATTTATAGTCTCTTCACTCTGTCCAGCTAGATAACAGTCATTTATAGTCTCTTCTCTCTGACCAGCTTGATAACAGTCATTTATAGTCTCTTCACTCTGTCCATCTTGATAACAGTCATTTATAGTCTCTTCACTCAGTCCAGCTTGATAACAGTCATTTATAGTCTCTTCTCTCTGACCAGCTAGATAACAGTCACTTATAGTGTCTTCACTCTGTCCAGCTTGATAACAGTCACTTATAGTGTCTTCACTCTGTCCAGCTTGATAACAGTCATTTATAGTCTCTTCACTCAGTCCAGCTTGATAATAGTCATCAAAATGAATGCTAGACAGTCAGGGAGAATACAACATTCCAAAAGCGATGGATATGGAACTATTTCTATGTAAATGTGGACGGCGAGGACATTTTTTACCAATTTTAATTGCAGCCCTCCGGACATCGGTGAAGACCAAAATGAGTTTGACACCCCTGATCTAAACCATTCATTATATTCCAAATGAAAGTCCTTCATCCTTGGAAGTTGTTCTATAATTGCTACATTGCTACATTGTTAACTGTGGCTTTCAAAGTGAAGGAGAGGAAAACCTCAAAGAAACAGATGTGTAAAAGGGAGGAGAGCAGCAGACGAAGAGGCATGGCCACAGAGAGGACACAGTGTAGGAGGTGAAGAGTGGACAGAGAGAGAAAAGGAAGGAGAGAGACAGAACTACACATAGAGACAGAACTACACATAGAGACAGAACTAGACATAGAGACAGAACTAGACATAGAGACAGAACTAGACATAGAGACAGAACTAGAGACAGAACTAGACATAGAGACAGAACTAGACATAGAGACAGAACAACACATAGAGACAGAACTAGACATAGAGACAGAACTAGACATAGAGACAGAACTAGACATAGAGACAGAACTAGAGACAGAACTAGAGACAGAACTAGACATAGAGACAGAACTAGACATAGAGACAGAACTAGACATAGAGACAGAACTAGAGACAGAACTAGACATAGAGACAGAACTAGACATAGAGACAGAACTAGACATAGAGACAGAACTAGAGACAGAACTAGACATAGAGACAGAACTAGACATAGAGACAGAACTAGACATAGAGACAGAACTAGACATAGAGACAGAACTAGAGACAGAACTAGACATAGAGACAGAACTAGAGACAGAACTAGACATAGAGACAGAACTAGACATAGAGACAGAACTAGACATAGAGACAGAACTAGACATAGAGACAGAACTAGACAGAGAGACAGAACTAGACATAGAGACAGAACTAGACATAGAGACAGAACTAGACATAGAGACAGAACTAGAGACAGAACTAGACATAGAGACAGAACTAGAGACAGAACTAGACATAGAGACAGAACTAGACATAGAGACAGAACTAGACATAGAGACAGAACTAGACATAGAGACAGAACTAGACATAGAGACAGAACTAGAGACAGAACTAGACATAGAGACAGAACTAGAGACAGAACTAGACATAGAGACAGAACTAGACATAGAGACAGAACTAGACATAGAGACAGAACTAGAGACAGAACTAGACATAGAGACAGAACTAGAGACAGAACTAGACATAGAGACAGAACTAGACATAGAGACAGAACTAGACATAGAGACAGAACTAGACATAGAGACAGAACTAGAGACAGAACTAGAGACAGAACTAGACATAGAGACAGAACTAGACATAGAGACAGAACTAGACATAGAGACAGAACTAGACATAGAGACAGAACTAGAGACAGAACTAGACATAGAGACAGAACTAGAGACAGAACTAGACATAGAGACAGAACTAGACATAGAGACAGAACTAGACATAGAGACAGAACTAGAGACAGAACTAGACATAGAGACAGAACTAGACATAGAGACAGAACTAGACATAGAGACAGAACTAGACATAGAGACAGAACTAGAGACAGAACTAGAGACAGAACTAGACATAGAGACAGAACTAGACATAGAGACAGAACTAGACATAGAGACAGAACTAGACATAGAGACAGAACTAGACATAGAGACAGAACTAGAGACAGAACTAGACATAGAGACAGAACTAGACATAGAGACAGAACTAGACATAGAGACAGAACTAGAGACAGAACTAGACATAGAGACAGAACTAGACATAGAGACAGAACTAGAGACAGAACTAGACATAGAGACAGAACTAGACATAGAGACAGAATAGACATAGAGACAGAACTAGACATAGAGACAGAACTAGACATAGAGACAGAACTAGAGACAGAACTAGACAGAGACAGAACTAGACATAGAGACAGAACTAGAGACAGAACTAGAGACAGAACTAGACATAGAGACAGAACTAGACATAGAGACAGAACTAGACATAGAGACAGAACTAGACATAGAGACAGAACTAGACATAGAGACAGAACTAGACATAGAGACAGAACTAGACATAGAGACAGAACTAGACATAGAGACAGAACTAGAGACAGAACTAGACATAGAGACAGAACTAGACATAGAGACAGAACAAGACATAGAGACAGAACTAGACATAGAGACAGAACAAGACATAGAGACAGAACTAGACATAGAGACAGAACTAGACAGAGAGACAGAACTAGACATAGAGACAGAACTAGACAGAGAGACAGAACTAGACAGAGAAACAGAACTAGACATAGAGACAGAACTAGACATAGAGACAGAACTAGACATAGAGACAGAACTAGAGACAGAACTAGACATAGAGACAGAACTAGACATAGAGACAGAACTAGACATAGAGACAGAACTAGAGACAGAACTAGACATAGAGACAGAACTAGACATAGAGACAGAACTAGAGACAGAACTAGACATAGAGACAGAACTAGAGACAGAACTAGACATAGAGACAGAACTAGACATAGAGACAGAACTAGAGACAGAACTAGACATAGAGACAGAACTAGACATAGAGACAGAACTAGACATAGAGACAGAACTAGACATAGAGACAGAACTAGACATAGAGACAGAACTAGACACAGAGACAGAACTAGACATAGAGACAGAACTAGACATAGAGACAGAACTAGACACAGAACTAGACATAGAGACAGAACTAGACATAGAGACAGAACTAGAGACAGAACTAGACATAGAGACAGAACTAGACATAGAGACAGAACTAGAGACAGAACTAGACATAGAGACAGAACTAGACATAGAGACAGAACTAGACACAGAACTAGACATAGAGACAGAACTAGACATAGAGACAGAACTAGAGACAGAACTAGACATAGAGACAGAACTAGACATAGAGACAGAACTAGAGACAGAACTAGAGACAGAACTAGACATAGAGACAGAACTAGACATAGAGACAGAACTAGACATAGAGACAGAACTAGACATAGAGACAGAACTAGAGACAGAACTAGACATAGAGACAGAACTAGAGACAGAACTAGACATAGAGACAGAACTAGACATAGAGACAGAACTAGACATAGAGACAGAACTAGAGACAGAACTAGAGACAGAACTAGAGACAGAACTAGACATAGAGACAGAACTAGACATAGAGACAGAACTAGAGACAGAACTAGACATAGAGACAGAACTAGACATAGAGACAGAACTAGACATAGAGACAGAACTAGACATAGAGACAGAACTAGAGACAGAACTAGACATAGAGAGACAGAACTAGAGACAGAACTAGACATAGAGACAGAACTAGACACAGAACTAGACATAGAGACAGAACTAGACATAGAGACAGAACTAGACATAGAGACAGAACTAGAGACAGAACTAGACATAGAGACAGAACTAGACATAGAGACAGAACTAGACATAGAGACAGAACTAGAGACAGAACTAGACATAGAGACAGAACTAGACATAGAGACAGAACTAGACATAGAGACAGAACTAGAGACAGAACTAGACATAGAGACAGAACTAGACATAGAGACAGAACTAGACATAGAGACAGAACTAGACACAGAGACAGAACTAGACATAGAGACAGAACTAGACATAGAGACAGAACTAGAGACAGAACTAGACATAGAGACAGAACTAGACATAGAGACAGAACTAGAGACAGAACTACACATAGAGACAGAACTACACATAGAGACAGAACTAGACATAGAGACAGAACTAGACATAGAGACAGAACTAGACATAGAGACAGAACTAGAGACAGAACTAGACATAGAGACAGAACTAGAGACAGAACTAGACATAGAGACAGAACTAGAGACAGAACTAGACATAGAGACAGAACTAGACATAGAGACAGAACTAGACATAGAGACAGAACTAGAGACAGAACTAGACATAGAGACAGAACTAGACATAGAGACAGAACTAGAGACAGAACTAGACATAGAGACAGAACTAGACATAGAGACAGAACTAGACATAGAGCGAGCCAAAGAGAAAGATAGCCAGAGAGGGTCAGATAATGAGACAGAACTAGAGACAGAACTAGACATAGAGACAGAACTAGAGACAGAACTAGACATAGAGACAGAACTAGACATAGAGACAGAACTAGAGACATAACTAGACATAGAGACAGAACTAGACATAGAGACAGAACTAGACATAGAGACAGAACTAGAGACATAACTAGACATAGAGACAGAACTAGACATAGAGACAGAACTAGACATAGAGACAGAACTAGACATAGAGACAGAACTAGAGACAGAACTAGACATAGAGACAGAACTAGACATAGAGACAGAACTAGAGACAGAACTAGACATAGAGACAGAACTAGACATAGAGACAGAACTAGACAGAGACAGAACTAGAGACAGAACTAGACATAGAGACAGAACTAGACATAGAGACAGAACTAGAGATAGAACTAGACATAGAGACAGAACTAGACATAGAGACAGAACTAGAGACAGAACTAGACATAGAGACAGAACTAGACATAGAGACAGAACTAGAGACAGAACTAGAGACAGAACTAGACATAGAGACAGAACTAGACATAGAGACAGAACTAGACATAGAGACAGAACTAGACATAGAGACAGAACTAGACATAGAGACAGAACTAGACATAGAGACAGAACTAGACATAGAGACAGAACTAGAGACAGAACTAGAGACAGAACTAGACATAGAGACAGAACTAGACATAGAGACAGAACTAGACATAGAGACAGAACTAGAGACAGAACTAGACATAGAGACAGAACTAGAGACAGAACTAGACATAGAGACAGAACTAGACATAGAGACAGAACTAGACATAGAGACAGAACTAGACATAGAGACAGAACTAGAGACAGAACTAGAGACAGAACTAGACATAGAGACAGAACTAGACATAGAGACAGAACTAGAGACAGAACTAGAGACAGAACTAGACATAGAGACAGAACTAGACATAGAGACAGAACTAGACATAGAGACAGAACTAGAGACAGAACTAGACATAGAGACAGAACTAGACATAGAGACAGAACTAGACATAGAGACAGAACTAGACATAGAGACAGAACTAGAGACAGAACTAGACATAGAGACAGAACTAGACATAGAGACAGAACTAGAGACAGAACTAGACATAGAGACAGAACTAGACATAGAGACAGAACTAGAGACAGAACTAGACATAGAGACAGAACTAGAGACAGAACTAGAGACAGAACTAGACATAGAGACAGAACTAGAGACAGAACTAGACATAGAGACAGAACTAGACATAGAGACAGAACTAGACATAGAGACAGAACTAGACATAGAGACAGAACTAGAGACAGAACTAGAGACAGAACTAGACATAGAGACAGAACTAGACATAGAGACAGAACTAGATATAGAGACAGAACTAGACAGAGAGACAGAACTAGACATAGAGACAGAACTAGACATAGAGACAGAACTAGACATAGAGACAGAACTAGAGACAGAACTAGACATAGAGACAGAACTAGACATAGAGACAGAACTAGACATAGAGACAGAACTAGACATAGAGACAGAACTAGAGACAGAACTAGACATAGAGACAGAACTAGACATAGAGACAGAACTAGAGACAGAACTAGACATAGAGACAGAACTAGAGACAGAACTAGACATAGAGACAGAACTAGACATAGAGACAGAACTAGACATAGAGCGAGCCAGAGAAAGATAGCAGAGACATAGAGACAGAACTAGAGACAGAACTAGACATAGAGACAGAACTAGACATAGAGACAGAACTGACGAGCAGCTAGAGACAGAACTAGACATAGAGACAGAACTAGACATAGAGACAGAACTAGACATAGAGACAGAACTAGAGACATAACTAGACATAGAGACAGAACTAGACATAGAGACAGAACTAGACATAGAGACAGAACTAGAGACATAACTAGACATAGAGACAGAACTAGACATAGAGACAGAACTAGACATAGAGACAGAACTAGACATAGAGACAGAACTAGAGACAGAACTAGACATAGAGACAGAACTAGACATAGAGACAGAACTAGAGACAGAACTAGACATAGAGACAGAACTAGACATAGAGACAGAACTAGACAGAGACAGAACTAGAGACAGAACTAGACATAGAGACAGAACTAGACATAGAGACAGAACTAGACATAGAGACAGAACTAGAGACAGAACTAGACATAGAGACAGAACTAGACATAGAGACAGAACTAGAGACAGAACTAGACATAGAGACAGAACTAGACATAGAGACAGAACTAGAGACAGAACTAGAGACAGAACTAGACATAGAGACAGAACTAGACATAGAGACAGAACTAGACATAGAGACAGAACTAGACATAGAGACAGAACTAGACAGAGCAGAACTAGAGACAGAACTAGACATAGAGACAGAACTAGACATAGAGACAGAACTAGACATAGAGACAGAACTAGACATAGAGACAGAACTAGAGACAGAACTAGACATAGAGACAGAACTAGACATAGAGACAGAACTAGAGACAGAACTAGACATAGAGACAGAACTAGACATAGAGACAGAACTAGACATAGAGACAGAACTAGACATAGAGACAGAACTAGAGACAGAACTAGAGACAGAACTAGACATAGAGACAGAACTAGACATAGAGACAGAACTAGAGACAGAACTAGAGACAGAACTAGAGACAGAACTAGACATAGAGACAGAACTAGACATAGAGACAGAACTAGACATAGAGACAGAACTAGAGACAGAACTAGACATAGAGACAGAACTAGACATAGAGACAGAACTAGACATAGAGACAGAACTAGACATAGAGACAGAACTAGAGACAGAACTAGACATAGAGACAGAACTAGACATAGAGACAGAACTAGACATAGAGACAGAACTAGAGACAGAACTAGACATAGAGACAGAACTAGACATAGAGACAGAACTAGAGACAGAACTAGACATAGAGACAGAACTAGAGACAGAACTAGAGACAGAACTAGACATAGAGACAGAACTAGACATAGAGACAGAACTAGAGACAGAACTAGACATAGAGACAGAACTAGACATAGAGACAGAACTAGACATAGAGACAGAACTAGACATAGAGACAGAACTAGAGACAGAACTAGAGACAGAACTAGACATAGAGACAGAACTAGACATAGAGACAGAACTAGACAGAGAGACAGAACTAGACATAGAGACAGAACTAGACATAGAGACAGAACTAGACATAGAGACAGAACTAGAGACAGAACTAGACATAGAGACAGAACTAGACATAGAGACAGAACTAGACATAGAGACAGAACTAGAGACAGAACTAGACATAGAGACAGAACTAGACATAGAGACAGAACTAGAGACAGAACTAGACATAGAGACAGAACTAGACATAGAGACAGAACTAGACATAGAGACAGAACTAGACATAGAGACAGAACTAGAGACAGAACTAGACATAGAGACAGAACTAGAGACAGAACTAGAGACAGAACTAGACATAGAGACAGAACTAGACATAGAGACAGAACTAGACATAGAGACAGAACTAGAGACAGAACTAGACATAGAGACAGAACTAGACATAGAGACAGAACTAGACATAGAGACAGAACTAGAGACAGAACTAGACATAGAGACAGAACTAGAGACAGAACTAGACATAGAGACAGAACTAGACATAGAGACAGAACTAGACATAGAGACAGAACTAGACATAGAGACAGAACTAGAGACAGAACTAGACATAGAGACAGAACTAGAGACAGAACTAGACATAGAGACAGAACTAGACACAGAACTAGACATAGAGACAGAACTAGACATAGAGACAGAACTAGAGACAGAACTAGACATAGAGACAGAACTAGACATAGAGACAGAACTAGACATAGAGACAGAACTAGACATAGAGACAGAACTAGAGACAGAACTAGACATAGAGACAGAACTAGACATAGAGACAGAACTAGACATAGAGACAGAACTAGACAGAGAGACAGAACTAGACATAGAGACAGAACTAGACATAGAGACAGAACTAGACATAGAGACAGAACTAGACATAGAGACAGAACTAGAGACAGAACTAGACATAGAGACAGAACTAGACATAGAGACAGAACTAGAGACAGAACTAGACATAGAGACAGAACTAGACATAGAGACAGAACTAGACATAGAGACAGAACTAGACATAGAGACAGAACTAGACATAGAGACAGAACTAGAGACAGAACTAGACATAGAGACAGAACTAGACATAGAGACAGAACTAGAGACAGAACTAGACATAGAGACAGAACTAGACATAGAGACAGAACTAGACATAGAGACAGAACTAGACATAGAGACAGAACTAGAGACAGAACTAGACATAGAGACAGAACTAGACATAGAGACAGAACTAGAGACAGAACTAGACATAGAGACAGAACTAGACATAGAGACAGAACTAGAGACAGAACTAGACATAGAGACAGAACTAGACATAGAGACAGAACTAGACATAGAGACAGAACTAGAGACAGAACTAGACATAGAGACAGAACTAGACATAGAGACAGAACTAGACATAGAGACAGAACTAGACATAGAGACAGAACTAGACATAGAGACAGAACTAGACATAGAGACAGAACTAGAGACAGAACTAGACATAGAGACAGAACTAGACATAGACAGAACTAGACATAGAGACAGAACTAGAGACAGAACTAGACATAGAGACAGAACTAGACATAGAGACAGAACTAGACATAGAGACAGAACTAGACATAGAGACAGAACTAGAGACAGAACTAGACATAGAGACAGAACTAGACATAGAGACAGAACTAGAGACAGAACTAGACATAGAGACAGAACTAGACATAGAGACAGAACTAGACATAGAGACAGAACTAGACATAGAGACAGAACTAGAGACAGAACTAGACATAGAGACAGAACTAGAGACAGAACTAGAGACAGAACTAGACATAGAGACAGAACTAGACATAGAGACAGAACTAGACATAGAGACAGAACTAGAGACAGAACTAGACATAGAGACAGAACTAGACATAGAGACAGAACTAGACATAGAGACAGAACTAGAGACAGAACTAGACATAGAGACAGAACTAGAGACAGAACTAGACATAGAGACAGAACTAGACATAGAGACAGAACTAGACATAGAGACAGAACTAGACATAGAGACAGAACTAGACATAGAGACAGAACTAGAGACAGAACTAGACATAGAGACAGAACTAGAGACAGAACTAGACATAGAGACAGAACTAGACACAGAACTAGACATAGAGACAGAACTAGACATAGAGACAGAACTAGAGACAGAACTAGACATAGAGACAGAACTAGACATAGAGACAGAACTAGACATAGAGACAGAACTAGACATAGAGACAGAACTAGAGACAGAACTAGACATAGAGACAGAACTAGACATAGAGACAGAACTAGACATAGAGACAGAACTAGACAGAGAGACAGAACTAGACATAGAGACAGAACTAGACATAGAGACAGAACTAGACATAGAGACAGAACTAGAGACAGAACTAGACATAGAGACAGAACTAGACATAGAGACAGAACTAGAGACAGAACTAGACATAGAGACAGAACTAGACATAGAGACAGAACTAGACATAGAGACAGAACTAGACATAGAGACAGAACTAGACATAGAGACAGAACTAGAGACAGAACTAGACATAGAGACAGAACTAGACATAGAGACAGAACTAGACATAGAGACAGAACTAGAGACAGAACTAGACATAGAGACAGAACTAGACATAGAGACAGAACTAGACATAGAGACAGAACTAGACATAGAGACAGAACTAGACATAGAGACAGAACTAGAGACAGAACTAGACATAGAGACAGAACTAGACATAGAGACAGAACTAGACATAGAGACAGAACTAGAGACAGAACTAGACATAGAGACAGAACTAGACATAGAGACAGAACTAGACATAGAGACAGAACTAGACATAGAGACAGAACTAGACATAGAGACAGAACTAGACACAGAACTAGACATAGAGACAGAACTAGACATAGAGACAGAACTAGACATAGAGACAGAACTAGAGACAGAACTAGACATAGAGACAGAACTAGAGACAGAACTAGACATAGAGACAGAACTAGACATAGAGACAGAACTAGAGACAGAACTAGACATAGAGACAGAACTACACATAGAGACAGAACTAGACATAGAGACAGAACTAGACATAGAGACAGAACTAGACATAGAGACAGAACTAGACATAGAGACAGAACTAGACATAGAGACAGAACTAGAGACAGAACTAGAGACAGAACTAGACATAGAGACAGAACTAGACATAGAGACAGAACTAGACATAGAGACAGAACTAGAGACAGAACTAGACATAGAGACAGAACTAGACATAGAGACAGAACTAGAGACAGAACTAGACAGAGACAGAACTAGACATAGAGACAGAACTAGACATAGAGACAGAACTAGAGACAGAACTAGAGACAGAACTAGACATAGAGACAGAACTAGACATAGAGACAGAACTAGAGACAGAACTAGAGACAGAACTAGACATAGAGACAGAACTAGACATAGAGACAGAACTAGACATAGAGACAGAACTAGAGACAGAACTAGACATAGAGACAGAACTAGACATAGAGACAGAACTAGACATAGAGACAGAACTAGACATAGAGACAGAACTAGACATAGAGACAGAACTAGAGACAGAACTAGACATAGAGACAGAACTAGACATAGAGACAGAACTAGAGACAGAACTAGACATAGAGACAGAACTAGACATAGAGACAGAACTAGAGACAGAACTAGACATAGAGACAGAACTAGACATAGAGACAGAACTAGAGACAGAACTAGACATAGAGACAGAACTAGACATAGAGACAGAACTAGACATAGAGACAGAACTAGACATAGAGACAGAACTAGACATAGAGACAGAACTAGAGACAGAACTAGAGACAGAACTAGACATAGAGACAGAACTAGACATAGAGACAGAACTAGACATAGAGACAGAACTAGAGACAGAACTAGACATAGAGACAGAACTAGACATAGAGACAGAACTAGACATAGAGACAGAACTAGAGACAGAACTAGACATAGAGACAGAACTAGACATAGAGACAGAACTAGACATAGAGACAGAACTAGAGACAGAACTAGAGACAGAACTAGACATAGAGACAGAACTAGAGACAGAACTAGACATAGAGACAGAACTAGACATAGAGACAGAACTAGACATAGAGACAGAACTAGACATAGAGACAGAACTAGACATAGAGACAGAACTAGACATAGAGACAGAACTAGACATAGAGACAGAACTAGACATAGAGACAGAACTAGAGACAGAACTAGAGACAGAACTAGACATAGAGACAGAACTAGACATAGAGACAGAACTAGAGACAGAACTAGACATAGAGACAGAACTAGACATAGAGACAGAACTAGACATAGAGACAGAACTAGAGACAGAACTAGACATAGAGACAGAACTAGAGACAGAACTAGACATAGAGACAGAACTAGACATAGAGACAGAACTAGACATAGAGACAGAACTAGACATAGAGACAGAACTAGACATAGAGACAGAACTAGAGACAGAACTAGACATAGAGACAGAACTAGAGACAGAACTAGACATAGAGACAGAACTAGACACAGAACTAGACATAGAGACAGAACTAGACATAGAGACAGAACTAGAGACAGAACTAGACATAGAGACAGAACTAGACATAGAGACAGAACTAGACATAGAGACAGAACTAGACATAGAGACAGAACTAGAGACAGAACTAGACATAGAGACAGAACTAGACATAGAGACAGAACTAGACATAGAGACAGAACTAGACAGAGAGACAGAACTAGACATAGAGACAGAACTAGACATAGAGACAGAACTAGACATAGAGACAGAACTAGACATAGAGACAGAACTAGACATAGAGACAGAACTAGAGACAGAACTAGACATAGAGACAGAACTAGACATAGAGACAGAACTAGAGACAGAACTAGACATAGAGACAGAACTAGACATAGAGACAGAACTAGACATAGAGACAGAACTAGACATAGAGACAGAACTAGAGACAGAACTAGACATAGAGACAGAACTAGACATAGAGACAGAACTAGAGACAGAACTAGACATAGAGACAGAACTAGACATAGAGACAGAACTAGACATAGAGACAGAACTAGACATAGAGACAGAACTAGACATAGAGACAGAACTAGAGACAGAACTAGACATAGAGACAGAACTAGACATAGAGACAGAACTAGACATAGAGACAGAACTAGAGACAGAACTAGACATAGAGACAGAACTACACATAGAGACAGAACTAGAGACAGAACTAGACATAGAGACAGAACTAGACATAGAGACAGAACTAGACATAGAGACAGAACTAGACATAGAGACAGAACTAGACATAGAGACAGAACTAGAGACAGAACTAGACGAGCAGAACTAGACATAGAGACAGAACTAGACATAGAGACAGAACTAGACATAGAGACAGAACTAGACACAGAACTAGACATAGAGACAGAACTAGACATAGAGACAGAACTAGACATAGAGACAGAACTAGAGACAGAACTAGACATAGAGACAGAACTAGAGACAGAACTAGACATAGAGACAGAACTAGACATAGAGACAGAACTAGAGACAGAACTAGACATAGAGACAGAACTACACATAGAGACAGAACTAGACATAGAGACAGAACTAGACATAGAGACAGAACTAGACATAGAGACAGAACTAGACATAGAGACAGAACTAGACATAGAGACAGAACTAGAGACAGAACTAGAGACAGAACTAGACATAGAGACAGAACTAGACATAGAGACAGAACTAGACATAGAGACAGAACTAGAGACAGAACTAGACATAGAGACAGAACTAGACATAGAGACAGAACTAGAGACAGAACTAGACAGAGACAGAACTAGACATAGAGACAGAACTAGAGACAGAACTAGAGACAGAACTAGAGACAGAACTAGACATAGAGACAGAACTAGACATAGAGACAGAACTAGAGACAGAACTAGAGACAGAACTAGACATAGAGACAGAACTAGACATAGAGACAGAACTAGACATAGAGACAGAACTAGAGACAGAACTAGACATAGAGACAGAACTAGACATAGAGACAGAACTAGACATAGAGACAGAACTAGACATAGAGACAGAACTAGACATAGAGACAGAACTAGACATAGAGACAGAACTAGACATAGAGACAGAACTAGACATAGAGACAGAACTAGAGACAGAACTAGACATAGAGACAGAACTAGACATAGAGACAGAACTAGACATAGAGACAGAACTAGAGACAGAACTAGACATAGAGACAGAACTAGACATAGAGACAGAACTAGAGACAGAACTAGACATAGAGACAGAACTAGAGACAGAACTAGAGACAGAACTAGACATAGAGACAGAACTAGACATAGAGACAGAACTAGAGACAGAACTAGACATAGAGACAGAACTAGACATAGAGACAGAACTAGACATAGAGACAGAACTAGACATAGAGACAGAACTAGAGACAGAACTAGAGACAGAACTAGACATAGAGACAGAACTAGACATAGAGACAGAACTAGACATAGAGACAGAACTAGACAGAGAGACAGAACTAGACATAGAGACAGAACTAGACATAGAGACAGAACTAGACATAGAGACAGAACTAGAGACAGAACTAGACATAGAGACAGAACTAGACATAGAGACAGAACTAGACATAGAGACAGAACTAGAGACAGAACTAGAGACAGAACTAGACATAGAGACAGAACTAGAGACAGAACTACACATAGAGACAGAACTAGACATAGAGACATAACTAGACATAGAGACAGAACTAGACATAGAGACAGAACTAGACATAGAGACAGAACTAGACATAGAGACAGAACTAGAGACAGAACTAGACATAGAGACAGAACTAGACATAGAGACAGAACTAGACATAGAGACAGAACTAGACATAGAGACAGAACTAGACATAGAGACAGAACTAGAGACAGAACTAGACATAGAGACAGAACTAGACATAGAGACAGAACTAGACATAGAGACAGAACTAGACATAGAGACAGAACTAGAGACAGAACTAGACATAGAGACAGAACTAGACATAGAGACAGAACTAGAGACAGAACTAGAGACAGAACTAGACATAGAGACAGAACTAGACATAGAGACAGAACTAGACATAGAGACAGAACTAGAGACAGAACTAGACATAGAGACAGAACTAGAGACAGAACTAGAGACAGAACTAGACATAGAGACAGAACTAGACATAGAGACAGAACTAGACATAGAGACAGAACTAGAGACAGAACTAGACATAGAGACAGAACTAGACATAGAGACAGAACTAGACATAGAGACAGAACTAGACATAGAGACAGAACTAGACATAGAGACAGAACTAGAGACAGAACTAGACATAGAGACAGAACTAGACATAGAGACAGAACTAGACACAGAACTAGACATAGAGACAGAACTAGACATAGAGACAGAACTAGACACAGAACTAGACATAGAGACAGAACTAGACATAGAGACAGAACTAGACATAGAGACAGAACTAGACATAGAGACAGAACTAGAGACAGAACTAGACATAGAGACAGAACTAGAGACAGAACTAGAGACAGAACTAGACATAGAGACAGAACTAGACATAGAGACAGAACTAGACATAGAGACAGAACTAGACATAGAGACAGAACTAGACATAGAGACAGAACTAGACATAGAGACAGAACTAGAGACAGAACTAGACATAGAGACAGAACTAGACATAGAGACAGAACTAGACATAGAGACAGAACTAGACATAGAGACAGAACTAGAGACAGAACTAGACATAGAGACAGAACTAGACATAGAGACAGAACTAGACATAGAGACAGAACTAGACAGAGAGACAGAACTAGAGACAGAACTAGACATAGAGACAGAACTAGACATAGAGACAGAACTAGACATAGAGACAGAACTAGAGACAGAACTAGACATAGAGACAGAACTAGACATAGAGACAGAACTAGACATAGAGACAGAACTAGACATAGAGACAGAACTAGACAGAGAGACAGAACTAGACATAGAGACAGAACTAGACATAGAGACAGAACTAGACATAGAGACAGAACTAGAGACAGAACTAGACATAGAGACAGAACTAGACATAGAGACAGAACTAGAGACAGAACTAGACATAGAGACAGAACTAGACATAGAGACAGAACTAGACATAGAGACAGAACTAGACATAGAGACAGAACTAGACATAGAGACAGAACTAGACATAGAGACAGAACTAGAGACAGAACTAGACATAGAGACAGAACTAGACATAGAGACAGAACTAGAGACAGAACTAGACATAGAGACAGAACTAGACATAGAGACAGAACTAGACATAGAGACAGAACTAGAGACAGAACTAGACATAGAGACAGAACTAGAGACAGAACTAGACATAGAGACAGAACTACACATAGAGACAGAACTAGACATAGAGACAGAACTAGACATAGAGACAGAACTAGACATAGAGACAGAACTAGACATAGAGACAGAACTAGACACAGAACTAGACATAGAGACAGAACTAGACATAGAGACAGAACTAGACATAGAGACAGAACTAGAGACAGAACTAGACATAGAGACAGAACTAGACATAGAGACAGAACTAGAGACAGAACTAGACATAGAGACAGAACTAGACATAGAGACAGAACTAGACATAGAGACAGAACTAGACATAGAGACAGAACTAGACATAGAGACAGAACTAGACATAGAGACAGAACTAGACATAGAGACAGAACTAGACATAGAGACAGAACTAGACATAGAGACAGAACTAGACATAGAGACAGAACTAGACATAGAGACAGAACTAGACATAGAGACAGAACTAGACATAGAGACAGAACTAGACATAGAGACAGAACTAGACATAGAGCGAGCCAAAGAGAAAGATAGCCAGAGAGGGTCAGATAATGAGGGCCAGAGAAAGAGGACCAGAAAGAGGACCAGAAAGAGAGGTAGAGAAAGAGAGAGCGAGAGAGAGAGGTAGAGCAAGAGAGAGAGAGAGAGATATATATACAGTCGTATGAAAAAGTTTGGGCACCCCTGACAATTTTCATGATTTCCATTTATAAAGAATTGGGTGTTTGGATCAGCAATTTCATTTTGATCTATCAAATAACTGATGGACACAGTAATATTTCAGTAGTGAAATGAGGTTTATTGGATTAACAGAAAATGTGCAATATGCATCAAAACAAAATTAGACAGGTGCATAAATTTGGGCACCCCAATAGAAAAATCACATCAATATTTAGTAGAGCCTCCTTTTGCTAAAATAACAGCCTCTTGATGCTTCCTATAGCCTCTAATGAGTGTGTGGATTCTGGATGAAGGTATTTTGGACCATTCCTCCTTACAAAACATCTCCAGTTCAGTTAGGTTTGATGGTTGCCGAGCATAGACAGCCCGCTTCAAATCATCCCACAGATTCTCAATGATATTCAGGTCTGGGGACTGGGATGGCCATTCCAGAACATTGTACTTGTTCCTCTGCATAAATGCCCGGGTAGATTTTGAGCAGTGTTTTGGGTCGTTGTCTTGTTGAAATATCCAGCCCCGGCGTAACTTCAACTTTGTGAGTGATTCTTCAACATTATTCCCAAGAATCTGCTGATATTGAGTGGAATCCATGCGACCCTCAACTTTAACAAGATTCCCAGTACCGGCACTGGCCACACAGCCCCACAGCATGATGGAACCCCCACCAAATTTTACTGTGGGTAGCAAGTGTTTTTCTTGGAATGCTGTGTTCTTTTGCCGCCATGCATAACGTCCCTTGTTATGACCAAATGACTCAATCTTTGTTTCATCAGTCCACAGCACCTTATTCCAAAATGAAGCTGGCTTGTCCAAATGTGCGTTTGCATACCTCAAGCGACTCTGTTTGTGGCGTGTGTGCAGAAAAGGCTTCTTCCGCATCACTCTCCCATACAGCTTCTCCTTGTGCAAAGTGCGCTGAATTGTTGAACGATGCACAGTGACACCATTTGCAGGAAGATGATGTTGTAGGTCTTTGGAGGTGGTCTGTGGGCTGTTTTTGACCGTTCTCACCATCCTTCGTTCGCCTTTGCCTCTCCGATATTTTACTTAGCCTGCCACTTCTGGCCTTAACAAGAACTGTGCCTGTGGCCTTCCATTTCCTCACTATGTTCCTCACAGTGGACACTGACAGCTTACATCTCTGCGATTAGCTTTTTGTAGCCTTCCTCTAAACCATAATGTTGAACAATCTTTGTTTTCAGGTCATTGGAGAGTTGTTTTGAGGCCCCCATGTTGCCACTTTTCAGAGGAGAGTCAAAGAGAACAACAACTTGCTATTGGCCACCTTAAATACCTTTTCACATGATTGGATGCACTTGTCTATGAAGTTCAAGGCTTAATGAGCTCACCAAACCAATTGTGTGTTCCAATTAATCAGTGCTAAGTAGTTACAGGTATTCAAATCAACAGAATGACAAGGGTGCCCACATTTTTGCATAGCCTATTTTTCACATCTGATTTAATTTCATACAACTTAATATTGCTACACTAAAAATCTTTGTCTGGACAATACCCCAGTACTCTGCTTTTATTAGAAAATGAATGGCACGCCACTGTGATCATTTTCTGTGATGACAGAATACATTATTATGCAGCCTCAGAGGGGTGCCCAAACCTTTTCATACGACTGTATATAGAGAGAGAGAGAGGGTGAAAGAGAGGGAGACAGAGATTGAGGTAGAGAGACACTGAGAAAGGGGCAGCGTATCAGGGAAAGGTATAGTGAAAGAGAGAGTTCATAGATTTACCTGAGTGGCGGGGGGAGTGGAGGTCAGAACCCCCCCAGTGTGAGTGACCCGACCGGGTGTCCGACCCCACACCGCCCCAGTCCCCGCGGCTGACTGCATGCACGGGCACACACAGCACAGGCACAGGCAGGGAGGGACGGACGGAGTGGGTAGTTAGGTAGGGAGACAGCAGAGCAACCATAGTGAAGGAGGAAAAACATGGAGACAACAAGCCATGAAAGAAGAGAGGAAGAAAGGAAGGATGTAAGGAAGGAAGGAAGGAGCAGGAAGAGAAAGGAGGAGGGAGATAGCAGGGAGGAGGTGGAGGGAGGCCGTGTGGAAGCATTGAGAGAGGAGGGAGGAGGTGGAGGGAGGCCGTGTGGAAGCATTGAGAGAGGAAGGAGGAGGTGGAGGGAGGCCGTGTGGAAGCAATGAGAGAGGAGGGAGGAGGTGGAGGGAGGCCGTGTGGAAGCATTGAGAGAGGAAGGAGGAGGTGGAGGGAGGCCGTGTGGAAGCATTGAGAGAGGAAGGAGGAGGTGGAGGGAGGCCGTGTGGAAGCAATGAGAGAGGAGGGAGGAGGTGGAGGGAGGCCGTGTGGAAGCATTGAGAGAGGAGGGAGGAGGTGGAGGGAGGCCGTGTGGAAGCAATGAGAGAGGAGAAAAAAAGGACGTGTCAGACTGAGAAAAGGCGTAGTAAGATGGCGTAGTCGGCAGCCATTTTGGGGTGTACCTGTGCTACGCCTATCGTCAGTTGGGTCTACTTTGATGGAGTCAGGGGCGTAGGGGCCCTGCTCGGCCGTGTTAGTGTCGGCAGAGCTATCCAGGCTGCCGTGACTCACAGCGTCCAGGTCGCTGCCATCTGCTCCAAAGACAACAAGGCATTAAGAGAAACTTGGACACCATTTTGGCTCCTCAAAAACAAGGTGTTAATAAGGGTGAATTACTTTTTCTGTGATC
This sequence comes from Salmo salar, assembly GCF_965601325.2. Classification (NCBI taxonomy): domain Eukaryota; kingdom Metazoa; phylum Chordata; class Actinopteri; order Salmoniformes; family Salmonidae; genus Salmo; species Salmo salar. The sequence continues at coordinate 48,296,272 of NC_138316.1, read as the reverse complement.
GTTCTTCAGCGAGGAATATGTAGCCTAAATCAATTTGTCTGTGAGGGATTTGCAACTTTCTGTGAAAATGAAAATGATGTGAGGGATGTGTGTGAAGCAAGTGAACTTCTCTACAGGTGTCTGTGCAGCGCAGCAGGGAGTGGTCCACGGCCTGGATGTCAACACAATCTGGGGCCGTCTGGCTTTAGACCAAGTTAAATATTATGGACTGTAACTCTGTGTGTGTGTGTGTGTGTGTGTGTGTGTGTGTGTGTGTGTGTGTGTGACATCTTTAACCCATATCCTAGTGGGCCAGTGAATTGAAGCAACAGTGTTTTAAAGGTCACTAGAGGACTACAGTGTTTAATAGGTCACTAGAGGACTACAGTGTTTTAAAGGTCACTAGAGGACTACACTGTTTTATAGGTCACTAGAGGACTACAGTGTTTTATAGGTCACTAGAGGACTACAGTGTTTTGTAGGTCACTAGAGGACTACAGTGTTTTATAGGTCACTAGAGGACTACAGTGTTTTGTAGGTCACTAGAGGACTACAGTGTTTTACAGGTCACTAGAGGACTACAGTGTTTTGTAGGTCACTAGAGGACTACACTGTTTTATAGGTCACTAGAGGACTACAGTGTTTTATAGGTCACTAGAGGACTACAGTGTTTTATAGGTCACTAGAGGACTACAGTGTTTTATAGGTCACTAGAGGACTACAGTGTTTTATAGGTCACTAGAGGACTACAGTGTTTAATAGGTCACTAGAGGACTACAGTGTTTTACAGGTCACTAGAGGACTACAGTGTTTTACAGGTCACTAGAAGACTACAGTGTTTTATAGGTCACTAGAGGACTACAGTGTTTTATAGGTCACCAGAGGACTAGAGTGTTTAACAGGTCACCAGAGGACTAGAGTGTTTAACAGGTCACTAGAGGACTACAGTGTTTTACAGGTCACTAGAGGACTACAGTGTTTAATAGGTCACTAGAAGACTACAGTGTTTTACAGGACACTAGAGGACTACAGTGTTTAATAGGTCACTAGAGGACTACAGTGTTTTATAGGTCACTAGAGGACTACAGTGTTTTATAGGTCACTAGAGGACTACAGTGTTTAATAGGTCACTAGAAGACTACAGTGTTTTATAGGTCACTAGAAGACTACAGTGTTTTATAGGTCACTAGAGGACTACAGTGTTTAATAGGTCACTAGAGGACTACAGTGTTTTACAGGACACTAGAGGACTACAGTGTTTAATAGGTCACTAGAGGACTACAGTGTTTTATAGGTCACTAGAAGACTACAGTGTTTTATAGGTCACTAGAGGACTACAGTGTTTTACAGGTCACTAGAGGACTACAGTGTTTAATAGGTCACTAGAGGACTACAGTGTTTTATAGGTCACTAGAAGACTACAGTGTTTTATAGGTCACTAGAGGACTACAGTGTTTTATAGGTCACTAGAGGACTACAGTGTTTTAAAGGTCACTAGAGGACTACAGTGTTTTATAGGTCACTAGAGGACTACAGTGTTTAATAGGTCACTAGAGGAATACAGTGTTTAATAGGTCACTAGAGGACTACAGTGTTTTACAGGTCACTAGAGGACTACAGTGTTTTATAGGTCACTAGAGGACTACAGTGTTTTATAGGTCACTAGAGGACTACAGTGTTTTACAGGTCACTAGAGGACTACAGTGTTTTATAGGTCACTAGAGGACTACAGTGTTTAATAGGTCACTAGAGGACTACAGTGTTTAATAGGTCACTAGAGGACTACAGTGTTTTACAGGTCACCAGAGGACTAGAGTGTTTAACAGGTCACTAGAGGACTACAGTGTTTTACAGGTCACTAGAGGACTACAGTGTTTAATAGGTCACTAGAAGACTACAGTGTTTTACAGGACACTAGAGGACTACAGTGTTTAATAGGTCACTAGAGGACTACAGTGTTTTATAGGTCACTAGAGGACTACAGTGTTTTATAGGTCACTAGAGGACTACAGTGTTTAATAGGTCACTAGAAGACTACAGTGTTTTATAGGTCACTAGAAGACTACAGTGTTTTATAGGTCACTAGAAGACTACAGTGTTTTATAGGTCACTAGAGGACTACAGTGTTTAATAGGTCACTAGAGGACTACAGTGTTTTACAGGACACTAGAGGACTACAGTGTTTAATAGGTCACTAGAGGACTACAGTGTTTTATAGGTCACTAGAAGACTACAGTGTTTTATAGGTCACTAGAGGACTACAGTGTTTTACAGGTCACTAGAGGACTACAGTGTTTAATAGGTCACTAGAGGACTACAGTGTTTTATAGGTCACTAGAAGACTACAGTGTTTTATAGGTCACTAGAGGACTACAGTGTTTTACAGGTCACTAGAGGACTACAGTGTTTAATAGGTCACTAGAGGAATACAGTGTTTAATAGGTCACTAGAGGACTACAGTGTTTTACAGGTCACTAGAGGACTACAGTGTTTTATAGGTCACTAGAGGACTACAGTGTTTTATAGGTCACTAGAGGACTACAGTGTTTTACAGGTCACTAGAGGACTACAGTGTTTTATAGGTCACTAGAGGACTACAGTGTTTAATAGGTCACTAGAGGACTACAGTGTTTAATAGGTCACTAGAGGACTACAGTGTTTTACAGGTCACTAGAGGACTACAGTGTTTTACAGGTCACTAGAGGACTACAGTGTTTTATAGGTCACTAGAGGACTACAGTGTTTAATAGGTCACTAGAGGACTACAGTGTTTTATAGGTCACTAGAAGACTACAGTGTTTTATAGGTCACTAGAGGACTACAGTGTTTTACAGGTCACTAGAGGACTACAGTGTTTAATAGGTCACTAGAGGAATACAGTGTTTAATAGGTCACTAGAGGACTACAGTGTTTTACAGGTCACTAGAGGACTACAGTGTTTTATAGGTCACTAGAGGACTACAGTGTTTAATAGGTCACTAGAGGACTACAGTGTTTTCCAGGTCACTAGAGGACTACAGTGTTTAATAGGTCACTAGAGGACTACAGTGTTTTACAGGTCACTAGAGGACTACAGTGTTTTATAGGTCACTAGAGGACTACAGTGTTTAATAGGTCACTAGAGGACTACAGTGTTTAATAGGTCACTAGAGGACTACAGTGTTTAATAGGTCACTAGAGGACTACAGTGTTTTATAGGTCACTAGAGGACTACAGTGTTTTATAGGTCACTAGAGGACTACAGTGTTTTACAGGTCACTAGAGGACTACAGTGTTTAATAGGTCACTAGAGGACTACAGTGTTTTACAGGACACTAGAGGACTACAGTGTTTTATAGGTCACTAGAGGACTAGTGTTTTATTGGTCACTAGAGGACTACAGTGTTTTATAGGTCACTAGAGGACTACAGTGTTTAATAGGTCACTAGAGGACTACAGTGTTTTACAGGTCACTAGAGGACTACAGTGTTTAATAGGTCACTAGAGGACTACAGTGTTTTACAGGTCACTAGAGGACTACAGTGTTTTACAGGTCACTAGAGGACTACAGTGTTTTACAGGTCACTAGAGGACTACAGTGTTTAATAGGTCACTAGAGGACTACAGTGTTTAATAGGTCACTAGAGGACTACAGTGTTTAATAGGTCACTAGAGGACTACAGTGTTTTACAGGTCACTAGAGGACTACAGTGTTTTACAGGTCACTAGAAGACTACAGTGTTTTATAGGTCACTAGAGGACTACAGTGTTTAATAGGTCACTAGAGGACTACAGTGTTTTATAGGTCACCAGAGGACTACAGTGTTTAACAGGTCACTAGAGGACTACAGTGTTTTACAGGTCACTAGAGGACTACAGTGTTTTATAGGTCACTAGAGGACTACAGTGTTTAACAGGTCACTAGAGGACTACAGTGTTTTACAGGTCACTAGAGGACTACAGTGTTTAATAGGTCACTAGAGGACTACAGTGTTTAATAGGTCACTAGAGGACTACAGTGTTTAATAGGTCACTAGAGGACTACACTGTTTAATAGGTCACTAGAGGACTACAGTGTTTTACAGGTCACTAGAGGACTACAGTGTTTTACAGGTCACTAGAGGACTACAGTGTTTAATAGGTCACTAGAGGACTACAGTGTTTAATAGGTCACTAGAGGACTACAGTGTTTTACAGGTCACTAGAGGACTACAGTGTTTAATAGGTCACTAGAGGACTACAGTGTTTTATAGGTCACTAGAGGACTACAGTGTTTTATAGGTCACTAGAGGACTACAGTGTTTAATAGGTCACTAGAAGACTACAGTGTTTTATAGGTCACTAGAGGACTACAGTGTTTTACAGGTCACTAGAGGACTACAGTGTTTTACAGGTCACTAGAGGACTACAGTGTTTAACAGGTCACTAGAGGACTACAGTGTTTTACAGGTCACTAGAGGACTACAGTGTTTTATAGGTCACTAGAGGACTACAGTGTTTAATAGGTCACTAGAGGACTACAGTGTTTTACAGGTCACTAGAGGACTACAGTGTTTAATAGGTCACTAGGCAGGGTTTCCCAACCCTCTCCACGTCACACCTGATATAATTAGTCAGCTAATCATCAAGCCTTTGACTCAATGAATCAGGTGACAGTTTAGGTCTGGGGGGCCAAGGAGAGGTTTGGGAAACCCTGCACTAGAGAACCAGAGGCCTAGTCATGGCTGACCTGGAGGTGTGCTGGTGCCAGTACAATACAATACAATACAATACAGTACAATACAATACAATACAATACAATACAATACAGTACAGTACAATACAATACAATACAATACAATACAGTACAATACAATACAATACAATACAATACAATACAATACAGTACAATACAATACAGTACAATACAATACAATACAATACAATACAATACAGTACAATACAGTACAATACAGTACAATACAATACAGTACAATACAGTACAATACAATACAATACAGTACAATACAATACAGTACAATACAATACAATACAATACAGTACAATACAATACAATACAATACAGTACAATACAGTACAATACAATACAAGTTCACTGCAAGTGGAGAGAAGGAACTTTGATTCGATTTTTTTCTGAGTTCTAAGTTCTGCCAGACAGCACCACACAGCACCACACAGCACCAGACAGCACCACACAGCACCAGACAGCACCAGGCAGCACCACACAGCACCAGACAGCACCAGACAGCACCAGAAAGCACCACACAGCACCACACAGCACCAGGAAGCACCAGACAGCACCAGACAGCACCAGACAGCACCAGACAGCACCAGGCAGCACCACACAGCACCAGACAGCACCAGACAGCACCACACAGCACCAGACAGCACCACACAGCACCAGAAAGCACCACACAGCACCAGAAAGCACCAGACAGCACCAGACAGCACCACACAGCACCAGACAGCACCAGACAGCACCACACAGCACCAGACAGCACCAGAAAGCACCACACAGCACCACACAGCACCACACAGAACCACACAGCACCTGACAGCACCACACAGCACCAGACAGCACCACACAGCACCACAGCACCAGACAGCACCAGACAGCACCACACAGAACCACACAGCACCTGACAGCACCACACAGCACCAGACAGCACCACACAGCACCACAGCACCAGACAGCACCAGACAGCACCAGACAGCACCACACAGCACCACAGCACCAGACAGCACCAGACAGCACCACACAGAACCACACAGCAAAGGGTGTACAGGGTGAGTGTTAATTTCATGTATTCTTATCTGAAGGTTTCTACTGAATCTGTTGTATCTAATGTGATGAATGATGTATTGTAGTATGTATGTAATATGTGTTTGAAACGACAGACACCTCTCACATTGCTCTTTCAGACACATCCACTATTACACTGACGCTTAGCATCACATCCAAACCAACACATTTCATAAAGAAGCATGCACATCCGTCTTGTCTGTCAGACAAATCAGCAACCTCACAATAACCTCACAACGTGTTAAGTTCACAGCACTTTACAATCACAGCCTAAGGAGCTTGGTGCATCGTCATGGTTACCTGACAGAGGGCTCTGAGTGGGTGGAGGCTGCTGTTTGCGTAGCGCCTGTCTGAACTGAGCCACACCCATAACCACGTTCCTCAGCTTCATCCACATGAAGTAACCTCCTCTGGTACTGGAGGGCCAGGTAGACTCTAACACCGCCTGGAAGAGGAGGAGAGGAGGAGTGGGAGGAGAGGGGGAGGGGGAGGAGAGGAGGAGGGAGAAGAGGAGGGGGAGGAAAGGAGAGGAGGAGGGGGAGGAGGAGGGGGAGGGGGAGAAGAGGAGGTGGAGGAGGAGAGGAAGACGTGGAGGAGGAGGGGGAGGGAGGGGAGGAGGAGGGGGAGGAAAGGAGAAGAGGAGGAGGTGGAGTGGAGGGAGAAAGAAGCATAATTATGAACTCACTGATATAGGCTACACTTCCTTACTTATACACAAACACACACACACACACACACACACACACACACACACACACACACACACACACACACACACACACACACACACACACACACACACACACACACACACACACACACACACACACACACACACACACAGACAAATATACAGACAAAAAGTCATTGTAATTCCAGACTGCAGGCCAACAAAAAAAGCTCTTCTATAAATGACAGCAGCCAGTGTTGCTGTCCATCCTAGTAATACTGGTGGTAATACTGGTGGTAATACTGGTGGTAATACTGATAGTAATACTGGTGGTAATACTGCTGGTAATACTGATAGTAATACTGCTGGTAATACTGGTGGTAATACTGCTGGTAATACTGGTGGTAATACTGGTGGTAATACTGATAGTAATACTGGTGGTAATACTGCTGGTAATACTGATAGTAATACTGCTGGTAATACTGATAGTAATACTGCTGGTAATACTGGTGGTAATACTGGTGGTAATACTGATAGTAATACTGGTGGTAATACTGCTGGTAATACTGATAGTAATACTGCTGGTAATACTGCTGGTAATACTGATAGTAATACTGATAGTAATACTGCTGGTAATACTGATAGTAATACTGGTGGTAATACTGGTGGTAATACTGATAGTAATACTGCTGGTAATACTGATCGTAATACTGGTGGTAATACTGATAGTAATACTGCTGGTAATACTGGTGGTAATACTGATAGTAATACTGCTGGTAATACTGATAGTAATACTGCTGGTAATACTGATAGTAATACTGCTGGTAATACTGATAGTAATACTGCTGGTAATACTGATAGTAATATTGATAGTAATACTCCTGGTAATACTGATAGTAATACCTCAGGCTAAAATAAGTCCCTCTATCACTCCCTCTATTACTCCCAGAATACTTGCATCCAAAATGGCCCCCTATTCCCTATATAGTGCAGTACATTTGACCAGGGCCAATAGGGAATATGATGCCATTTGGAAGGCACATAGAATGCCACAGGGGAACAGATAGTACAGGACAGCGGTGCTGTAACCTTCAACACGGCTCCACCGTGCTCAGAGATAACCTTCCTTTACTGTAACATCACTGGTCACGTGTTCATTTACTGCCCGGGTTACCAGGGCCCGCATCCCAAACACCACCTTACTCCCTATATAGTGCACTACTTTAGACCAGAGCCCTATGGGATGCTCTATAGACCCCGGTCAAAAGAAGTGCACTATAAAGGGAATGGGGTGCTATCTGCTGAGATGCTGACAGGTTGACAGCATCACAACTCATTGTAATGTCCTGTGTGATTATAGTGTCTGGTGCCGCAGGCTGCAACCGTGGAGACATAAAACTGTCCATGTCTCTGCTTCCTGACCTGCGAGCCAGCGGACTCAGAACATACTGGATGACTCCTAAAAGGTACCCTATTCCCTGTACAGTGCACTACGTTTAATCAGAGTCCTACAGGCCATGGTCAAAAGGAGTGCTATATAAAGGGAATAGGGTGTAATTTGGGATGCAGGTACTCTAACCTTGATGAGGTAACTACAGTGACATTACTGTGATTGATAGGTATTGTAGAATGATTTAAACAGGTAGTGACAGTTCCTGGAAAGGCTTGCTACAGGAAGGAACTGTACAACCTGACAGGAAGGTACTGTACAACCTGACAGGAAGGTACTCTACAACCTGACAGGAAGGTGCTGTACAACCTGACAGGAAGGTACTGTACAACCTGACAGGAAGGTACTGTACAACCTGACAGGAAGGTACTGTACAACCTGACAGGAAGACACTGTACAACCTGACAGGAAGGTACTGTACAACCTGAGAAGGTACTGTACAACCTGACAGGAAGGTACTGTACAACCTGAGAAGGTACTGTACAACCTGACAGGAAGGTGCTGTACAACCTGACAGGAAGGTGCTGTACAACCTGACAGGAAGTTACTGTACAACATGACACTAAGTTACTGTACAACCTGACAGGAAGTTACCTGACAGGAAGGTGCTGTACAACCTGACAGGAAGGTGCTGTACAACCTGACAGGAAGTTACTGTACAACCTGACAGGAAGTTACCTGACAGGAAGGTGCTGTACAACCTGACAGGAAGGTGCTGTACAACCTAACAGGAAGGTACTGTACAACCTGACAGGAAGGTACTGTACAACCTGCCAGGAAGACACTGTACAACCTGACAGGAAGGTACTGTACAACCTGCCAGGAAGACACTGTACAACCTGACAGGAAGGTACTGTACAACCTGACAGGAAGGTACTGTACTGTTCTCAA
>NC_138316.1:48162500-48282500 GCF_965601325.2 Salmo salar | reverse complement strand
AGCTGGGGAGGCAGAACACACTGGGGTTAACACATAGCTGGGGAGGCAGAACACACTGGGGTTAACACATAGCTGGGGAGGCAGAACACACTGGGGTTAACACATAGCTGGGGAGACAGAACACACTGGGGTTAACACATAGCTGGGGAGACAGAACACACTGGGGTTAACACATAGCTGGGGAGGCAGAACACACTGGGGTTAACACATAGCTGGGGAGACAGAACACACTGGGGTTAACACATAGCTGGGGAGACAGAACACACTGGGGTTAACACATAGCTGGGGAGGCAGAACACACTGGGGTTAACACATAGCTGGGGAGGCAGAACACACTGGGGTTAACACATAGCTGGGGAGGCAGAACACACTGGGGTTAACACATAGCTGGGGAGGCAGAACACACTGGGGTTAACACATAGCTGGGGAGGCAGAACACACTGGGGTTAACACATAGCTGGGGAGGCAGAACACACTGGGGTTAACACATAGCTGGGGAGACAGAACACACTGGGGTTAACACATAGCTGGGGAGACAGAACACACTGGGGTTAACACATAGCTGGGGAGGCAGAACACACTGGGGTTAACACATAGCTGGGGAGACAGAACACACTGGGGTTAACACATAGCTGGGGAGACAGAACACACTGGGGTTAACACATAGCTGGGGAGGCAGAACACACTGGGGTTAACACAGACAGACAGACAGACAGACAGACAGACAGACAGACAGACAGACAGACAGACAGACAGACAGACAGACAGACAGACAGACAGACAGACAGACAGACACAGTGGGTTCAGCACCTGTAGCAGAGTGGGTGCTCCTCTCCATCAGGCAGATGGGGTAGTTCTGGGGGTGTGATGAAGACTGTGTGCTCGCTGCGCTGTGATTCGTCGATCTCTATCAGCCTGGTCTCATCTGGCTTATCGCTGTCCACCTGAGGGGAGGGACATGAAACAGGTCATGTGCTGGAAGGGAACCAGGCCTTAGTGTTGTATCCACTAGTCAGTCCCTATCCTAGTGGACAGTCCTTCACTGTGTGTAGCTAGTCCCTATCCTAGTGGACAGTCCTTCACTGTGTGTAGTTAGTCCCTATCCTAGGAGACAGTCCTTCACTGTGTTTGTGTGTAGCTAGTCCCTATCCTAGGAGACAGTCCTTCACTGTGTGTAGCTAGTCCCTATCCTAGTGGACAGTCCTTCACTGTGTGTAGCTAGTCCCTATCCTAGTGGACAGTCCTTCACTGTGTGTAGTTAGTCCCTATCCTAGGAGACAGTCCTTCACTGTGTTTGTGTGTAGCTAGTCCCTATCCTAGAAGACAGTCCTTCACTGTGTGTAGTTAGTCCCTATCCTAGGAGACAGTCCTTCACTGTGTTTGTGTGTAGCTAGTCCCTATCCTAGAAGACAGTCCTTCACTGTGTGTGCTGTCCCCGGGCGTCCCCGTGGGGAGCTAGTCCCTATCCTAGAAGACAGTCCTTCACTGTGTGTAGCTAGTTCCTATCCTAGGAGACAGTCCTTCACTGTGTGTAGCTAGTTCCTATCCTAGGAGACAGTCCTTCACTGTGTGTAGCTAGTCCCTATCCTAGGAGACAGTCCTTCACTGTGTGTAGCTAGTCCCTATCCTAGGAGACAGTCCTTCACTGTGTAGCTTGTCCCTATACTAGGAGACAGGGTTTCACTGTGTGTAGCTAGTCCCTATCCTAGGAGACAGTCCTTCACTGTGTGTAGCTAGTCCCTATCCTAGGAGACAGTCCTTCACTGTGTGTAGCTAGTTCCTATCCTAGGAGACAGTCCTTCACTGTGTTTGTGTGTAGCTAGTCCCTATCCTAGGAGACAGTCCTTCACTGTGTGTAGCTAGTTCCTATCCTAGGAGACAGTCCTTCACTGTGTGTAGCTAGTCCCTATCCTAGGAGACAGTCCTTCACTGTGTGTAGCTAGTTCCTATCCTAGGAGACAGTCCTTCACTGTGTGTAGCTAGTCCCTATCCTAGGAGACAGTCCTTCACTGTGTGTAGCTAGTTCCTATCCTAGGAGACAGTCCTTCACTGTGTTTGTGTGTAGCTAGTCCCTATCCTAGGAGACAGTCCTTCACTGTGTGTAGCTAGTTCCTATCCTAGGAGACAGTCCTTCACTGTGTGTAGCTAGTCCCTATCCTAGGAGACAGTCCTTCACTGTGTGTAGCTAGTCCCTATCCTAGGAGACAGTCCTTCACTGTGTAGCTTGTCCCTATACTAGGAGACAGGGTTTCACTGTGTGTAGCTAGTCCGTATCCTAGGAGACAGTCCTTCACTGTGTGTAGCTAGTCCCTATCCTAGGAGACAGTCCTTCACTGTGTGTAGCTAGTTCCTATCCTAGGAGACAGTCCTTCACTGTGTTTGTGTGTAGCTAGTCCCTATCCTAGGAGACAGTCCTTCACTGTGTGTAGCTAGTCCCTATCCTAGGAGACAGTCCTTCACTGTGTGTAGCTAGTCCCTATCCTAGGAGACAGTCCTTCACTGTGTGTAGCTAGTTCCTATCCTAGGAGACAGTCCTTCACTGTGTGTAGCTAGTCCCTATCCTAGGAGACAGTCCTTCACTGTGTGTAGCTAGTTCCTATCCTAGGAGACAGTCCTTCACTGTGTTGTGTGTAGCTAGTCCCTATCCTAGGAGACAGTCCTTCACTGTGTGTAGCTAGTTCCTATCCTAGGAGACAGTCCTTCACTGTGTGTAGCTAGTCCCTATCCTAGGAGACAGTCCTTCACTGTGTGTAGCTAGTCCCTATCCTAGGAGACAGTCCTTCACTGTGTAGCTTGTCCCTATACTAGGAGACAGGGTTTCACTGTGTGTAGCTAGTCCCTATCCTAGGAGACAGTCCTTCACTGTGTGTAGCTAGTCCCTATCCTAGGAGACAGTCCTTCACTGTGTGTAGCTAGTTCCTATCATAGGAGACAGTCCTTCACTGTGTTTGTGTGTAGCTAGTCCCTATCCTAGGAGACAGTCCTTCACTGTGTGTAGCTAGTCCCTATCCTAGGAGACAGTCCTTCACTGTGTGTAGCTAGTTCCTATCCTAGGAGACAGTCCTTCACTGTGTGTAGCTAGTCCCTATCCTAGGAGACAGTCCTTCACTGTGTGTAGCTAGTTCCTATCCTAGGAGACAGTCCTTCACTGTGTGTAGCTAGTCCCTATCCTAGGAGACAGTCCTTCACTGTGTGTAGCTAGTTCCTATCCTAGGAGACAGTCCTTCACTGTGTTTGTGTGTAGCTAGTCCCTATCCTAGGAGACAGTCGTTCACTGTGTGTAGCTAGTTCCTATCCTAGGAGACAGTCCTTCACTGTGTGTAGCTAGTCCCTATCCTAGGAGACAGTCCTTCACTGTGTGTAGCTAGTCCCTATCCTAGGAGACAGTCCTTCACTGTGTGTAGCTAGTCCCTATCCTAGGAGACAGTCCTTCACTGTGTGTAGCTAGTCCCTATCCTAGGAGACAGTCCTTCACTGTGTGTAGCTAGTCCCTATCCTAGGAGACAGTCCTTCACTGTGTGTAGCTAGTCCCTATCCTAGGAGACAGTCCTTCACTGTGTGTAGCTAGTCCCTATCCTAGGAGACAGTCCTTCACTGTGTGTAGCTAGTTCCTATCCTAGGAGACAGTCCGGAGGAAGTCGGTAGTTGACCTCTCTCTCTCTCTCATAGATGATGTACATGAGGCTCTGAAGTTAAGTCAACTGTTAGTAGATAAAACTCCACTTTGTGTTGTACACTTTCTGTCACTGCAGTGAATAGTGAGCCCCCCCCCCCAAATGGGTCAGTGACTCCATTAAAGCTGTTTAAGGTTATGGTTAAATGGGTCAGTGACTCCATTAAAGCTGTTTAAGGTTATGGTTAAATGGGTCAGTGACTCCATTAAAGCTGTTTAAGGTTATGGTTAAATGGGTCAGTGACTCCATTAAAGCTGTTTAAGGTTATGGTTAAATGGGTCAGTGACTCCATTAAAGCTGTTTAAGGTTATGGTTAAATGGGTCAGTGACTCCATTAAAGCTGTTTAAGGTTATGGTTAAATGGGTCAGTGACTCCATTAAAGCTGTTTAAGGTTATGGTTAAATGGGTCAGTGACTCCATTAAAGCTGTTTAAGGTTATGGTTAAATGGGTCAGTGACTCCATTAAAGCTGTTAAAGGTTATGGTTAAATGGGTCAGTGACTCCATTAAAGCTGTTTAAGGTTATGGTTAAATGGGTCAGTGACTCCATTAAAGCTGTTTAAGGTTATGGTTAAATGGGTCAGTGACTCCATTAAAGCTGTTTAAGGTTATGGTTAAATGGGTCAGTGACTCCATTAAAGCTGTTTAAGGTTATGGTTAAATGGGTCAGTGACTCCATTAAAGCTGTTTAAGGTTATGGTTAAATGGGTCAGTGACTCCATTAAAGCTGTTTAAGGTTATGGTTAAATGGGTCAGTGACTCCATTAAAGCTGTTAAAGGTTATGGTTAAATGGGTCAGTGACTCCATTAAAGCTGTTTAAGGTTATGGTTAAATGGGTCAGTGACTCCATTAAAGCTGTTTAAGGTTATGGTTAAATGGGTCAGTGACTCCATTAAAGCTGTTTAAGGTTATGGTTAAATGGGTCAGTGACTCCATTAAAGCTGTTTAAGGTTATGGTTAAATGGGTCAGTGACTCCATTAAAGCTGTTTAAGGTTATGGTTAAATGGGTCAGTGACTCCATTAAAGCTGTTTAAGGTTATGGTTAAATGGGTCAGTGACTCCATTAAAGCTGTTTAAGGTTATGGTTAAATGGGTCAGTGACTCCATTAAAGCTGTTTAAGGTTATGGTTAAATGGGTCAGTGACTCCATTAAAGCTGTTTAAGGTTATGGTTAAATGGGTCAGTGACTCCATTAAAGCTGTTTAAGGTTATGGTTAAATGGGTCAGTGACTCCATTAAAGCTGTTTAAGGTTATGGTTAAATGGGTCAGTGACTCCATTAAAGCTGTTTAAGGTTATGGTTAAATGGGTCAGTGACTCCATTAAAGCTGTTTAAGGTTATGGTTAAATGGGTCAGTGACTCCATTAAAGCTGTTTAAGGTTATGGTTAAATGGGTCAGTGACTCCATTAAAGCTGTTTAAGGTTATGGTTAAATGGGTCAGTGACTCCATTAAAGCTGTTTAAGGTTATGGTTAAATGGGTCAGTGACTCATGGGCTTTGTGGTGAAAGAGGTGAATTCAAGCTGTTAAAGGTCAGCAGAAGAGTGAGGATGTATTTAGTGTGGGAGCAGAGGGATGAGGTTAAGGCGGTGTTTTCTTAGTTAAAACATTGTTAGTCTCATTAGTGTGGAATATTTCCTCTACTGCTGGAAACCATTTCCACTTTATTACAAAAACAATCACTGAGCATCAAATGAGATGTTTTCCCATGTTGAGAAGCACTTTAAAATAAACTGATTAAGGTGTGGTTGTACAGTGTGTTACAGTCTGAGTGTTTAGTATTGTACTAGAGCTGCACTAGCCAGAGAGACAGACAAGAGACAGTGAGGATGTAAAACCTGCCAGAGGCTACACTTCCTCTGTTGGAGTAGACAAGTCCAAAACAAAGACACAAAGACACAAGCTAAAACTTGGACTGCAGAGAGAGGCTGTGTTTCTCTGTTTCTGGTCGAGAACATTGAGTTCAGCTGATCTGGACATGGAGCTCCCTGAGGGAGTGGGTGTGTGTGTGTGTGTGTGTGTGTGTGTGTGTGTGTGTGTGTGTGTGTGTGTGATCCTCTCAGGGACACCACAGTGCAGTGAGGGTGTCATTGAGATAAGCCCTTCTGGTGATTTAACCTGATATACTTAAGGAGTAGGGAGAGAAGGATGGATCGAGGAAGGGAGGGAGGGAGGGAGAGAAGGCCTGCCTGCCTCCCTCCCTGCCTGCCTCCCTCCCTCCCTCCCTGCTTCCCTGCCTGCCTCCCTGCCTGCCTCCCTGCCTGCCTCCCTCCCTCCCTGCCTGCTTCCCTGCCTGCCTCCCTGCCTGCTTCCCCGCCTCCCTCCCTGCCCGCCCTCTCCCTCCCTGCCTGCCTGCCCCCTCCCTCCCCACTCCCTGCCTCCCTCCCTGCCTGCTTCCCTCCCTGCCTCCCTCCCCACTCCCTCCCTCCCTGCCTGCCCCCCTCCCTCCCTGCTTGCCTCCCTGCTTCCTTCCCTCCCTCCCTGCCTGCCCCCTCCCTCCCTCCCTCCCTGCCTGCCCCCCCTCCCTCCCTGCTTGCCTCCCTGCTTCCCTCCCTGCCTCCCTCCCCACTCCTTCCCTCCCTGCTCCACTCCCTCCCTCCCTCCCCACTCCCTCCCTCCCTCCCTCCCTGCCCCCCCCTCCCTGCCCCTATCCCTCCAGATACTGATTACTGAATGTCATGTTTCACTACATCAGATGTAGAGGGAGAGATCTGACAGGACAACACAAACCACTGAGTCTACTACACACACACACACACACACACACACACACACACACACACACACACACACACACACACACACACACACACACACACACACACACAGACACACAGACACACAGACACACAGACACACTCCCACACACAATTGGATCAGGGTTTCAGTACACTGACTCTCCCTCTCCCTGGGAGAGACAAGAAAATACACTTGAGAAGAATCAACTGTAAACCTCCACATCAACTCTACCATCAGGCCTTTTACACATCACTGAGCCGCTAAAAATCCCTTCTCAGCTCAAGTCATGAAAATTCAAGGCTGAAATCATTAGACGCCAGTGCTGCTCTTAACTGCTGCTGCAGAAACCTGGATATAACAATCCACAATGAAAGACCAGCTGTAATGCAGAGTAGAGAGACTCACTGTGTTTTACTACAGAAGGGAAGGTAACAGAGAGGTGGACTGTCCTGTGTTTTACTACAGAAGGGAAGGTAACAGAGAGGTGGACTGTCCTGTGTTTTACTACAGAAGGGAAGTTAACAGAGAGGTGGACTGTCCTGTGTTTTACTACAGAAGGGAAGTTAACAGAGAGGTGGACTGTCCTGTGTTTTACTACAGAAGGGAAGTTAACAGAGAGGTGGACTGTCCTGTGTTTTACTACAGAAGGGAAGGTAACAGAGAGGTGGACTGTCCTGTGTTTTACTACAGAAGGGAAGGTAACAGAGAGGTGGACCGTCCTGTGTTTTACTACAGAAGGGAAGGTAACAGAGAGGTGGACTGTCCTGTGTTTTACTACAGAAGGGAAGGTAACAGAGACAGAGAGGTGGACTGTCCTGTGTTTTACTACAGAAGGGAAGGTAACAGAGAGGTGGACTGTCCTGTGTTTTACTACAGAAGGGAAGGTAACAGAGACAGAGAGGTGGACTGTCCTGTGTTTTACTACAGAAGGGAAGGTAACAGAGAGGTGGACTGTCCTGTGTTTTACTACAGAAGGGAAGGTAACAGAGAGGTGGACTGTCCTGTGTTTTACTACAGAAGGGAAGGTAACAGAGAGGTGGACTGTCCTGTGTTTTACTACAGAAGGGAAGGTAACAGAGAGGTGGACTGTCCTGTGTTTTACTACAGAAGGGAAGGTAACAGAGAGGTGGACTGTCCTGTGTTTTACTACAGAAGGGAAGGTAACAGAGAGGTGGACTGTCCTGTGTTTTACTACAGAAGGGAAGGTAACAGAGAGGTGGACTGTCCTGTGTTTTACTACAGAAGGGAAGGTAACAGAGAGGTGGACTGTCCTGTGTTTTACTACAGAAGGGAAGGTAACAGAGAGGTGGACTGTCCTGTGTTTTACTACAGAAGGGAAGGTAACAGAGAGGTGGACTGTCCTGTGTTTTACTACAGAAGGGAAGGTAACAGAGAGGTGGACTGTCCTGTGTTTTACTACAGAAGGGAAGGTAACAGAGACAGAGAGGTGGACCGTCCTGTGTTTTACTACAGAAGGGAAGGTAACAGAGAGGTGGACTGTCCTGTGTTTTACTACAGAAGGGAAGGTAACAGAGAGGTGGACTGTCCTGTGTTTTACTACAGAAGGGAAGGTAACAGAGAGGTGGACTGTCCTGTGTTTTACTACAGAAGGGAAGGTAACAGAGAGGTGGACTGTCCTGTGTTTTACTACAGAAGGGAAGGTAACAGAGAGGTGGACTGTCCTGTGTTTTACTACAGAAGGGAAGGTAACAGAGACAGAGAGGTGGACCGTCCTGTGTTTTACTACAGAAGGGAAGGTAACAGAGAGGTGGACTGTCCTGTGTTTTACTACAGAAGGGAAGGTAACAGAGAGGTGGACTGTCCTGTGTTTTACTACAGAAGGGAAGGTAACAGAGAGGTGGACTGTCCTGTGTTTTACTACAGAAGGGAAGGTAACAGAGAGGTGGACTGTCCTGTGTTTTACTACAGAAGGGAAGGTAACAGAGAGGTGGGACTGTCCTGTGTTTTACTACAGAAGGGAAGGTAACAGAGAGGTGGACTGTCCTGTGTTTTACTACAGAAGGGAAGGTAACAGAGAGGTGGACTGTCCTGTACTGAGAAGCTCAACAGCAGTAGTTAATCAGAAACCTGCTCCTAGAGAGCTAGCTAGGTGGTGCTGACTTCCTCTTGTAGTTCCACTAACTGCTCCTAGAGAGCTAGCTAGGTGGTGCTGACTTCCTCTTGTAGTTCCACTAACTGCTCCTAGAGAGCTAGCTAGGTGGTGCTGACTTCCTCTTGTAGTTCCACTAACTGCTCCTAGAGAGCTAGCTAGGTGGTGGTGACTTCCTCTTGTAGTTCCACTAACTGCTCCTAGAGAGCTAGCTAGGTGGTGCTGACTTCCTCTTGTAGTTCCACTAACTGCTCCTAGAGAGCTAGCTAGGTGGTGCTGACTTCCTCTTGTAGTTCCACTAACTGCTCCTAGAGAGCTAGCTAGGTGGTGCTGACTTCCTCTTGTAGTTCCACTAACTGCTCCTAGAGAGCTAGCTAGGTGGTGCTGACTTCCTCTTGTAGTTCCACTAACTGCTCCTAGAGAGCTAGCTAGGTGGTGCTGACTTCCTCTTGTAGTTCCACTAACTGCTCCTAGAGAGCTAGCTAGGTGGTGCTGACTTCCTCTTGTAGTTCCACTAACTGCTCCTAGAGAGCTAGCTAGGTGGTGGTGACTTCCTCTTGTAGTTCCACTAACTGCTCCTAGAGAGCTAGCTAGGTGGTGCTGACTTCCTCTTGTAGTTCCACTAACTGCTCCTAGAGAGCTAGCTAGGTGGTGGTGACTTCCTCTTGTAGTTCCACTAACTGCTCCTAGAGAGCTAGCTAGGTGGTGGTGACTTCCTCTTGTAGTTCCACTAACTGCTCCTAGAGAGCTAGCTAGGTGGTGCTGACTTCCTCTTGTAGTTCACACTAACTGCTCCTAGAGAGCTAGCTAGGTGGTGGTGACTTCCTCTTGTAGTTCCACTAACTGCTCCTAGAGAGCTAGCTAGGTGGTGCTGACTTCCTCTTGTAGTTCCACTAACTGCTCCTAGAGAGCTAGCTAGGTGGTGCTGACTTCCTCTTGTAGTTCCACTAACTGCTCCTAGAGAGCTAGCTAGGTGGTGGTGACTTCCTCTTGTAGTTCCACTAACTGCTCCTAGAGAGCTAGCTAGGTGGTGCTGACTTCCTCTTGTAGTTCCACTAACTGCTCCTAGAGAGCTAGCTAGGTGGTGCTGACTTCCTCTTGTAGTTCCACTAACTGCTCCTAGAGAGCTAGCTAGGTGGTGGTGACTTCCTCTTGTAGTTCCACTAACTGCTCCTAGAGAGCTAGCTAGGTGGTGGTGACTTCCTCTTGTAGTTCCACTAACTGCTCCTAGAGAGCTAGCTAGGTGGTGGTGACTTCCTCTTGTAGTTCACACTAACTGCTCCTAGAGAGCTAGCTAGGTGGTGGTGACTTCCTCTTGTAGTTCCACTAACTGCTCCCAGAGAGCTAGCTAGGTGGTGGTGACTTCCTCTTGTAGTTCCACTAACTGCTCCTAGAGAGCTAGCTAGGTGGTGGTGACTTCCTCTTGTAGTTCCACTAACTGCTCCCAGAGAGCTAGCTAGGTGGTGCTGACTTCCTCTTGTAGTTCCACTAACTGCTCCTAGAGAGCTAGCTAGGTGGTGCTGACTTCCTCTTGTAGTTCCACTAACTGCTCCTAGAGAGCTAGCTAGGTGGTGGTGACTTCCTCTTGTAGTTCCACTAACTGCTCCTAGAGAGCTAGCTAGGTGGTGCTGACTTCCTCTTGTAGTTCCACTAACTGCTCCTAGAGAGCTAGCTAGGTGGTGGTGACTTCCTCTTGTAGTTCCACTAACTGCTCCTAGAGAGCTAGCTAGGTGGTGGTGACTTCCTCTTGTAGTTCCACTAACTGCTCCTAGAGAGCTAGCTAGGTGGTGCTGACTGCCTCTTGTAGTTCCACAACTGCTCCTAGAGAGCTAGCTAGGTGGTGCTGACTTCCTCTTGTAGTTCCACTAACTGCTCCCAGAGAGCTAGCTAGGTGGTGCTGACTTCCTCTTGTAGTTCCACTAACTGCTCCTAGAGAGCTAGCTAGGTGGTGGTGACTTCCTCTTGTAGTTCACACTAACTGCTCCTAGAGAGCTAGCTAGGTGGTGCTGACTTCCTCTTGTAGTTCCACTAACTGCTCCTAGAGAGCTAGCTAGGTGGTGGTGACTTCCTCTTGTAGTTCACACTAACTGCTCCTAGAGAGCTAGCTAGGTGGTGCTGACTTCCTCTTGTAGTTCCACTAACTGCTCCTAGAGAGCTAGCTAGGTGGTGCTGACTTCCTCTTGTAGTTCCACTAACTGCTCCTAGAGAGCTAGCTAGGTGGTGGTGACTTCCTCTTGTAGTTCCACTAACTGCTCCTAGAGAGCTAGCTAGGTGGTGGTGACTTCCTCTTGTAGTTCCACTAACTGCTCCTAGAGAGCTAGCTAGGTGGTGGTGACTTCCTCTTGTAGTTCCACTAACTGCTCCTAGAGAGCTAGCTAGGTGGTGGTGACTTCCTCTTGTAGTTCCACTAACTGCTCCTAGAGAGCTAGCTAGGTGGTGGTGACTTCCTCTTGTAGTTCCACTAACTGCTCCCAGAGAGCTAGCTAGGTGGTGGTGACTTCCTCTTGTAGTTCCACTAACTGCTCCTAGAGAGCTAGCTAGGTGGTGCTGACTTCCTCTTGTAGTTCCACTAACTGCTCCTAGAGAGCTAGCTAGGTGGTGGTGACTTCCTCTTGTAGTTCACACTAACTGCTCCTAGAGAGCTAGCTAGGTGGTGGTGACTTCCTCTTGTAGTTCCACTAACTGCTCCTAGAGAGCTAGCTAGGTGGTGCTGACTTCCTCTTGTAGTTCCACTAACTGCTCCTAGAGAGCTAGCTAGGTGGTGGTGACTTCCTCTTGTAGTTCACACTAACTGCTCCTAGAGAGCTAGCTAGGTGGTGGTGACTTCCTCTTGTAGTTCACACTAACTGCTCCTAGAGAGCTAGCTAGGTGGTGCTGACTTCCTCTTGTAGTTCACACTAACTGCTCCTAGAGAGCTAGCTAGGTGGTGCTGACTTCCTCTTGTAGTTCACACTAACTGCTCGTAAGGACTACTGACCCACATTAGATATCATGTTTTTGAAATGGAAGACTTGGGAAATGCATAGCTGAGAGTGTGTGAGTTCATCAACATTCAGAGACTTGTATGGAACGGCTCTAGGAGACCCAATATTCACACTATCATACCCTGTAGAATGAAGCAATATATTCACACTACCATACCCTGTAGAATGAAGCAATATATTCACACTATCATACCCTGTAGAATGAAGCAATATATTCACACTATCATACCCTGTAGAATGAAGCAATATATTCACACTATCATACCCTGTAGAATGAAGCAATATATTCACATTATCATACCCTGTAGAATGAAGCAATATATTCACACTATCATACCCTGTAGAATGAAGCAATATATTCACACTATCATACCCTGTAGAATGAAGCAATATATTCACACTATCATACCCTGTAGAATGAAGCAATATATTCACACTATCATACCCTGTAGAGTGAAGCAATATATTCACACTATCATACCCTGTAGAGTGAAGCAATATATTCACACTATCATACCCTGTAGAATGAAGCAATATATTCACACTATCATACCCTGTAGAATGAAGCAATATATTCACACTATCATACCCTGTAGAATGAAGCAATATATTCACACTATCATACCCTGTAGAATGAAGCAATATATTCACATAATCATACCCTGTAGAATGAAGCAATATATTCACACTATCATACCCTGTAGAATGAAGCAATATATTCACACTATCATACCCTGTAGAATGAAGCAATATATTCACACTATCATACCCTGTAGAATGAAGCAATATATTCACACTATCATACCCTGTCGTTGAAGCAACAGTAGTATGGACAGAACTTAGTTGATAGTAAATCAGTTGTGTCAGGATGGTAGAGTGTCAGGATGGTAGAGTGGTAGAGTGTCAGGGTGGTAGAGTGTCAGGGTGGTAGAGTGGTAGAGTGTCAGGGTGGTAGAGTGGTAGAGTGTCAGGGTGGTAGAGTGTCAGGGTGGTAGAGTGTCAGGGTGGTACAGTGTCAGGGTGGTAGAGTGTCAGGGTGGTACAGTGTCAGGGTGGTACAGTGTCAGGGTGGTAGAGTGGTAGAGTGTCAGGGTGGTAGAGTGTCAGGGTGGTAGGGTGGTAGAGTGTCAGGGTGGTAGAGTGTCAGGGTGGTAGGGTGGTAGAGTGTCAGGGTGGTAGAGTGTCAGGGTGGTAGAGTGGTATAGTGTCAGGGTGGTAGAGTGGTAGAGTGTCAGGGTGGTAGAGTGTCAGGGTGGTAGAGTGTCAGGGTGGTAGGGTGGTAGAGTGGTAGAGTGTCAGGGTGGTAGAGTGTCAGGGTGGTAGAGTGGTATAGTGTCAGGGTGGTAGAGTGGTAGAGTGTCAGGGTGGTAGAGTGGTATAGTGTCAGGGTGGTAGAGTGGTAGAGTGTCAGGATGGTAGAATGTCAGAGTGGTAGAGTGTGAGGGTGGACACAGTCAGACTCACCTTGCCTCCTTTGTCTGCACTGTAGAGCTGCATGCACAGGGAGGCAGAGAGGAGAGAGGGAACAAGAGAAGAGAAGAGAAGAGAAGAGAAGAGTTAGAGACATGTTGAGTTAGAGACAGGTTGAGGAGAGCAGGACTGATGGGAAATAACCAGACAGTACCATGGTTAAAGGAAATAACCATACAGCACCACGGTTAAAGGAAATAACCAGACAGTACTAAGGTTAAAGGGCTGATTGGACTAGGAGAGGCTACAAGAAGAAAACTAGCTAGATGTTAATCAGAGGTGGGCAATCTGATCCACAATGGGTCAGTGTGGGTGCAGGCTTTGGCTCCAGCCAAGCAGTAACACAACTAATTAAATTCATCACAGGGTGTTTCTGAAAATGCATACTACCGTGCTCCGAGCAAGCACATTGGAGCACGGGAGGGTTGGAGTATCAAAGTACACGAAACGCAGGGTTCGTACAGACAGTGGCAAGTCAAAGTCAAGGACTTTCAAATACTTTTTACAAGCACTAATATATATTTTTAAGGACCATCAATTTGCAACAGTTCCTATTATGCAATTGTTTCTAGTTGCCACCGGATGGCAGTAGATCACCATAACCTGACTTACTATTCATCACCATCTTACAAGATCTACTCAATAATACGTGTTTCACTACTTATTTACTACATTCATGAGGGGTAAGTCAGTACTGATGATGTTGACCGATTTCCTTATATGACCTGTAACTCAGTAAAATCTTTGAAATTGTTGCGTTTATATGTTTGTTCATTGTACATGACAATAATATGAAATTGCCTTTATATTTCACAAAATGTTAGGACCCACAGGCTGTCCCAACATATAATGACATGAAAGTTAATTCTGACAGTGTAAAATGCCCTTAGTTTACTATAAAATGTTGTATTCTATACACATTTGAAGAGCAACAAGTTATTGTGTTTGATAACATTAAAGATTCTCTCAGGGGACCCTATTTACATTTTAAAGGACCCCACATGGGTTCTGGACCCCAAGTTTGAGAACCACTGTAATACTAACCTTTCTCCCTGCTGGCTTCAATGCTTCTTCTCTCTGTGTATCTCATTTGCCTCTTTCAGCCTGACTCACCACTGTCTGTCTCACTACTCTCAGTAAAGAAAATATATTTTGTAATGAGAACTTTTAGCCCATCTTTTGATTATAGCTATCTTCATTTCAGTCCTGCTGAGGTCAGGCTCCGTTCAACGTTAGCTTCAAACTTAATCCGTTTTTTTTTTTTTGGGTGATGTCCGTTGACACGGCAGAATCCCACTGTCAGCGGCGTCTCTCTGCCACTTGCCACCGTAGGTCTGGGCTGAGGTAGTTTGTTTCACCTCTCGGCCTGTCGTGGCCGGAGTTTCCCGATGGACAGAGTGGTGAGTGAATGCGTTGCTAACAAGGCAAATCCAGGGGAGCAGGCGAACATAACGAGCTGACATGAATCATTCATGATTCCACTCGTTAGCAGAGGTAGGTGCGATTAAAACTCAGATCAACGCTGGGAATGCAATAATAAGTGGTTAAAACGATCATTAACAAAATAAAATGGCGAGTAAACGCTATTTCACAAATAAAAAGGCGAGTAAACTGCATTTACCCTCCACTACATCCCTGGATGGGTCTGGCAAAACCATACATAAACATCTGTATCCTGCCAGGCAGGGTTGAATCTACATTTGTCCGGCATTTTACCTGTCGATCTGTTTTGGGACGCATAATCAGTCAGTTCTGTACCTGCTTGGCTGAGTGGCAGTGTGGGTGGAATGAGCAAGGCAACCTGAGCACCAAACACGTCAGGAAATAAACCTTGGTAGTCTGCCTAGAAATTAATTGGCCAAGACCAATACATTTTTCAAAAAGAAATTATACTAACATATTTCATAATTTTCTGTTCTCCTCTCATTGTAATTCATGTACTACTAAAATGTCTGATTTTCAAGGTATTCAAGTACTTGAATTTCAGAGTACCAAATTTGAGTATTAAGCACCTCAACCCTAGAAACGGAGCACGGAGGGCACTTCTCAGATGCGTACTCATTTTGTACATATTTTGAAGCATGCATAAATGCAAGCTTCAACGGAAAGTATGAACAGAAACACACAAAACAACATGTCTTGAAATCAATGGCGGCCATTATTTGTTGCTGAAGTGAGAGAAAACAAACTCCGACTTCGGAATGAAATGTTGCCCCTTCACATCTCATATGTTGCCTGACTACAATATTTTATCTTGATACTTTAACAAGTATCTACTGTGTTAATTTTAGCATGTTTACTTGACAACAATACCCACTGTAGCGTACGCCGATCACACGCCCGTAGTAAGTCAATAGGGCGAACGTTAACAGGCTAGCTACTACCGTTAGGTTAAAGGAAATAACCAGACAGTACCAAGGTTACTTAAAATCCAGACGGAAAATATTTACACAAGAAGCAACCTAATATCACACAGTCAAACTCTCAGTCATTTAGTAAGTTCACCATTCTGCCATTCCCACTGTTAAACATCGAAGCAAAATACCGGTCAAAGTGTACAATCCTTTTCGGGCAAATAAACATATCATGGCATTAAGCAATGTGGCACATCAATGGTTCCTTTCAAATAAATACAGCAAAACGTTGGTGTTTCTGTCATGCCGTTTGGTTTAACACTGAAGCGATCAGCAGTAAACTGGTTGACATTGATTCTAAAGCTTGTTCAAAGACATACTATTCCCTTGTCTGCAAAACACTAGACAGCCACGAAGAATTGGCAGCTAGCTTGCATAACATTAGTTTTAGGTCATTTTTGGCATGTTTACTATCTGTTTAGCTAGATTATTACGAGCTCACTGATAATTATGAAGTAAAAAGTTTTCTTTGTGTATATCTTGTTTCGTCTGTATTGTTGCCATTCTCCTGGCTGGAAGAAGGGTCTGTGAATGGGGAGGTGTAGTGTGAGGTAATATAGTAGGGGGGAGTGATCCTCAAATGTAATGTTTTATGCATACTCAAGAGAACGTCCTCGGGAAAATGCACTAGAAGCATGAGAGTGTGCAGCACGGTAGTATGCATATTGAGAAACACCCAGTGACTCAGGGAAGCACGGTAGTATGCATATTGAGAAACACCCAGTGACTCAGGGAAGCACGGTAGTATGCATATTGAGAAACACCCAGTGACTCAGGGAAGCACGGTAGCATGCATATTGAGAAACACCCACAGTCTTCAATAAAGACTTAATTAGTAAAAATCTGCTGTGTTACTGCTTTGGCTGCACCTACATCAGCCCTTAACAGAGTAGAGGGGAATGGAGGGGAATGGAAATGAATGGGAGATAGAGGTAAAGTAAAGTTAGAGGATAGCAAGCATAGTTACTAGACAGGGAGGAGATCACTGATAGAGGATAGCATAGTTACTAGACAGGGAGGAGAACACTGATAGAGGATAGCATAGTTACTAGACAGGGAGGAGAACACTGATAGAGGATAGCATAGTTACTAGACAAGGAGGAGAACACTGATAGAGGATAGCATAGTTACTAGACAGGGAGGAGAACACTGATAGAGGATAGCATAGTTACTAGACAGGGAGGAGAACACTGGTAGAGGATAGCATAGATACTAGACAGGGAGGAGATCACTGATAGAGGATAGCATAGTTACTAGACAGGGAGGAGATCACTGATAGAGGATAGCATAGTTACTAGACAGGGAGGAGAACACTGATAGAGGATAGCATAGTTACTAGACAGGGAGAACACTGATAGAGGATAGCATAGTTACTAGACAGGGAGAACACTGATAGAGGATAGTATAGTTACTAGACAGGGAGAACACTGATAGAGGATAGCATAGTTACTAGACAGGGAGGAGAACACTGATAGAGGATAGCATAGTTACTAGACAGGGAGGAGAACACTGATAGAGGATAGCATAGTTACTAGACAGGGAGAACACTGATAGAGGATAGCATAGTTACTAGACAGGGAGAACACTGATAGAGGATAGCATAGTTACTAGACAGGGAGGAGAACACTGATAGAGGATAGCATAGTTACAAGACAGGGAGGAGAACACTGATAGAGGATAGCATAGTTACTAGACAGGGAGAACACTGATAGAGGATAGCATAGTTACTAGACAGGGAGAACACTGATAGAGGATAGCATAGTTACTAGACAGGGAGGAGAACACTGATAGAGGATAGCATAGTTACTAGACAGGGAGATCACTGATAGAGGATAGCATAGTTACTAGACAGGGAGGAGAACACTGATAGAGGATAGCATAGTTACTAGACAGGGAGGAGATCACTGATAGAGGATAGCATAGTTACTAGACAGGGAGGAAATCACTGATAGAGGATAGCATAGTTACTAGACAGGGAGAACACTGATAGAGGATAGCATAGTTACTAGACAGGGAGGAGATCACTGATAGAGGATAGCATAGTTACTAGACAGGGAGGAGAACACTGATAGAGGATAGCATAGTTACTAGACAGGGAGGAGAACACTGATAGAGGATAGCATAGTTACTAGACAGGGAGAACACTGATAGAGGATAGCATAGTTACTAGACAGGGAGAACACTGATAGAGGATAGCATAGTTACTAGACAGGGAGGAGAACACTGATAGAGGATAGCATAGTTACTAGACAGGGAGGAGAACACTGATAGAGGATAGCATAGTTACTAGACAGGGAGAACACTGATAGAGGATAGCATAGTTACTAGACAGGGAGGAGAACACTGATAGAGGATAGCATAGTTACTAGACAGGGAGGAGAACACTGATAGAGGATAGCTTAGTTACTAGACAGGGAGGAGAACACTGGTAGATGATAGCATAGTTACTAGACAGGGAGAACACTGATAGAGGATAGCATAGTTACTAGACAGGGAGGAGAACACTGATAGAGGATAGCATAGTTACTAGACAGGGAGGAGATCACTGGTAGATGATAGCATAGTTACTAGACAGGGAGGAGAACACTGATAGAGGATAGCATAGTTACTAGACAGGGAGGAGAACACTGATAGAGGATAGCATAGTTACTAGACAGGGAGGAAATCACTGATAGAGGATAGCATAGTTACTAGACAGGGAGGAGAACACTGATAGAGGATAGCATAGTTACTAGACAGGGAGAACACTGATAGAGGATAGCATAGTTACTAGACAGGGAGGAGAACACTGATAGAGGATAGTATAGTTACTAGACAGGGAGGAGAACACTGATAGAGGATAGCATAGTTACTAGACAGGGAGGAGAACACTGATAGAGGATAGCATAGTTACTAGACAGGGAGGAGAACACTGATAGAGGATAGCATAGTTACTAGACAGGGAGAACACTGATAGAGGATAGCATAGTTACTAGACAGGGAGGAGAACACTGATAGAGGATAGTATAGTTACTAGACAGGGAGGAGAACACTGATAGAGGATAGCATAGTTACTAGACAGGGAGAACACTGATAGAGGATAGCATAGTTACTAGACAGGGAGAACACTGATAGAGGATAGCATAGTTACTAGACAGGGAGAACACTGATAGAGGATAGCATAGTTACTAGACAGGGAGGAGAACACTGATAGAGGATAGCATAGTTACTAGACAGGGAGAACACTGATAGAGGATAGCATAGTTACTAGACAGGGAGGAGAACACTGATAGAGGATAGCATAGTTACTAGACAGGGAGGAGAACACTGATAGAGGATAGCATAGTTACTAGACAGGGAGGAGATCACTGATAGAGGATAGCATAGTTACTAGACAGGGAGGAGAACACTGATAGAGGATAGCTTAGTTACTAGACAGGGAGGAGAACACTGATAGAGGATAGCATAGTTACTAGACAGGGAGAACACTGATAGAGGATAGCATAGTTACTAGACAGGGAGAACACTGATAGAGGATAGCATAGTTACTAGACAGGGAGGAGAACACTGATAGAGGATAGCATAGTTACTAGACAGGGAGAACACTGATAGAGGATAGCATAGTTACTAGACAGGGAGGAGAACACTGATAGAGGATAGCATAGTTACTAGACAGGGAGGAGAACACTGATAGAGGATAGCATAGTTACTAGACAGGGAGGAGATCACTGATAGAGGATAGCATAGTTACTAGACAGGGAGAACACTGATAGAGGATAGCATAGTTACTAGACAGGGAGGAGAACACTGATAGAGGATAGCTTAGTTACTAGACAGGGAGGAGAACACTGATAGAGGATAGCTTAGTTACTAGACAGGGAGGAAATCACTGATAGAGGATAGCATAGTTACTAGACAGGGAGGAAATCACTGATAGAGGATAGCTTAGTTACTAGACAGGGAGGAGAACACTGATAGAGGATAGCATAGTTACTAGACAGGGAGGAGAACACTGATAGAGGATAGCATAGTTACTAGACAGGGAGGAGAACACTGATAGAGGATAGCATAGTTACTAGACAGGGAGAACACTGATAGAGGATAGCATAGTTACTAGACAGGGAGGAGATCACTGATAGAGGATAGCATAGTTACTAGACAGGGAGGAGAACACTGATAGAGGATAGCATAGTTACTAGACAGGGAGGAGAACACTGATAGAGGATAGCATAGTTACTAGACAGGGAGGAGAACACTGATAGAGGATAGCATAGTTACTAGACAGGGAGAACACTGATAGAGGATAGCATAGTTACTAGACAGGGAGATCACTGATAGAGGATAGCATAGTTACTAGACAGGGAGGAGAACACTGATAGAGGATAGCATAGTTACTAGACAGGGAGGAGATCACTGATAGAGGATAGCATAGTTACTAGACAGGGAGGAGAACACTGATAGAGGATAGCATAGTTACTAGACAGGGAGGAGAACACTGATAGAGGATAGCATAGTTACTAGACAGGGAGGAGAACACTGATAGAGGATAGTATAGTTACTAGACAGGGAGGAGAACACTGATAGAGGATAGCATAGTTACTAGACAGGGAGGAGAACACTGATAGAGGATAGCATAGTTACTAGACAGGGAGAACACTGATAGAGGATAGCATAGTTACTAGACAGGGAGGAGATCACTGATAGAGGATAGCATAGTTACTAGACAGGGAGGAGATCACTGATAGAGGATAGCATAGTTACTAGACAGGGAGGAGAACACTGATAGAGGATAGCATAGTTACTAGACAGGGAGAACACTGATAGAGGATAGCATAGTTACTAGACAGGGAGGAGAACACTGATAGAGGATAGCTTAGTTACTAGACAGGGAGGAGAACACTGATAGAGGATAGCTTAGTTACTAGACAGGGAGGAAATCACTGATAGAGGATAGCATAGTTACTAGACAGGGAGGAAATCACTGATAGAGGATAGCATAGTTACTAGACAGGGAGAACACTGATAGAGGATAGCATAGTTACTAGACAGGGAGAACACTGATAGAGGATAGCATAGTTACTAGACAGGGAGGAGAACACTGATAGAGGATAGTATAGTTACTAGACAGGGAGGAGAACACTGATAGAGGATAGCATAGTTACTAGACAGGGAGAACACTGATAGAGGATAGCATAGTTACTAGACAGGGAGGAGATCACTGATAGAGGATAGCATAGTTACTAGACAGGGAGGAGAACACTGATAGAGGATAGCATAGTTACTAGACAGGGAGAACACTGATAGAGGATAGCATAGTTACTAGACAGGGAGGAGAACACTGATAGAGGATAGCATAGTTACTAGACAGGGAGGAGAACACTGATAGAGGATAGCATAGTTACTAGACAGGGAGGAGAACACTGATAGAGGATAGCATAGTTACTAGACAGGGAGAACACTGATAGAGGATAGCATAGTTACTAGACAGGGAGGAGAACACTGATAGAGGATAGCATAGTTACTAGACAGGGAGGAGAACACTGATAGAGGATAGCATAGTTACTAGACAGGGAGAACACTGATAGAGGATAGCATAGTTACTAGACAGGGAGGAGAACACTGATAGAGGATAGCATAGTTACTAGACAGGGAGAACACTGATAGAGGATAGCATAGTTACTAGACAGGGAGGAGAACACTGATAGAGGATAGCATAGTTACTAGACAGGGAGGAGAACACTGATAGAGGATAGCATAGTTACTAGACAGGGAGATCACTGATAGAGGATAGCATAGTTACTAGACAGGGAGGAAATCACTGATAGAGGATAGCATAGTTACTAGACAGGGAGGAGAACACTAATAGAGGATAGCATAGTTACTAGACAGGGAGGAGAACACTGATAGAGGATAGCATAGTTACTAGACAGGGAGAACACTGATAGAGGATAGCTTAGTTACTAGACAGGGAGGAGAACACTGATAGAGGATAGCATAGTTACTAGACAGGGAGGACACTGGTAGAGGATAGCATAGTTACTAGACAGGGAGGAGAACACTGATAGAGGATAGCATAGTTACTAGACAGGGAGGAGAACACTGATAGAGGATAGCATAGTTACTAGACAGGGAGGAGAACACTGATAGAGGATAGCATAGTTACTAGACAGGGAGGAGAACACTGATAGAGGATAGCATAGTTACTAGACAGGGAGGAGAACACTGATAGAGGATAGCATAGTTACTAGACAGGGAGATCACTGATAGAGGATAGCATAGTTACTAGACAGGGAGAACACTGATAGAGGATAGCATAGTTACTAGACAGGGAGGAGAACACTGATAGAGGATAGCATAGTTACTAGACAGGGAGGAGAACACTGATAGAGGATAGCATAGTTACTAGACAGGGAGGAGAACACTGATAGAGGATAGCATAGTTACTAGACAGGGAGAACACTGATAGAGGATAGCATAGTTACTAGACAGGGAGGAGAACACTGATAGAGGATAGCATAGTTACTAGACAGGGAGGAGAACACTGATAGAGGATAGCATAGTTACTAGACAGGGAGAACACTGATAGAGGATAGCATAGTTACTAGACAGGGAGGAGAACACTGATAGAGGATAGCATAGTTACTAGACAGGGAGGAGAACACTGATAGAGGATAGCATAGTTACTAGACAGGGAGGAGATCACTGATAGAGGATAGCATAGTTACTAGACAGGGAGGAGATCACTGATAGAGGATAGCATAGTTACTAGACAGGGAGATCACTGATAGAGGATAGCATAGTTACTAGATAGGGAGGAAATCACTGATAGAGGATAGCATAGTTACTAGACAGGGAGGAAATCACTGATAGAGGATAGCATAGTTACTAGACAGGGAGAACACTGATAGAGGATAGCATAGTTACTAGACAGGGAGAACACTGATAGAGGATAGCATAGTTACTAGACAGGGAGGAAATCACTGATAGAGGATAGCATAGTTACTAGACAGGGAGAACACTGATAGAGGATAGCATAGTTACTAGACAGGGAGAACACTGATAGAGGATAGCATAGTTACAAGACAGGGAGGAGAACACTGATAGAGGATAGTATAGTTACTAGACAGGGAGGAGAACACTGATAGAGGATAGCATAGTTACTAGACAGGGAGAACACTGATAGAGGATAGCATAGTTACTAGACAGGGAGAACACTGATAGAGGATAGCATAGTTACTAGACAGGGAGAACACTGATAGAGGATAGCATAGTTACTAGACAGGGAGAACACTGATAGAGGATAGCTTAGTTACTAGACAGGGAGGAGAACACTGATAGAGGATAGCATAGTTACTAGACAGGGAGGAAATCACTGATAGAGGATAGCATAGTTACTAGACAGGGAGGAGAACACTGGTAGAGGATAGCATAGTTACTAGACAGGGAGAACACTGATAGAGGATAGCATAGTTACTAGACAGGGAGGAGATCACTGATAGAGGATAGCATAGTTACTAGACAGGGAGAACACTGATAGAGGATAGCATAGTTACTAGACAGGGAGAACACTGATAGAGGATAGCATAGTTACTAGACAGGGAGGAGAACACTGGTAGAGGATAGCATAGTTACTAGACAGGGAGGAGAACACTAATAGAGGATAGCATAGTTACTAGACAGGGAGGAGATCACTGATAGAGGATAGCTTAGTTACTAGACAGGGAGGAGAACACTGATAGAGGATAGCATAGTTACTAGACAGGGAGGAAATCACTGATAGAGGATAGCATAGTTACTAGACAGGGAGAACACTGATAGAGGATAGCATAGTTACTAGACAGGGAGGAGAACACTGATAGAGGATAGCTTAGTTACTAGACAGGGAGGAGAACACTGATAGAGGATAGCATAGTTACTAGACAGGGAGAACACTGATAGAGGATAGCATAGTTACTAGACAGGGAGAACACTGATAGAGGATAGCATAGTTACTAGACAGGGAGGACACTGGTAGAGGATAGCATAGTTACTAGACAGGGAGGAGAACACTGATAGAGGATAGCATAGTTACTAGACAGGGAGAACACTGATAGAGGATAGCATAGTTACTAGACAGGGAGGAGAACACTGATAGAGGATAGCATAGTTACTAGACAGGGAGAACACTGGTAGATGATAGCATAGTTACTAGACAGGGAGGAGAACACTGATAGAGGATAGCATAGTTACTAGACAGGGAGAACACTGGTAGATGATAGCATAGTTACTAGACAGGGAGGAGATCACTGGTAGATGATAGCATAGTTACTAGACAGGGAGATACATTTCACAGAGTATAGGTCTATATATGACTAGGATGATAGTATTATAAACCAAGCTGTACCTTGTCCACACAGTCATCGAAGAAGGCCAAGCTGGCGTCTTTGTCTGAGACGAAGGAGCACTCCTCTATGAATCTGATGAACATCTGAGTCTTGGTCATCAGGGAGTAGAACTTCTGGTGGGACCGGTCTCTGCTCTTCAGGAACCCTACAGAACATTACAACCATATGAGAAACCTAAAAATATACAGTAGAACCTCTGGTGGGACCGGTCTCTGCTCTTCAGGAACTCTACAGAACATTACAACCATATGAGAAACCTAAAAATATACAGTAGAACCTCTGGTGGGACCGGTCTCTGCTCTTCAGGAACTCTACAGAACATTACAACCATATGAGAAACCTAAAAATATACAGTAGAACCTCTGGTGGGACCGGTCTCTGCTCTTCAG
The DNA here is from genome assembly GCF_965601325.2 of Salmo salar. Classification (NCBI taxonomy): domain Eukaryota; kingdom Metazoa; phylum Chordata; class Actinopteri; order Salmoniformes; family Salmonidae; genus Salmo; species Salmo salar. The sequence continues at coordinate 48,258,355 of NC_138316.1, read as the reverse complement.
GAACCCTACAGAACATTACAACCATATGAGAAACCTAAAAATATACAGTAGAACCTCTGGTGGGACTGGTCTCTGCTCTTCAGGAACTCTACAGAACATTACAACCATATGAGAAACCTAAAAATATACAGTAGAACCTCTGGTGGGACTGGTCTCTGCTCTTCAGGAACTCTACAGAACATTACAACCATATGAGAAACCTAAAAAGATACAGTAGAACCTCTGGTGGGAAAGGTCCTGGCTTTTCAGGAACCCTGAACACAACTGTTGGGGAGGGAGAAACGGAACAGAACATTTGTGGTTCACTGCTCGGTATATCTGGCAAAATAGGTTTAGGGTCATGGAACCTTGACCATGAAGCACAATGCTTTATTTTAATTTTTTGTACCTTCATTTAACCAGGTAAGTCTTTATTTAACCAGGTAAGTATTTATTTAACCTCTACGGGATTGGTGACCACCCACGGGACGGTTGAGCTAACGTGCGCAAATGTGATTAGCATGAGGTTGTAAGTAACAATAACATTTCCCAGGACATAGACATACGTACAGTTGAAGTCAGAAGTTTACATACACCTTTACCAAATACATTTAAACTCGTTTTTCACAATTCCTGACCTTTAATCCTAGTAAAAATTCACCACTTTATTTTAAGAATGTGAAATGTCAGAATAATAGTAGAGAGAATGATTTATTTCAGCTTTTATTTCTTTCATCACATTCCCAGTGGGTCAGAAGTTTACATACACTCAATTAGTATTTGGTAGCATTGCCTTTAAATTGTTTAACTTGGGTGAAACGTTTCAGGTAGCCTTCCACAAGCTTCCCACAATACGTTGGGTGAATTTTGACCCATTCCTCCTGACAGAGCTGGTGTAACTGAGTCAGGTTTGTAGGCCTCCTTGCTCACACACACTTTTTCAGTTCTGCCCACACATTTTCTATGGGATTCAGGTCAGGGCTTTGTGATGGCCACTCCAATACCTTGATTATGTTGTCCTTAAGCCATTTTGCCGCAACTTTGGAAGTATGCTTGGGGTCATTGTCCATTTGGAAGACTCATTTGCGACCAAGCTTTAACTTCTTGACTGATGTCTTGAGATGTTGCTTCAATATATCCACATAATTTTCCTACCTCATGATGTCATCTATTTTGTGAAGTGCACCAGTCCCTCCTGCAGCAAAGCACCTCCACAACATGATGCTGCCAATGCCGTGCTTCACGGTTGGGATGGTGTTCTTCGGCTTGCAAGCATCCCCCTTTTTCCTCCAAATATAACGATGGTCATTATGGCCAAACAGTTCTATTTTTGTTTCATCAGACCAGAGGACATTTCTCCGAAAAGTACAATCTTTGTCCCCATGTGCAGTTGCAAACCGTAGTCTGGCTTTTGGAGCAGTGGCTTCTTTCTTGCTGAGCATCCTTTCAGGTTATGTCGTTATAGGACTCGTTTTACTGTGGATATAGTCACTTTTGTACTTGTTTCCTCCAGTATCTTCAAAAGGTCCTTTGCTGTTGTTGTCGCACCAAAGTGCATTCTTCTCTAGGAGACAGAACGCGTCTCCTTCCTGAGCGGTATGACGGCTGCGTGGTCCCATGGTGTTTATACTTGCGTACTATTGTTTGTACAGATGAACGTGGTACCTTCAGGCGTTTGGAAATTGCTCCCAAGGATGAACCAGACCAAGGATGAACCAGACTTGTGGAGGTCTACCATTTTTTTCTTTTGATTTTCCCATGATGTCAAGCAAAGAGGCACTGAGTTTGAAGGTAGGCCTTGAAATACATCCACAGGTACACCTCCAATTGACTCAAATGATGTAAATTAGCCTATCAAAAGCTTCTAAAGCCATGACATCATATTCTGGAATTTTCCACACTGTTTAAAGGCACAGTCAACTTAGTATATGTAAACTTCTGACCTACTGGAATTGTGATACAGTGAATTATAAGTGAAATAATCTGTCTGTAAACAATTGTTGGAAAAATGACTTGTGTCATGCACAAAGTAGATGTCCTAACTGACTTGCCAAAACTATAGTTTGTTAACAAGAAATTTGTGGAGTGGTTGAAAAACAAGTTTTAATGACTCCAACCTAAGTGTATGTAAACTTATGACTTCAACTGTATCTGATATGGGCAGAAAGCTGAAATTCTTGTTAATCTAACTGCACTGTCCAATTTACAGTAGCTATTACAGTGAAATAATACCATGCTATTGTTTGAGGAGAGTGCATAGTTATGAACTTGAAAATGTATCAATAAACCATTTAGACACATTTGGACAGACTTGACACAATATTTTGAACAGAAATCGAATGGTTCATTGGATCCGTCTAAATCTTTGCACACACACTGCTGCCATCTAGTGGCCACAATCTAAATTGTGCCTAAACTGGAATAATACATTGTGGCCTTTCTCTTGCGTTTCAAAGATGATGATCTTTTACCAGATCTAATGTGTTATATTCTCCTACATTAATTTCACATTTCCACAAACTTCTAAGTGTTTCCTTTCAAATTGTATCAAGAATATACATATCCTTGCTTCAGGCAGTTAGATTTGGGTATGTCATTTCTGACATACCCATTTCCTTAAGAGGTACCAGGTAAGTCTTTATTTAACCAGGTAAGTCTTTATTTAACCAGGTGAGTCTTTATTTAACTAGGTAAGTCTTTATTTAACCAGGTGAGTCTTTATTTAACCAGGTGAGTCTTTAATTAACCAGGTAAGACTTTATTTAACCAGGTAAGTCTTTATTTAACCAGGTAAGTCTTTGAGAACACATTCTCTTTTACAATAATGATGGATGTACCTTAGCTAGGCACAGTCGTGCAGGTAAGATAACACATGACCAATCTAAGGTGCAAAACAGGGAAGTGACTTCCTTAAGTGTTAAACCCAGCTGGGCTGACTAGCAGCTGACCTGACTAACAGCTGACCTGACTAACAGCTGACCTGACTAACAACTGACTAACAACTGAACTGACTAACAGCTGACCTGACTAACAACTGACCTGACTAACAGCTGACCTGACTAACAGCTGACCTGACAAACAACTGACCTGACTAACAGCTGGCCTGACTAACAGCTAACCTGACTAACAGCTAACCTGACTAACAACTGACCTGACTAACAGCTGACCTGACAAACAACTGACCTGACTAACAGCTGACCTGACTAACAGCTGACCTGACTAACAGCTAACCTGACTAACAGCTGACCTGACTAACAGCTGACCTGACTAACAGCTGGCCTGACTGACAGCTGACCTGACTAACAGCTGACCTGACTAACAGCTAACCTGACTAACAGCTAACCTGACTAACAGCTGACCTGACTAACAGCTGACCTGACTAACAGCTGATCTGACTAACAATTGACCTGACTAACAGCTAACCTGACTAACAGCTAACATGACTAACAGCTAACCTGATTAACAGCTGACCTGACTAACAGCTAACCTGACTAACAGCTGACCTGACTAACAGCTGACCTGACTAACAGCTGACCTGACTAGCAGCTGACCTGACTAGCAGCTGACCTGACGAACAGCTAACCTGACTAACAGCTAACCTGACTAACAGCTGACCTGACTAACAGCTGGCCTGACTAACAGCTAACCTGACTAACAGCTGACCTGACTAACAGCTGGCCTGACTAACAGCTGACCTGACTAACAGATGACCTGACTAGCAGCTGATTTGACAGCTGACCTGACTAACAGCTAACCTGACTGACAGCTGATTTGACAGCTAACCTGACTAACAGCTGACCTGACTGACAGCTGACCTGACTAACAGCTGATTTGACAGCTGACCTGACTAACAGCTGACCTGACTAACAGCTGACCTGACAAACAACTGACCTGACTAACAACTGACCTGACTAACAGCTGACCTGACTAACAGCTGGCCTGACTAACAGCTAACCTGACTAACAGCTGACCTGACTAACAGCTGACCTGACTAACAGCTGGCCTGACTAACAGCTGACCTGACTAACAGCTGACCTGACTAGCAGCTGATTTGACAGCTGACCTGACTGACAGCTGATTTGACAGCTAACCTGACTAACAGCTGACCTGACTGACAGCTGACCTGACTAACAGCTGATTTGACAGCTGACCTGACTAACAGCTAACCTGACTGACAGCTGACCTGACTAACAGCTGGCCTGACTAACAGCTAACCTGACTGACAGCTGGCCTGACTGACAGCTGGCCTGACTGACAGCTGGCCTGACTAACAGCTGGCCTGACTAACAGCTGACCTGACTAACAGCTGACCTGACTAACAGCTGACCTGACTAGCAGCTGATTTGACAGCTGATCTGACTAACAGCTGACCTGACTAACAGCTAACCTGACTGACAGCTGATTTGACAGCTAACCTGACTAACAGCTGACCTGACTGACAGCTGACCTGACTAACAGCTGATTTGACAGCTGACCTGACTAACAGCTAACCTGACTAACAGCTGGCCTGACTAACAGCTAACCTGACTGACAGCTGACCTGACTGACAGCTGGCCTGACTGACAGCTGGCCTGACTGACAGCTGGCCTGACTAACAGCTGGCCTGACTAACAGCTGACCTGACTAACAGCTGACCTGACTAACAGCTGACCTGACTAGCAGCTGATTTGACAGCTGATCTGACTAACAGCTGACCTGACTAACAGCTAACCTGACTGACAGCTGATTTGACAGCTAACCTGACTAACAGCTGACCTGACTGACAGCTGACCTGACTAACAGCTGATTTGACAGCTGACCTGACTAACAGCTAACCTGACTAACAGCTGGCCTGACTAACAGCTAACCTGACTGACAGCTGACCTGACTAACAGCTGGCCTGACTAACAGCTAACCTGACTGACAGCTGGCCTGACTAACAGCTGGCCTGACTAACAGCTGACCTGACTAACAGCTGACCTGACTAGCAGCTGACCTGACTAACAGCTGACCTGACTAACAGCTGACCTGATTAGCAGCTGACCTGACTAACAGCTGATCTGACAGCTGACCTGACTAACAGCTGACCTGACAAACAACTGACCTGACTAACAACTGACCTGACTAACAGCTGGCCTGACTAACAGCTAACCTGACTAACAACTGACCTGACTAACAGCTGACCTGACAAACAACTGACCTGACTAACAACTGACCTGACTAACAGCTGACCTGACTAACAGCTGGCCTGACTAACAGCTAACCTGACTAACAGCTGACCTGACTAACAGCTGACCTGACTAACAGCTGACCTGACTAACAGCTGGCCTGACTGACAGCTGACCTGACTAACAGCTGACCTGACTAACAGCTAACCTGACTAACAGCTAACCTGACTAACAGCTGACCTGACTAACAGCTGACCTGACTAACAGCTGATCTGACTAACAATTGATCTGACTAACAGCTAACCTGACTAACAGCTGACCTGACTAACAGCTGACCTGACTAACAGCTGAGATGACTAACTATTGATCTGACTATCAGCTAACCTGACTAACAGCTGACCTGACTAACAGCTAACCTGACTAACAGCTGACCTGACTAACAGCTGACCTGACGAACAGCTAACCTGACTAACAGCTAACCTGACTAACAGCTGACCTGACTAACAGCTGACCTGACTAACAGCTGACCTGACTAACAGCTGGCCTGACTAACAGCTGACCTGACTAACAGCTGACCTGACTAACAGCTGACCTGACTAACAGCTAACCTGACTGACAGCTGATTTGACAGCTAACCTGACTAACAGCTGACCTGACTGACAGCTGACCTGACTAACAGCTGATTTGACAGCTGACCTGACTAACAGCTAACCTGACTAACAGCTGGCCTGACTAACAGCTAACCTGACTGACAGCTGACCTGACTAACAGCTGGCCTGACTAACAGCTAACCTGACTGACAGCTGGCCTGACTAACAGCTGGCCTGACTAACAGCTAACCTGACTAACAGCTGACCTGACTAACAGCTGACCTGACTAGCAGCTGACCTGACTAACAGCTGACCTGACTAACAGCTGACCTGATTAGCAGCTGACCTGACTAACAGCTGATCTGACAGCTGACCTGACTAACAGCTGACCTGACTAACAGCTGACCTGACAGGTGACCTGTGGGACAGACAGGGCCAGGGGGAGTGAGGAGGATGGTTGGTCATTGGCTCACACTGCAGTCATGGAGGCCAAGCTTTGTGTTGTTGTGTGTCCCTACAGTAATACTAATGGACAGCTGATAGATTCTCTATGGATACAGATACACCCACACTTGGCCAAAGGAACACGTTGAGAAAGCACATTCTCCCATTACCCAAACTTGTGTGTGTGTCTTTCAGCTCTAGTCATTACATAACAACACTGCAGAGGTCTCTCTAAACTCCTCGTCCCTATTTGTCTGGATCACATTCCTCATATCCAACATGTCCTTGGCTACAGCTAGCATGGCTAGCATCAACTAGAGAATGCTCATGTCCTTGGCTACAGCTAGCATGGCTAGCATCCACTAGAGAATGCTCATGTCCTTGGCTATGGGCCCTGGTCAAAAGTAATGCACTAAATAGGGGATAGAGTGCCATTTGGGATGAAGCCCTTGGCTACGGCTAGCCAGAGCAGTCTTTAACGATAAAGGACCGTCTGACGAGTTACCCAATGGAGACAGTGCAGATTGGATGAGATCCCCATCCCAGTCCAGACTCAACTCTATCGGGTGTGGTATTAGCCAGCTTCAACTGGCCCCAGTCCAGACTCAACTCTATCAGGTGTGGTATTAGCCAGCTTCAACTGGCCCCAGTCCAGACTCAACTCTATCGGGTGTGGTATTAGCCAGCTTCAACTGGCCCCAGTCCAGCCTCAACTCTATCGGGTGTGGTATTAGCCAGCTTCAACTGGCCCCAGTCCACTCAACTCTATCAGGTGTGGTATTAGCCAGCTTCAACTGGCCCCAGTCCAGACTCAACTCTATCAGGTGTGGTATTAGCCAGCTTCAACTGGCCCCAGTCCACTCAACTCTATCAGGTGTGGTATTAGCCAGCTTCAACTGGCCCCAGTCCAGTCAACTCTATCAGGTGTGGTATTAGCCAGCTTCAACTGGCCCCAGTCCACTCAACTCTATCAGGTGTGGTATTAGCCAGCTTCAACTGGCCCCAGTCCAGATTCAACTCTATCAGGTGTGGTATTAGCCAGCTTCAACTGGCCCCAGTCCAGACTCAACTCTATCAGGTGTGGTATTAGCCAGCTTCAACTGGCCCCAGTCCAGACTCAACTCTATCAGGTGTGGTATTAGCCAGCTTCAACTGGCCCCAGTCCAGACTCAACTCTATCAGGTGTGGTATTAGCCAGCTTCAACTGGCCCCAGTCCAGCCTCAACTCTATCGGGTGTGGTATTAGCCAGCTTCAACTGGCCCCAGTCCAGTCAACTCTATCAGGTGTGGTATTAGCCAGCTTCAACTGGCCCCAGTCCAGATTCAACTCTATCAGGTGTGGTATTAGCCAGCTTCAACTGGCCCCAGTCCAGTCAACTCTATCAGGTGTGGTATTAGCCAGCTTCAACTGGCCCCAGTCCACTCAACTCTATCAGGTGTGGTATTAGCCAGCTTCAACTGGCCCCAGTCCAGCCTCTGGAGCAGAGAACAGCTGCAGCTAGCTAGAGCTCCAGACCTGCACATGCACACACACACACACACACACACACACACACACACACACACACACACACACACACACACACACACACACACACACACACACACAGAGAGAGACACACACACACACACACAGACTCTCTCTCACACACACACACACACACACACACACACACACACACACACACACACACACACACACACACACACACACACACACACACACACACACACACACACACACACACAGACAGAGAGAGACTGACACACAGACTCACACAGAGACTCACACAAACAGAGACTCACACAAACACACACACACACACACACCAAGCCGGTACTAACCTTGCAGGTCAAAGAGAGAGGAGGCGTCAGTAGTCTTCTCAGACGGGGCCTGGGTGATGGGTCTCAGGAATGAGCGGTAGCCTTTCAAGATGGCCGCCATGAACCTGAGGAAGGCTTCCTGTATCTCCATCTCCAGGCTGTGGAGGCTCTTCCCACAGGCCAGCTCCGTACAATCACTCATACTCAGCTCCAATAGGCCATCAGGACGCTGCTGACCTAGAGGGAACCAATAGAAAAGAGGGATGTTGGTTCTGCTGACCTGGGGGGAACCAATAGAAAAGAGGGTTGTTGGTTCTGCTGATCTGCGGGGAACCAATAGAAAAGAGGGTTGTTGGTTCTGCTGATCTGGGGGGAACCAATGGAAAATATGTTTTTTGTTTACATATCTTATAGGGTTTGTCCCAAATGGCACCATATTCCTTAATGTAGTGCACTATATAGGGAACAGGGAGCCATGTGGGATGCATCTCTCATGTAGTTCCAGAGATACATAGAGGAAAACACTCCTAGAAGATACACAGAGTGGACAAAACATTATGAACACATGCTCCTTCCATGACATAGACTGACCAGGTGAAAGCTATGATCCCTTACTGATGTACCTTGGTAAATCCACTTCAATCAGTGTAGATGAAGGGGAGAAGACCGGTTAAAGAAGGATTTTTAAGCAATATAATATTAGGAAGGTGTTCTTAATATTTTGTGCTATGTTTAACTACCTGTCACAGTTGAAGACAGTTTAAAACACAACTTAAAACAAGTAAGACTGTCTGTATGAAAGTTGAGTTGATGACGTGGGGTTTGGGTTCTGTCTGGTTGTTGTTGAACTAGATGAAGTGTAAATAACACAGAGTTAAATCTCTATTGAAGTTAGTTTTCCTCTAAGAAACAAGTCCCTAAAGATAAGGCTCAGCTTGTCACTCTGCCAAGCTGTATCGATGTTCAATATTCCCAGCCTAAACACTAATGCAGTGGCAGGACAGATTTTCAGCCTCACTGAGTCTCAGAATGTAACATTATTAGATTTGTATTTGATTTCTCAATAAGCAGGCAGCAGGTTTATTGACTGGGTTATAAATAACACAACTGAACTAATGGAGACAAATAGAACAGGTAGGGAGAGAGAGAGAGAGGGGGGAGAGAGAGGGGGGAGAGAGAGATGCAGCGAGAGAGAGAGATGCAGAGACGAGAGAGAGAGAGAGAGAGAGAGAGAGAGAGAGATGAATAACTGGTGGTTTTGTTACAGAGGAAGAGGAGAGAAGAAGAAGAATGACCTACCGTCTGTTTGATTTCCTACCCAGTAGACACTGGAGAATGGATTGTAAGCTGCATGTAAAGTACTCCTACACTACCGCTACAGTGGCTCATCATATTCAGAAGAGAAGAACACCTGAGAGTCAAACACATCAGCTTGAAAGAATCTTTCAAAGTCGACCTTGAAAAGGAGTTTTATGAAAAAGTGTTCTTGATCTAGCTTGGATGCCAGATCTTTTTTTGTTGCCAACTCCTTTGTCTTAGTTATATTAAAGGAGCAAACTAAGGCAGAACCAGAGTCACATCTGGCAACTCAGGCTACACTTGACCCAGTTTATTCATTGTGAAATCTTTAGTCCTCCATCCATACAGTACAGTATGGTCCTCTACTCACCGTCCACCAGTTGCTGGTAGAGATTGTTCAGCACATTCATCAGGTTTTTACAGGCTTTCTTTGGCAGGATCTTCCAGGTCAGGGCTCTCTTATCTTCGTTGCTGGAAGGAGAAACACACGGTCAGCTCTCCTCGGCCAAAACTAACACTGGCGGTGGATAGGGGCTGGACACCACCCCGAGACTGCTGCCTCTAAGACTGGTCCAAATATCTGACTGATCTTAGAGACACAGAACCACAGAAACAGATTCAACTTTGATCCATACGGAAAATGGATGCATACATGACTGTAAATAGCTTTGGATAAAAGCGTCTGATAAATGGAATATATTATACTATTATTATTACACCTACAGTGGCCAAACACGACACATTACAGTCTCATTTTCTTCACCATCGATTAAAGGCCATCAATGTAAACCACTTCCACAGCCCACCTTGAGGAATATACTGTCTCAACTGGACTACAGCCCACCTTAAGGAATATACTGTCTCAACTGGACTACAGCCCACCTTGAGGAATATACTGTCTCAACTGGACTACAGCCCACCTTGAGGAATATAATGTCTCAACTGGACTACAGCCCACCTTGAGGAATATACTGTCTCAACTGGACTACAGCCCACCTTGAGGAATATAATGTCTCAACTGGACTACAGCCCACCTTGAGGAATATAATGTCTCAACTGGACTACAGCCCACCTTGAGGAATATGTCTCAACTGGACTACAGCCCACCTTGAGGAATATAATGTCTCAACTGGACTACAGCCCACCTTGAGGAATATACTGTCTCAACTGGGTTACAGCCCACCTTGAGGAATATACTGTCTCAACTGGACTACAGCCCACCTTGAGGAATATACTGTCTCAACTGGACTACAGCCCACCTTGAGGAATATAATGTCTCAACTGGACTACAGCCCACCTTGAGGAATATGTCTCAACTGGACTACAGCCCACCTTGAGGAATATGTCTCAACTGGACTACAGCCCACCTTGAGGAATATACTGTCTCAACTGGGTTACAGCCCACCTTGAGGAATATATTGTCTCAACTGGACTACAGCCCACCTTGAGGAATATACTGTCTCAACTGAACTACAGCCCACCTTGAGGAATATAATGTCTCAACTGGACTACAGCCCACCTTGAGGAATATACTGTCTCAACTGGACTACAGCCCACCTTGAGGAATATACTGTCTCAACTGGACTACAGCCCACCTTGAGGAATATAATGTCTCAACTGGACTACAGCCCACCTTGAGGAATATGTCTCAACTGGACTACAGCCCACCTTGAGGAATATGTCTCAACTGGACTACAGCCCACCTTGAGGAATATACTGTCTCAACTGGGTTACAGCCCACCTTGAGGAATATATTGTCTCAACTGGACTACAGCCCACCTTGAGGAATATACTGTCTCAACTGAACTACAGCCCACCTTGAGGAATATAATGTCTCAACTGGACTACAGCCCACCTTGAGGAATATACTGTCTCAACTGGACTACAGCCCACCTTAAGGAATATACTGTCTCAACTGGACTACAGCCCACCTTAAGGAATATACTGTCTCAACTGGACTACAGCCCACCTTGAGGAATATGATGTCTCAACTGGACTACAACCCACCTTGAGGAATATAATGTCTCAACTGGACTACAGCCCACCTTGAGGAATATGATGTCTCAACTGGACTACAGCCCACCTTGAGGAATATGTCTCAACTGAGAAGTCATTTGTTTATAAAAAGTGAAAAAAGAAAAGGTTGACATGTTTGTTGCTGGAGGACCTTCACTATGGTTGACCCTGTACTGTTCTCAGCCCGTTAGCTAAGTGGATGGAGGACCTTCACTATGGTTGACCCTGTACTGTTCTCAGCCCGTTAGCTAAGTGGATGGAGGACCTTCACTATGGTTGACCCTGTACTGTTCTCAGCCCGTTAGCTAAGTGGATGGAGGACCTTCACTATGGTTGACCCTGTACTGTTCTCAGCCCGTTAGCTAAGTGGATGGAGGACCTTCACTATGGTTGACCCTGTACTGTTCTCAGCCCGTTAGCTAAGTGGATGGAGGACCTTCACTATGGTTGACCGTGTACTGTTCTCAGCCCGTTAGCTAAGTGGATGGAGGACCTTCACTATGGTTGACCCTGTACTGTTCTCAGCCCGTTAGCTAAGTGGATGGAGGACCTTCACTATGGTTGACCCTGTACTGTTCTCAGCCCGTTAGCTAAGTGGATGGAGGACCTTCACTATGGTTGACCCTGTACTGTTCTCAGCCCGTTAGCTAAGTGGATGGAGGACCTTCACTATGGTTGACCCTGTACTGTTCTCAGCCCGTTAGCTAAGTGGATGGAGGACCTTCACTATGGTTGACCCTGTACTGTTCTCAGCCCGTTAGCTAAGTGGATGGAGGACCTTCACTATGGTTGACCCTGTACTGTTCTCAGCCCGTTAGCTAAGTGGATGGAGGACCTTCACTATGGTTGACCCTGTACTGTTCTCAGCCCGTTAGCTAAGTGGATGGAGGACCTTCACTATGGTTGACCCTGTACTGTTCTCAGCCCGTTAGCTAAGTGGATGGAGGACCTTCACTATGGTTGACCCTGTACTGTTCTCAGCCCGTTAGCTAAGTGGATGGAGGACCTTCACTATGGTTGACCCTGTACTGTTCTCAGCCCGTTAGCTAAGTGGATGGAGGACCTTCACTATGGTTGACCGTGTACTGTTCTCAGCCCGTTAGCTAAGTGGATGGAGGACATTCACTATGGTTGACCCTGTACTGTTCTCAGCCCGTTAGCTAAGTGGATGGAGGACATTCACTATGGTTGACCCTGTACTGTTCTCAGCCCGTTAGCTAAGTGGATGGAGGACCTTCACTATGGTTGACCCTGTACTGTTCTCAGCCCGTTAGCTAAGTGGATGGAGGACCTTCACTATGGTTGACCCTGTACTGTTCTCAGCCCGTTAGCTAAGTGGATGGAGGACCTTCACTATGGTTGACCCTGTACTGTTCTCAGCCCGTTAGCTAAGTGGATGGAGGACCTTCACTATGGTTGACCCTGTACTGTTCTCAGCCCGTTAGCTAAGTGGATGGAGGACCTTCACTATGGTTGACCCTGTACTGTTCTCAGCCCGTTAGCTAAGTGGATGGAGGACCTTCACTATGGTTGACCCTGTACTGTTCTCAGCCCGTTAGCTAAGTGGATGGAGGACCTTCACTATGGTTGACCCTGTACTGTTCTCAGCCCGTTAGCTAAGTGGATGGAGGACCTTCACTATGGTTGACCCTGTACTGTTCTCAGCCCGTTAGCTAAGTGGATGGAGGACCTTCACTATGGTTGACCCTGTACTGTTCTCAGCCCGTTAGCTAAGTGGATGGAGGACCTTCACTATGGTTGACCCTGTACTGTTCTCAGCCCGTTAGCTAAGTGGATGGAGGACCTTCACTATGGTTGACCCTGTACTGTTCTCAGCCCGTTAGCTAAGTGGATGGAGGACCTTCACTATGGTTGACCTTGTACTGTTCTCAGCCCGTTAGCTAAGTGGATGGAGGACCTTCACTATGGTTGACCCTGTACTGTTCTCAGCCCGTTAGCTAAGTGGATGGAGGACCTTCACTATGGTTGACCCTGTACTGTTCTCAGCCCGTTAGCTAAGTGGATGGAGGACCTTCACTATGGTTGACCCTGTACTGTTCTCAGCCCGTTAGCTAAGTGGATGGAGGACCTTCACTATGGTTGACCCTGTACTGTTCTCAGCCCGTTAGCTAAGTGGATGGAGGACCTTCACTATGGTTGACCTTGTACTGTTCTCAGCCCGTTAGCTAAGTGGATGGAGGACCTTCACTATGGTTGACCCTGTACTGTTCTCAGCCCGTTAGCTAAGTGGATGGAGGACCTTCACTATGGTTGACCTTGTACTGTTCTCAGCCCGTTAGCTAAGTGGATGGAGGACCTTCACTATGGTTGACCCTGTACTGTTCTCAGCCCGTTAGCTAAGTGGATGGAGGACCTTCACTATGGTTGACCCTGTACTGTTCTCAGCCCGTTAGCTAAGTGGATGGAGGACCTTCACTATGGTTGACCTTGTACTGTTCTCAGCCCGTTAGCTAAGTGGATGGAGGCCCTTCACTATGGTTGACCCTGTACTGTTCTCAGCCCGTTAGCTAAGTGGATGGAGGACCTTCACTATGGTTGACCTTGTACTGTTCTCAGCCCGTTAGCTAAGTGGATGGAGGACCTTCACTATGGTTGACCCTGTACTGTTCTCAGCCCGTTAGCTAAGTGGATGGAGGACCTTCACTATGGTTGACCCTGTACTGTTCTCAGCCCGTTAGCTAAGTGGATGGAGGACCTTCACTATGGTTGACCCTGTACTGTTCTCAGCCCGTTAGCTAAGTGGATGGAGGACCTTCACTATGGTTGACCCTGTACTGTTCTCAGCCCGTTAGCTAAGTGGATGGAGGACCTTCACTATGGTTGACCTTGTACTGTTCTCAGCCCGTTAGCTAAGTGGATGGAGGACCTTCACTATGGTTGACCTTGTACTGTTCTCAGCCCGTTAGCTAAGTGGATGGAGGACCTTCACTATGGTTGACCTTGTACTGTTCTCAGCCCGTTAGCTAAGTGGATGGAGGACCTTCACTATGGTTGACCTTGTACTGTTCTCAGCCCGTTAGCTAAGTGGATGGAGGACCTTCACTATGGTTGACCCTGTACTGTTCTCAGCCCGTTAGCTAAGTGGATGGAGGACCTTCACTATGGTTGACCCTGTACTGTTCTCAGCCCGTTAGCTAAGTGGATGGAGGACCTTCACTATGGTTGACCTTGTACTGTTCTCAGCCCGTTAGCTAAGTGGATGGAGGACCTTCACTATGGTTGACCTTGTACTGTTCTCAGCCCGTTAGCTAAGTGGATGGAGGACCTTCACTATGGTTGACCGTGTACTGTTCTCAGCCCGTTAGCTAAGTGGATGGAGGACCTTCACTATGGTTGACCCTGTACTGTTCTCAGCCCGTTAGCTAAGTGGATGGAGGACATTCACTATGGTTGACCCTGTACTGTTCTCAGCCCGTTAGCTAAGTGGATGGAGGACCTTCACTATGGTTGACCCTGTACTGTTCTCAGCCCGTTAGCTAAGTGGATGGAGGACCTTCACTATGGTTGACCCTGTACTGTTCTCAGCCCGTTAGCTAAGTGGATGGAGGACCTTCACTATGGTTGACCCTGTACTGTTCTCAGCCCGTTAGCTAAGTGGATGGAGGACCTTCACTATGGTTGACCCTGTACTGTTCTCAGCCCGTTAGCTAAGTGGATGGAGGACCTTCACTATGGTTGACCCTGTACTGTTCTCAGCCCGTTAGCTAAGTGGATGGAGGACCTTCACTATGGTTGACCCTGTACTGTTCTCAGCCCGTTAGCTAAATGGATGGAGGACCTTCACTATGGTTGACCCTGTACTGTTCTCAGCCCGTTAGCTAAGTGGATGGAGGACCTTCACTATGGTTGACCCTGTACTGTTCTCAGCCCGTTAGCTAAGTGGATGGAGGACCTTCACTATGGTTGACCTTGTACTGTTCTCAGCCCGTTAGCTAAGTGGATGGAGGACCTTCACTATGGTTGACCCTGTACTGTTCTCAGCCCGTTAGCTAAGTGGATGGAGGACCTTCACTATGGTTGACCCTGTACTGTTCTCAGCCCGTTAGCTAAGTGGATGGAGGACCTTCACTATGGTTGACCCTGTACTGTTCTCAGCCCGTTAGCTAAGTGGATGGAGGACCTTCACTATGGTTGACCCTGTACTGTTCTCAGCCCGTTAGCTAAGTGGATGGAGGACCTTCACTATGGTTGACCCTGTACTGTTCTCAGCCCGTTAGCTAAGTGGATGGAGGACCTTCACTATGGTTGACCCTGTACTGTTCTCAGCCCGTTAGCTAAGTGGATGGAGGACCTTCACTATGGTTGACCTTGTACTGTTCTCAGCCCGTTAGCTAAGTGGATGGAGGACCTTCACTATGGTTGACCTTGTACTGTTCTCAGCCCGTTAGCTAAGTGGATGGAGGACCTTCACTATGGTTGACCCTGTACTGTTCTCAGCCCGTTAGCTAAGTGGATGGAGGACCTTCACTATGGTTGACCTTGTACTGTTCTCAGCCCGTTAGCTAAGTGGATGGAGGACCTTCACTATGGTTGACCTTGTACTGTTCTCAGCCCGTTAGCTAAGTGGATGGAGGACCTTCACTATGGTTGACCTTGTACTGTTCTCAGCCCGTTAGCTAAGTGGAGAGTCTTGGAGAGTCATTCTGTGAGAGTTGATTGAGGACTGAGCCGAAAGCTATAGTCACGAAGGGCAGCAGGTAGCCTAGTGGTTAGAGTCTAGTGGTTAGAGCGTTGGACTAGTAACCGGAAGGTTGCAAGATCGAATCCCTGAGCTGACAAGGTAAAAATATGTTGTTCTGCCCCTGAACAAGGCAGTTAACCCACTGTTCCCCGGTAGGCTGTCATTGAAAATAATAATGTGTTCTTAACTGACTTGTTAAATAAAGGATACATTAAATAAATGCTGTGTTGGGGATCTGTCCTCAAAAAAGAGAATTTCCACATTATATGGATAGAAAACTTTAGTCTATTTAATCCCATCCCATTCCATTCTACTACACAACAGGGGGTTGGTAGTCGCCGCAATGCTTACTGGGAGATGGTGTTTGTGTCAGAAGAAGCTGTGCTTACTGGGAGATGGTGTTTGTGTCGAGGTCGACACAGCTGACGTCCAGCGGAGGGTCGTAAAGGTCAAAGTAGCGTGAGTCGACACCCACGATGAAGGGGCAGGGGGCAGAGAGGACTCCTGCCAGGGCCAGCGGGCACAGAGGGATGTACGGACACGGCCAGTGGAATGGGAAGATCATCTGAGGAGGAGAGAAAGAGAGGGAGGGAGGGAGGTCAAATCAGGAAACTGAACCTTTAAAACTACTGTCAAAACCGAGAGGCAATTGCTTAGCTACTACTAAAAATACTATCAAACTGCCATAGCTAATTATTTAAACCCTACTAACAAACTGCCATAGCTAATTATTTAAACCCTACTATCAAACTGCCATAGCTATTTAAACCCTACTATCAAACTGCCATAGCGAATTATTTAAACCCTACTAACAAACTGCCATAGCTAATTATTTAAACCCTACTATCAAACTGCCATAGCTAATTATTTAAACCCTACTAACAACTGCCATAGATAATTATTTAAACCCTACTAACAACTGCCATAGCTAATTATTTAAACCCTACTATCAAACTGCCATAGCTAATTATTTAAACCCTACTATCAAACTGCCATAGCTAATTATTTAAACCCTACTAACAACTGCCATAGCTAATTATTTAAACCCTACTATCAAACTGCCATAGCTAATTATTTAAACCCTACTATCAAACTGTCATAGCTAATTATTTAAACCCTACTATCAAACTGCCATAGCTAATTATTTAAACCCTACTATCAAACTGCCATAGCTAATTATTTCAACCCTACTAACAAACTGTCATAGCTAATTATTTAAACCCTACTATCAAACTGCCATAGCTAATTATTTAAACCCTACTATCAAACTGCCATAGCTAATTATTTAAACCCTACTATCAAACTGCCATAGCTAATTATTTAAACCCTACTATCAAACTGCCATAGCTAATTATTTAAACCCTACTAACAAACTGTCATAGCTAATTATTTAAACCCTACTATCAAACTGCCATAGCTAATTATTTAAACCCTACTATCAAACTGCCATAGCTATTTAAACCCTACTATCAAACTGTCATAGCTAATTATTTAAACCCTACTACCAAACTGTCATAGCTAATTATTTAAACCCTACTATCAAACTGCCATAGCTAATTATTTAAACCCTACTAACAAACTGCCATAGCTAATTATTTAAACCCTACTATCAAACTGCCATAGCTAATTATTTAAACCCTACTATCAAACTGCCATAGCTAATTATTTAAACTACTTACTAAAACCACAAGCTACTACTAAAAGTCCTAAAGATTTATACTACTGATATCTGAGGTACTATAGTGAAAGTGTTAAACAGCTGATATCTGAGGTTCTATAGTGAAAGTGTTAAACAGCTGATATCTGAGGTACTATAGTGTTAAACAGCTGATATCTGAGGTACTATAGTGTTAAACAACTGATATGAGGTACTATAGCGAGTGTTAAACAACTGATATTTGAGGTACTATACTGTTAAACAGCTGATATCTGAGGTATTATAGTGTTAAACAGCTGATATCTGAGGTATTATAGTGTTAAACAGCTGATATCTGAGGTATTATAGTGTTAAACAGCTGATATCTGAGGTATTATAGCATTAAACATCTGATATCTGAGGTTCTATAGTGAAAGTGTTAAACAGCTGATATCTGAGGTACTATAGTGTTAAACAGCTGATATCTGAGGTACTATAGTGTTAAACAGCTGATATCTGAGGTACTATAGTGAAAGTGTTAAACAACTGATATTTGAGGTACTATAGTGTTAAACAGCTGATATCTGCGGTACTATAGTGTTAAACAGCTGATATCTGAGGTACTATAGTGTTAAACAGCTGATATCTGAGGTACTATAGTGTTAAACAGCTGATATCTGAGGTACTCACAGCCACCAGAGCCTCAGTGACACTGGTCAGAACAGCGGGCCGTAGAGAGTGGACCAGGATCTTATGTTCTGTCACAGCAAACACCAGGAGCGTTATAGCGTTCTCCGGACCGAGGTTCTGCAGCAGTATGGAGAACCGACCACCACTGGAGCACAGCCATAGAAGAGATTAACACACTACATCACTATCATAACACATACCATACATTAACCATACCATAACTAATACCATACATTAACCATACCATAACTAATACCATACAATAACCATACCATAACTAATACCATACATTAACCATACCATAACTAATACCATACATTAACCATACCATAACTAATACCATACATTAACCATACCATAACTAATACCATACAATAACCATACCATAACTAATACTATACATTAACCATACCATAACTAATACCATACATTAACCATACCATAACTAATACCATAAATTAACCATACCATAACTAATACCATACATTAACCATACCATAACTAATACCATACAATAACCATACCATAACTAATACCATACATTAACCATACCATAACTAATACCATACATTAACCATACCATAACTAATACCATCAAATTAACCATACCATAAAATAATCATACCATAACTAATACCATAAAATAACCATCCATACCATCAATTAATCATACCATAACTAATACCATGAACTTCACCAGCAGTCACCAAACCTTCGTTCAATTCTTTAAACCAATCTAAAGGTATGTTTTGGAGTTCCTCAAGGTACTGCTATAGGACCACTACTGTTCTTATTATGATATACACCTGTTAAATCCACTTCAATCAGTGTAGATGAGGGGGAGGAGACAGGTTAAAGATAATTTAGACATGGATTGTGTATGTGTGCCATTCAGAGGGTGAATGGACAAGACAAAAGATTTAAGTTCCTTTGAACGGGGTATGGTAGTAGGTGCCAGGAGCATCGGTTTGAGTGTGTCAAGAACAGCAACACCGCTGGAGTTTTCACGCTCAACAATTTCCTGTGTGTATCAAGAATGGTCCACCACACAATGGACATCCTGCCAACTTGACACAACTGTGGGAAGCATTGGAGTGTAAAGTCCATACCACGACAAATTTAGGGCAAAAGGGGGGAAGGGGGTCGTGCAAGTCAATATTAGGAAGGTGTTCATAATGTTTTGTACAGTCAGTGTATATGATACCTGTCTTACCTGAGTGGTAGAGGGGATGACACAGGCTGGCTCAACATCAGGCTGTCGTGAGGAGAGAGCTGGGGAATGTCAACACATTACTACAGGTATAGTGTGGTGGGGACAGGTCTGGCACAAAATGGCTCCCATATAACCAGTAGTGTCTCTGTTGCCAGAGATTGGTGCTAGAAGGGGTACGTTACCTCAATACAATGTAAAGAACTTTGATAAAAACACTATTAAAAGAATGGTGAATATGATCAAGACAGAGTCAGACATGGTTTAGTAGTGAACAGAGACACACACTGACAGAAACCACAGACATACATGGCAGCCAGAACCATGGAGGCCTTAACTCACCTGCACCAGTATCCTGGGCCTCTGGGAGGAGGGGAAGGGGACCTTGTGCATGAAGTGGGAGATGTGCCTGACAGGAAGAAGAAGAAGAATTACAAGATATGAGGTCAGAAATAACCCTGAGGAGGAGGTGAGCCTAATCTGTCATCACACCGTCTGGGACAGGGGGGTAGATTTACATAGAGTTCTGCCACTACACTGCCACCTGACCAAAACAATGGCCTGTTGAACTGTGTCGGCAAACACTTGATATAAACATAGCCTCTGGTGTTTATTTAGTGGACTGGAAACCATTTGGAATTGTTCAATCTTCTAGGGACTGTGTCTACAGTATATCTATGTACAAAGTGCCTGGGTATGGTGCCTGTCCTATACAGAGCTGTCAGATAACACAGGCAGTGTCATACAGGGTCACTGACAACACTGTGCACTTAAAAAGGACAGTGGCTCAGCATGGTCCTAGCAACACCAAGGCCAATGGGTTCAAGTGCTGCAGTTGATACCACAAATGTCTGCTGTGTCATAATAGATATAATTCACACGGTGCTCACTTCTCGATGGGCAGGGTGTGAGGTCCAGAGATGGAGTATCGATAGAGGAAGGTGAGGAACTTGCGGAAGGCGTCAAAGAAGGGCCAGTGAGACAGCAAACAGATACACTTGTTGGTGTGTAACGCCCTGGGGCCCGGAGCTGGGGTGGATGGGGAAGTGGCTGGGGAAGAGGGCCCGTGGTCCAGCCCCGGCAGACCCAGCTGAGAGCGCTGCTGGTCGGTCAGACAGTCCTGGGAGTAGGGCTCGTAGAACTGGATGGCTGCACCGTACACCTGAGATGAGGAAACACACAAATATACGTCTGGATGGAACCATTAGTACATAGATATAGGGGCACATATGTATCTGTTGCCAAACAGCTGACTGGAACCAGAGAACGTCAGTCGAGTGAAACGAGGAGCTGGAGCGAGGAGCTGGAGCGAGGAGTGGAGCGAGGAGTGGAGCGAGGAGCTGGAGCGAGTAGTGGAGCGAGGAGCTGGAGCGAGGAGCTGGAGCGAGGAGTGGAGCGAGGAGTGGAGGGTGTCCAATTTGACTGGAGCGCGGGGCGAGTTTCCCAAAGGCTGGAGCGCACACTACATGAGCTCAGGGAATGCCCGTCCCAGCATGCATCTGTATCGTCTACTTGTGTGCTGCTATAGCCCCTTGCTTTAGCTACTGTCATGGAGTTCACTAAATATTTTCATAAAGAAACTGATAAAACACACAGGTGTTAAATCAAGGTGACTTACAAAGATGAGAAGGAACCAAGAGCAAGAGAGGGAGTGTGGTGATGTAGTGTCCACAACTAAAGAATCACGTGGAATCTGAAAAGACACCTATCCTGAAAGCATGATGGTGTACTGTGTGCACATGCTAACAGAAAGGAATGAGGTAGGTAGATAACTAAGTGTGTCATTGTAGCAAAGCATTTATGAACAAAAAATTCAGATCTCTTAAAAGTTTCTTTCATTTTTGTTCTCTTATCTATACAATAGGCCATAACTGATTTTGGCCCAATAGGCCTGGCATATTACCTCTTTCAGGGAGCTTTCCGGTTTGATTGGGTTATTTTGCCTGAAAACCTTTAGGCCTACCTATAATTTTTTTTAAAAACAACTCAGCATCCCTGCCCAGCATGGCAAGAGTGGCCCGGAGGATGTTTATCATCCCTGCCCAGCCTGGCAAGAGTGGCCCGGAGGATGTTTATCATCCCTGCCCAGCCTGGTAAGAGTGGCCCGGAGGATGTTTATCATCCCTGCCCAGCCTGGCAAGAGTGGCCCGGAGGATGTTTATCATCCCTGCCCAGCCTGGTAAGAGTGGCCCGGAGGATGTTTATCATCCCTGCCCAGCCTGGTAAGAGTGGCCCGGAGGATGTTTATCATCCCTGCCCAGCCTGGTAAGAGTGGCCCGGAGGATGTTTATCATCCCTGCCCAGCCTGGTAAGAGTGGCCCGGAGGATGTTTATCATCCCTGCCCAGCCTGGTAAGAGCGGCCCGGAGGATGTTTATCATTCCTGCCCAGCCTGGTAAGAGCGGCCCGGAGGATGTTTATCATCCCTGCCCAGCCTGGTAAGAGTGGCCCGGAGGATGTTTATCATCCCTGCCCAGCCTGGCAAGAGTGGCCCGGAGGATGTTTATCATCCCTGCCCAGCCTGGTAAGAGCGGCCCGGAGGATGTTTATCATCCCTGCCCAGCCTGGTAAGAGTGGCCCGGAGGATGTTTATCATCCCTGTCCAGCCTGGTAAGAGTGGCCCGGAGGATGTTTATCATCCCTGTCCAGCCTGGTAAGAGTGGCCCGGAGGATGTTTATCATCCCTGCCCAGCCTGGTAAGAGTGGCCCGGAGGATGTTTATCATCCCTGCCCAGCCTGGTAAGAGTGGCCCGGAGGATGTTTATCATCCCTGCCCAGCCTGGCAAGAGTGGCCCGGAGGATGTTTATCATCCCTGTCCAGCCTGGTAAGAGTGGCCCGGAGGATGTTTATCATCCCTGCCCAGCCTGGTAAGAGTGGCCCGGAGGATGTTTATCATCCCTGCCCAGCCTGGCAAGAGTGGCCCGGAGGATGTTTATCATCCCTGCATGGTAAGAGCGGCCCGGAGGATGTTTATCATCCCTGCCCAGCCTGGCAAGAGTGGCCCGGAGGATGTTTATCATCCCTGCCTGGTAAGAGCGGCCCGGAGGATGTTTATCATCCCTGCCCAGCCTGGTAAGAGCGGCCCGGAGGATGTTTATCATCCCTGCCCAGCCTGGTAAGAGCGGCCCGGAGGATGTTTATCATCCCTGCCCAGCCTGGCAAGAGTGGCCCGGAGGATGTTTATCATCCCTGCCTGGTAAGAGTGGCCCGGAGGATGTTTATCATCCCTGCCCAGCCTGGTAAGAGTGGCCCGGAGGATGTTTATCATCCCTGCCCAGCCTGGTAAGAGTGGCCCGGAGGATGTTTATCATCCCTGCCCAGCCTGGTAAGAGTGGCCCGGAGGATGTTTATCATCCCTGCCCAGCCTGGCAAGAGTGGCCCGGAGGATGTTTATCATCCCTGCCCAGCCTGGTAAGAGTGGCCCGGAGGATGTTTATCATCCCTGCCCAGCCTGGTAAGAGTGGCCTGGAGGATGTTTATCATCCCCAGCGGCTCTGCCAGTGAGGAGAGGATTTCCACCCCTGCTGGCCTGCTCTCCAGACACCATCTCATGAGCCTGAAGCCACAGACTCTGGCCAAACATGTGTTTCTAAAAGTGAATTCTTCAAAGGCACTGTAGACTGAACCTAATAAAGGAATTTCATTAAATGTGTATTTAATTCTCGTAAGTCAAATCAAATCACATTTTATTGGCCACATACATGTGTTTAGCAGATGCTATTGCAGGTGTAGTGAAATGCTTGTGTTTCTAGTTCCCACAGTGCAGCAAAGTCATAGCCTATTTGTGCAATTTATAATGATTTAATGATTTAATACAACAAAATGTTGTTTAAATGCTGAGCGCTGTAATGTTCATAAGCTATAGCCTTGAAATAATTTAAATAATATAGCCAAAATCATTTATTTAGACTCCCTGTCTGGATCCTGACCTATTTAAAGTGTTTACATACTGTTTAATATGACATGTATCCTAGTCAGTGTTTATATGGTGTTTAATATGACATGTATCCTATTCAGAGTGTTTATATACTGTTTAATATGACATGTATCCTATTCAGAGTGTTTATATACTGTTTAATATGACATGTATCCTATTCAGAGTGTTTATATGGTGTTTAATATGACATGTATCCTATTCAGAGTGTTTATATGGTGTTTAATATGACATGTAGCCTATTCAGAGTGTTTATATGGTGTTTAATATGACATGTATCCTATTCAGAGTGTTTATATGGTGTTTAATATGACATGTATCCTATTCAGAGTGTTTATATGGTGTTTAATATGACATGTAGCCTATTCAGAGTGTTTATATACTGTTTAATATGACATGTATCCTATTCAGAGTGTTTATATGCTGTTTAATATGACATGTAGCCTATTCAGAGTGTTTATATACTGTTTAATATGACATGTATCCTATTCAGAGTGTTTATATGCTGTTTAATATGACATGTATCCTATTCAGAGTGTTTATATGGTGTTTAATATGACATGTAGCCTATTCAGAGTGTTTATATACTGTTTAATATGACATGTAGCCTATTCAGAGTGTTTATATACTGTTTAATATGACATGTATCCTATTCAGAGTGTTTATATGGTGTTTAATATGACATGTATCCTATTCAGAGTGTTTATATGTTGTTTAATATGACATGTATCCTATTCAGAGTGTTTATATACTGTTTAATATGACATGTAGCCTATTCATAGTGTTTATATGGTGTTTAATATGACTTGTATCCTATTCAGAGTGTTTATATGGTGTTTAATATGACATGTATCCTATTCAGAGTGTTTATATGCTGTTTAATATGACATGTATCCTATTCAGAGTGTTTATATGCTGTTTAATATGACATGTAGTCTATTCAGAGTGTTTATATACAGTTTAATATGACATGTATCCTATTCAGAGTGTTTATATGGTGTTTAATATGACATGTAGTCTATTCAGAGTGTTTATATGCTGTTTAATATGACATGTATCCTATTCAGAGTGTTTATATGGTGTTTAATATGACATGTAGTCTATTCAGAGTGTTTATATGCTGTTTAATATGACATGTATCCTATTCAGAGTGTTTATATGCTGTTTAATATGACATGTAGCCTATTCAGAGTGTTTATATACTGTTTAATATGACATGTATCCTATTCAGAGTGTTTATATGCTGTTTAATATGACATGTATCCTATTCAGAGTGTTTATATGGTGTTTAATATGACATGTAGCCTATTCAGAGTGTTTATATACTGTTTAATATGACATGTATCCTAGTCAGTGTTTATATGTTGTTTAATATGACATGTATCCTATTCAGAGTGTTTATATACTGTTTAATATGACATGTAGCCTATTCAGAGTGTTTATATACTGTTTAATATGACATGTATCCTATTCAGAGTGTTTATATGCTGTTTAATATGACATGTATCTTATTCAGAGTGTTTATATGGTGTTTAATATGACATGTAGCCTATTCAGAGTGTTTATATGGTGTTTAATATGACATGTAGCCTATTCAGAGTGTTTATATACTGTTTAATATGACATGTATCCTATTCAGAGTGTTTATATGGTGTTTAATATGACATGTATCCTATTCAGAGTGTTTATATGCTGTTTAATATGACATGTATCCTATTCAGAGTGTTTATATGTTGTTTAACATGTAGCCTATTCAGAGTGTTTATATACTGTTTAATATGACATGTATCCTATTCAGAGTGTTTATATGTTGTTTAATATGACATGTATCCTATTCAGAGTGTTTATATACTGTTTAATATGACATGTATCCTATTCAGAGTGTTTATATACTGTTTAATATGACATGTAACCTATTCAGAGTGTTTATATACTGTTTAATATGACATGTATCCTATTCAGAGTGTTTATATGGTGTTTAATATGACATGTATCCTATTCAGAGTGTTTATATGGTGTTTAATATGACATGTATCCTATTCAGATGTTTATATGCTGTTTAATATGACATGTATCCTATTCAGAGTGTTTATATACAGTTTAATATGACATGTATCCTATTCAGAGTGTTTATATACTGTTTAATATGACATGTATCCTAGTCAGTGTTTATATGCTGTTTAATATGACATGTATCCTATTCAGAGTGTTTATATGCTGTTTAATATGACATGTAACCTATTCAGAGTGTATATATACTGTTTAATATGACATGTATCCTATTCAGAGTGTTTATATACCTTTTAATATGACATGTAACCTATTCAGAGTGTTTATATACTGTTTAATATGACATGTATCCTATTCAGAGTGTTTATATGGTGTTTAATATGACATGTATCCTATTCAGAGTGTTTATATACTGTTTAATATGACATGTATCCTATTCAGAGTGTTTATATGGTGTTTAATATGACATGTATCCTATTCAGAGTGTTTATATGGTGTTTAATATGACATGTATCCTATTCAGAGTGTTTATATACTGTTTAATATGACATGTATCCTATTCAGAGTGTTTATATGGTGTTTAATATGACATGTAGCCTATTCAGAGTGTTTATATACTGTTTAATATGACATGTATCCTATTCAGAGTGTTTATATACTGTTTAATATGACATGTATCCTATTCAGAGTGTTTATATACTGTTTAATATGACATGTATCCTATTCAGAGTGTTTATATGGTGTTTAATATGACATGTATCCTATTCAGAGTGTTTATATGGTGTTTAATATGACATGTATCCTATTCAGAGTGTTTATATGGTGTTTAATATGACATGTAGCCTATTCAGAGTGTTTATATGGTGTTTAATATGACATGTATCCTATTCAGAGTGTTTATATGGTGTTTAATATGACATGTATCCTATTCAGAGTGTTTATATGGTGTTTAATATGACATGTATCCTATTCAGATGTTTATATGCTGTTTAATATGACATGTATCCTATTCAGAGTGTTTATATACAGTTTAATATGACATGTATCCTATTCAGAGTGTTTATATACTGTTTAATATGACATGTATCCTAGTCAGTGTTTATATGCTGTTTAATATGACATGTATCCTATTCAGAGTGTTTATATGCTGTTTAATATGACATGTAACCTATTCAGAGTGTATATATACTGTTTAATATGACATGTATCCTATTCAGAGTGTTTATATACCTTTTAATATGACATGTAACCTATTCAGAGTGTTTATATACTGTTTAATATGACATGTATCCTATTCAGAGTGTTTATATGGTGTTTAATATGACATGTATCCTATTCAGAGTGTTTATATACTGTTTAATATGACATGTATCCTATTCAGAGTGTTTATATGGTGTTTAATATGACATGTATCCTATTCAGAGTGTTTATATGGTGTTTAATATGACATGTATCCTATTCAGAGTGTTTATATACTGTTTAATATGACATGTATCCTATTCAGAGTGTTTATATGGTGTTTAATATGACATGTAGCCTATTCAGAGTGTTTATATACTGTTTAATATGACATGTATCCTATTCAGAGTGTTTATATACTGTTTAATATGACATGTATCCTATTCAGAGTGTTTATATACTGTTTAATATGACATGTATCCTATTCAGAGTGTTTATATGGTGTTTAATATGACATGTATCCTATTCAGAGTGTTTATATGGTGTTTAATATGACATGTATCCTATTCAGAGTGTTTATATGGTGTTTAATATGACATGTAGCCTATTCAGAGTGTTTATATGGTGTTTAATATGACATGTATCCTATTCAGAGTGTTTATATACTGTTTAATATGACATGTAGCCTATTCATAGTGTTTATATGGTGTTTAATATGACTTGTATCCTATTCAGAGTGTTTATATGGTGTTTAATACGACATGTAGTCTATTCAGAGTGTTTATATGCTGTTTAATATGACTTGTATCCTATTCAGAGTGTTTATATGGTGTTTAATATGACATGTATCCTATTCAGAGTGTTTATATGCTGTTTAATATGACATGTATCCTATTCAGAGTGTTTATATGCTGTTTAATATGACATGTAGTCTATTCAGAGTGTTTATATACAGTTTAATATGACATGTATCCTATTCAGAGTGTTTATATGGTGTTTAATATGACATGTAGTCTATTCAGAGTGTTTATATGCTGTTTAATATGACATGTATCCTATTCAGAGTGTTTATATGGTGTTTAATATGACATGTAGTCTATTCAGAGTGTTTATATGCTGTTTAATATGACATGTATCCTATTCAGAGTGTTTATATGCTGTTTAATATGACATGTAGCCTATTCAGAGTGTTTATATACTGTTTAATATGACATGTATCCTATTCAGAGTGTTTATATGCTGTTTAATATGACATGTATCCTATTCAGAGTGTTTATATGGTGTTTAATATGACATGTAGCCTATTCAGAGTGTTTATATACTGTTTAATATGACATGTATCCTAGTCAGTGTTTATATGTTGTTTAATATGACATGTATCCTATTCAGAGTGTTTATATACTGTTTAATATGACATGTAGCCTATTCAGAGTGTTTATATACTGTTTAATATGACATGTATCCTATTCAGAGTGTTTATATGCTGTTTAATATGACATGTATCTTATTCAGAGTGTTTATATGGTGTTTAATATGACATGTAGCCTATTCAGAGTGTTTATATGGTGTTTAATATGACATGTAGCCTATTCAGAGTGTTTATATACTGTTTAATATGACATGTATCCTATTCAGAGTGTTTATATGGTGTTTAATATGACATGTATCCTATTCAGAGTGTTTATATGCTGTTTAATATGACATGTATCCTATTCAGAGTGTTTATATGGTGTTTAATATGACATGTATCCTATTCAGATGTTTATATGCTGTTTAATATGACATGTATCCTATTCAGAGTGTTTATATACAGTTTAATATGACATGTATCCTATTCAGAGTGTTTATATACTGTTTAATATGACATGTATCCTAGTCAGTGTTTATATGCTGTTTAATATGACATGTATCCTATTCAGAGTGTTTATATGCTGTTTAATATGACATGTAACCTATTCAGAGTGTATATATACTGTTTAATATGACATGTATCCTATTCAGAGTGTTTATATACCTTTTAATATGACATGTAACCTATTCAGAGTGTTTATATACTGTTTAATATGACATGTATCCTATTCAGAGTGTTTATATGGTGTTTAATATGACATGTATCCTATTCAGAGTGTTTATATACTGTTTAATATGACATGTATCCTATTCAGAGTGTTTATATGGTGTTTAATATGACATGTATCCTATTCAGAGTGTTTATATGGTGTTTAATATGACATGTATCCTATTCAGAGTGTTTATATACTGTTTAATATGACATGTATCCTATTCAGAGTGTTTATATGGTGTTTAATATGACATGTAGCCTATTCAGAGTGTTTATATACTGTTTAATATGACATGTATCCTATTCAGAGTGTTTATATACTGTTTAATATGACATGTATCCTATTCAGAGTGTTTATATACTGTTTAATATGACATGTATCCTATTCAGAGTGTTTATATGGTGTTTAATATGACATGTATCCTATTCAGAGTGTTTATATGGTGTTTAATATGACATGTATCCTATTCAGAGTGTTTATATGGTGTTTAATATGACATGTAGCCTATTCAGAGTGTTTATATGGTGTTTAATATGACATGTATCCTATTCAGAGTGTTTATATGGTGTTTAATATGACATGTATCCTATTCAGAGTGTTTATATGGTGTTTAATATGACATGTAGCCTATTCAGAGTGTTTGTATACTGTTTAATATGACATGTATCCTATTCAGAGTGTTTATATGCTGTTTAATATGACATGTAGCCTATTCAGAGTGTTTATATACTGTTTAATATGACATGTATCCTATTCAGAGTGTTTATATGCTGTTTAATATGACATGTATCCTATTCAGAGTGTTTATATGGTGTTTAATATGACATGTAGCCTATTCAGAGTGTTTATATACTGTTTAATATGACATGTAGCCTATTCAGAGTGTTTATATACTGTTTAATATGACATGTATCCTATTCAGAGTGTTTATATGGTGTTTAATATGACATGTATCCTATTCAGAGTGTTTATATGTTGTTTAATATGACATGTATCCTATTCAGAGTGTTTATATACTGTTTAATATGACATGTAGCCTATTCATAGTGTTTATATGGTGTTTAATATGACTTGTATCCTATTCAGAGTGTTTATATGGTGTTTAATATGACATGTATCCTATTCAGAGTGTTTATATGCTGTTTAATATGACATGTATCCTATTCAGAGTGTTTATATGCTGTTTAATATGACATGTAGTCTATTCAGAGTGTTTATATACAGTTTAATATGACATGTATCCTATTCAGAGTGTTTATATGGTGTTTAATATGACATGTAGTCTATTCAGAGTGTTTATATGCTGTTTAATATGACATGTATACTATTCAGAGTGTTTATATGGTGTTTAATATGACATGTAGTCTATTCAGAGTGTTTATATGCTGTTTAATATGACATGTATCCTATTCAGAGTGTTTATATGCTGTTTAATATGACATGTAGCCTATTCAGAGTGTTTATATACTGTTTAATATGACATGTATCCTATTCAGAGTGTTTATATGCTGTTTAATATGACATGTATCCTATTCAGAGTGTTTATATGGTGTTTAATATGACATGTAGCCTATTCAGAGTGTTTATATACTGTTTAATATGACATGTAGCCTATTCAGAGTGTTTATATACTGTTTAATATGACATGTATCCTATTCAGAGTGTTTATATGGTGTTTAATATGACATGTATCCTATTCAGAGTGTTTATATGTTGTTTAATATGACATGTATCCTATTCAGAGTGTTTATATACTGTTTAATATGACATGTAGCCTATTCATAGTGTTTATATGGTGTTTAATATGACTTGTATCCTATTCAGAGTGTTTATATGGTGTTTAATATGACATGTATCCTATTCAGAGTGTTTATATGCTGTTTAATATGACATGTATCCTATTCAGAGTGTTTATATGCTGTTTAATATGACATGTAGTCTATTCAGAGTGTTTATATACAGTTTAATATGACATGTATCCTATTCAGAGTGTTTATATGGTGTTTAATATGACATGTAGTCTATTCAGAGTGTTTATATGCTGTTTAATATGACATGTATCCTATTCAGAGTGTTTATATGGTGTTTAATATGACATGTAGTCTATTCAGAGTGTTTATATGCTGTTTAATATGACATGTATCCTATTCAGAGTGTTTATATGCTGTTTAATATGACATGTAGCCTATTCAGAGTGTTTATATACTGTTTAATATGACATGTATCCTATTCAGAGTGTTTATATGCTGTTTAATATGACATGTATCCTATTCAGAGTGTTTATATGGTGTTTAATATGACATGTAGCCTATTCAGAGTGTTTATATACTGTTTAATATGATATGTAGCCTATTCAGAGTGTTTATATACTGTTTAATATGACATGTATCCTATTCAGAGTGTTTATATGGTGTTTAATATGACATGTATCCTATTCAGAGTGTTTATATGTTGTTTAATATGACATGTATCCTATTCAGAGTGTTTATATACTGTTTAATATGACATGTAGCCTATTCATAGTGTTTATATGGTGTTTAATATGACTTGTATCCTATTCAGAGTGTTTATATGGTGTTTAATATGACATGTATCCTATTCAGAGTGTTTATATGCTGTTTAATATGACATGTATCCTATTCAGAGTGTTTATATGCTGTTTAATATGACATGTAGTCTATTCAGAGTGTTTATATACAGTTTAATATGACATGTATCCTATTCAGAGTGTTTATATGGTGTTTAATATGACATGTAGTCTATTCAGAGTGTTTATATGCTGTTTAATATGACATGTATCCTATTCAGAGTGTTTATATGGTGTTTAATATGACATGTATCCTATTCAGAGTGTTTATATACTGTTTAATATGACATGTATCCTAGTCAGTGTTTATATGTTGTTTAATATGACATGTATCCTATTCAGAGTGTTTATATACTGTTTAATATGACATGTAGCCTATTCAGAGTGTTTATATGGTGTTTAATATGACATGTAGCCTATTCAGAGTGTTTATATACTGTTTAATATGACATGTATCCTATTCAGAGTGTTTATATACTGTTTAATATGACATGTATCCTATTCAGAGTGTTTATATGCTGTTTAATATGACATGTATCCTATTCAGAGTGTTTATATACTGTTTAATATGACATGTAGTCTATGCAGAGTGTTTATATGGTGTTTAATATGACATGTAGCCTATTCAGAGTGTTTATATGCTGTTTAATATGACATGTATCCTATTCAGAGTGTTTATATGCTGTTTAATATGACATGTAGCCTATTCAGAGTGTTTATATGGTGTTTAATATGACATGTATCCTATTCAGAGTGTTTATATGGTGTTTAATATGACATGTAGCCTATTCAGAGTGTTTATATGGTGTTTAATATGACATGTATCCTATTCAGAGTGTTTATATGGTGTTTAATATGACATGTATCCTATTCAGAGTGTTTATATGGTGTTTAATATGACATGTAGCCTATTCAGAGTGTTTATATACTGTTTAATATGACATGTATCCTATTCAGAGTGTTTATATGCTGTTTAATATGACATGTAGCCTATTCAGAGTGTTTATATACTGTTTAATATGACATGTATCCTATTCAGAGTGTTTATATGCTGTTTAATATGACATGTATCCTATTCAGAGTGTTTATATGGTGTTTAATATGACATGTAGCCTATTCAGAGTGTTTATATACTGTTTAATATGACATGTAGCCTATTCAGAGTGTTTATATACTGTTTAATATGACATGTATCCTATTCAGAGTGTTTATATGGTGTTTAATATGACATGTATCCTATTCAGAGTGTTTATATGTTGTTTAATATGACATGTATCCTATTCAGAGTGTTTATATACTGTTTAATATGACATGTAGCCTATTCATAGTGTTTATATGGTGTTTAATATGACTTGTATCCTATTCAGAGTGTTTATATGGTGTTTAATATGACATGTATCCTATTCAGAGTGTTTATATGCTGTTTAATATGACATGTATCCTATTCAGAGTGTTTATATGCTGTTTAATATGACATGTAGTCTATTCAGAGTGTTTATATACAGTTTAATATGACATGTATCCTATTCAGAGTGTTTATATGGTGTTTAATATGACATGTAGTCTATTCAGAGTGTTTATATGCTGTTTAATATGACATGTATCCTATTCAGAGTGTTTATATGGTGTTTAATATGACATGTAGTCTATTCAGAGTGTTTATATGCTGTTTAATATGACATGTATCCTATTCAGAGTGTTTATATGCTGTTTAATATGACATGTAGCCTATTCAGAGTGTTTATATACTGTTTAATATGACATGTATCCTATTCAGAGTGTTTATATGCTGTTTAATATGACATGTATCCTATTCAGAGTGTTTATATGGTGTTTAATATGACATGTAGCCTATTCAGAGTGTTTATATACTGTTTAATATGACATGTAGCCTATTCAGAGTGTTTATATACTGTTTAATATGACATGTATCCTATTCAGAGTGTTTATATGGTGTTTAATATGACATGTATCCTATTCAGAGTGTTTATATGTTGTTTAATATGACATGTATCCTATTCAGAGTGTTTATATACTGTTTAATATGACATGTAGCCTATTCATAGTGTTTATATGGTGTTTAATATGACTTGTATCCTATTCAGAGTGTTTATATGGTGTTTAATATGACATGTATCCTATTCAGAGTGTTTATATGCTGTTTAATATGACATGTATCCTATTCAGAGTGTTTATATGCTGTTTAATATGACATGTAGTCTATTCAGAGTGTTTATATACAGTTTAATATGACATGTATCCTATTCAGAGTGTTTATATGGTGTTTAATATGACATGTAGTCTATTCAGAGTGTTTATATGCTGTTTAATATGACATGTATCCTATTCAGAGTGTTTATATGGTGTTTAATATGACATGTAGTCTATTCAGAGTGTTTATATGCTGTTTAATATGACATGTATCCTATTCAGAGTGTTTATATGCTGTTTAATATGACATGTAGCCTATTCAGAGTGTTTATATACTGTTTAATATGACATGTATCCTATTCAGAGTGTTTATATGCTGTTTAATATGACATGTATCCTATTCAGAGTGTTTATATGGTGTTTAATATGACATGTAGCCTATTCAGAGTGTTTATATACTGTTTAATATGACATGTAGCCTATTCAGAGTGTTTATATACTGTTTAATATGACATGTATCCTATTCAGAGTGTTTATATGGTGTTTAATATGACATGTATCCTATTCAGAGTGTTTATATGTTGTTTAATATGACATGTATCCTATTCAGAGTGTTTATATACTGTTTAATATGACATGTAGCCTATTCATAGTGTTTATATGGTGTTTAATATGACTTGTATCCTATTCAGAGTGTTTATATGGTGTTTAATATGACATGTATCCTATTCAGAGTGTTTATATACTGTTTAATATGACATGTAGCCTATTCAGAGTGTTTATATGGTGTTTAATATGACATGTAGCCTATTCAGAGTGTTTATATACTGTTTAATATGACATGTATCCTATTCAGAGTGTTTATATGCTGTTTAATATGACATGTATCCTATTCAGAGTGTTTATATGCTGTTTAATATGACATGTATCCTATTCAGAGTGTTTATATGGTGTTTAATATGACATGTAGTCTATTCAGAGTGTTTATATGGTGTTTAATATGACATGTATCCTATTCAGAGTGTTTATATGCTGTTTAATATGACATGTATCCTATTCAGAGTGTTTATATGCTGTTTAATATGACATGTAGCCTATTCAGAGTGTTTATATGCTGTTTAATATGACATGTATCCTATTCAGAGTGTTTATATGGTGTTTAATATGACATGTAGCCTATTCAGAGTGTTTATATACTGTTTAATATGACATGTATCCTATTCAGAGTGTTTATATGCTGTTTAATATGACATGTATCCTATTCAGAGTGTTTATATGGTGTTTAATATGACATGTAGCCTATTCAGAGTGTTTATATACTGTTTAATATGACATGTAGCCTATTCAGAGTGTTTATATACTGTTTAATATGACATGTATCCTATTCAGAGTGTTTATATGGTGTTTAATATGACATGTATCCTATTCAGAGTGTTTATATGTTGTTTAATATGACATGTATCCTATTCAGAGTGTTTATATACTGTTTAATATGACATGTAGCCTATTCATAGTGTTTATATGGTGTTTAATATGACTTGTATCCTATTCAGAGTGTTTATATGGTGTTTAATATGACATGTATCCTATTCAGAGTGTTTATATGCTGTTTAATATGACATGTATCCTATTCAGAGTGTTTATATGCTGTTTAATATGACATGTATCCTATTCAGAGTGTTTATATGGTGTTTAATATGACATGTAGTCTATTCAGAGTGTTTATATGCTGTTTAATATGACATGTATCCTATTCAGAGTGTTTATATGGTGTTTAATATGACATGTATCCTATTCAGAGTGTTTATATGCTGTTTAATATGACATGTATCCTATTCAGAGTGTTTATATGGTGTTTAATATGACATGTATCCTATTCAGAGTGTTTATATGGTGTTTAATATGACATGTAGCCTATTCAGAGTGTTTATATACTGTTTAATATGACATGTAGCCTATTCAGAGTGTTTATATACTGTTTAATATGACATGTATCCTATTCAGAGTGTTTATATGGTGTTTAATATGACATGTATCCTATTCAGAGTGTTTATATGTTGTTTAATATGACATGTATCCTATTCAGAGTGTTTATATACTGTTTAATATGACATGTAGCCTATTCATAGTGTTTATATGGTGTTTAATATGACTTGTATCCTATTCAGAGTGTTTATATGGTGTTTAATATGACATGTATCCTATTCAGAGTGTTTATATGCTGTTTAATATGACATGTATCCTATTCAGAGTGTTTATATACTGTTTAATATGACATGTATCCTATTCAGAGTGTTTATATGGTGTTTAATATGACATGTAGTCTATTCAGAGTGTTTATATGCTGTTTAATATGACATGTATCCTATTCAGAGTGTTTATATGGTGTTTAATATGACATGTATCCTATTCAGAGTGTTTATATACTGTTTAATATGACATGTATCCTAGTCAGTGTTTATATGTTGTTTAATATGACATGTATCCTATTCAGAGTGTTTATATACTGTTTAATATGACATGTAGCCTATTCAGAGTGTTTATATGGTGTTTAATATGACATGTAGCCTATTCAGAGTGTTTATATACTGTTTAATATGACATGTATCCTATTCAGAGTGTTTATATACTGTTTAATATGACATGTATCCTATTCAGAGTGTTTATATGCTGTTTAATATGACATGTATCCTATTCAGAGTGTTTATATACTGTTTAATATGACATGTAGTCCTATTCAGAGTGTTTATATGGTGTTTAATATGACATGTAGCCTATTCAGAGTGTTTATATGCTGTTTAATATGACATGTATCCTATTCAGAGTGTTTATATGCTGTTTAATATGACATGTAGCCTATTCAGAGTGTTTATATGGTGTTTAATATGACATGTATCCTATTCAGAGTGTTTATATGGTGTTTAATATGACATGTAGCCTATTCAGAGTGTTTATATGGTGTTTAATATGACATGTATCCTATTCAGAGTGTTTATATGGTGTTTAATATGACATGTATCCTATTCAGAGTGTTTATATGGTGTTTAATATGACATGTAGCCTATTCAGAGTGTTTATATACTGTTTAATATGACATGTATCCTATTCAGAGTGTTTATATGCTGTTTAATATGACATGTAGCCTATTCAGAGTGTTTATATACTGTTTAATATGACATGTATCCTATTCAGAGTGTTTATATGCTGTTTAATATGACATGTATCCTATTCAGAGTGTTTATATGGTGTTTAATATGACATGTAGCCTATTCAGAGTGTTTATATACTGTTTAATATGACATGTAGCCTATTCAGAGTGTTTATATACTGTTTAATATGACATGTATCCTATTCAGAGTGTTTATATGGTGTTTAATATGACATGTATCCTATTCAGAGTGTTTATATGTTGTTTAATATGACATGTATCCTATTCAGAGTGTTTATATACTGTTTAATATGACATGTAGCCTATTCAGAGTGTTTATATGGTGTTTAATATGACATGTATCCTATTCAGAGTGTTTATATGGTGTTTAATATGACATGTATCCTATTCAGAGTGTTTATATGCTGTTTAATATGACATGTATCCTATTCAGAGTGTTTATATGCTGTTTAATATGACATGTAGTCCTATTCAGAGTGTTTATATACAGTTTAATATGACATGTATCCTATTCAGAGTGTTTATATGGTGTTTAATATGACATGTAGCCTATTCAGAGTGTTTATATGCTGTTTAATATGACATGTATCCTATTCAGAGTGTTTATATGGTGTTTAATATGACATGTAGCCTATTCAGAGTGTTTATATGCTGTTTAATATGACATGTATCCTATTCAGAGTGTTTATATGCTGTTTAATATGACATGTAGCCTATTCAGAGTGTTTATATACTGTTTAATATGACATGTATCCTATTCAGAGTGTTTATATGCTGTTTAATATGACATGTATCCTATTCAGAGTGTTTATATGGTGTTTAATATGACATGTAGCCTATTCAGAGTGTTTATATACTGTTTAATATGACATGTAGCCTATTCAGAGTGTTTATATACTGTTTAATATGACATGTATCCTATTCAGAGTGTTTATATGGTGTTTAATATGACATGTATCCTATTCAGAGTGTTTATATGTTGTTTAATATGACATGTATCCTATTCAGAGTGTTTATATGGTGTTTAATATGACATGTAGCCTATTCATAGTGTTTATATGGTGTTTAATATGACATGTATCCTATTCAGAGTGTTTATATACTGTTTAATATGACATGTATCCTATTCAGAGTGTTTATATACTGTTTAATATGACATGTAGCCTATTCATAGTGTTTATATGGTGTTTAATATGACTTGTATCCTATTCAGAGTGTTTATATGGTGTTTAATATGACATGTATCCTATTCAGAGTGTTTATATGCTGTTTAATATGACATGTATCCTATTCAGAGTGTTTATATGCTGTTTAATATGACATGTAGTCTATTCAGAGTGTTTATATACAGTTTAATATGACATGTATCCTATTCAGAGTGTTTATATGGTGTTTAATATGACATGTAGTCTATTCAGAGTGTTTATATGCTGTTTAATATGACATGTATCCTATTCAGAGTGTTTATATGGTGTTTAATATGACATGTAGTCTATTCAGAGTGTTTATATGCTGTTTAATATGACATGTATCCTATTCAGAGTGTTTATATGCTGTTTAATATGACATGTAGCCTATTCAGAGTGTTTATATACTGTTTAATATGACATGTATCCTATTCAGAGTGTTTATATGCTGTTTAATATGACATGTATCCTATTCAGAGTGTTTATATGGTGTTTAATATGACATGTAGCCTATTCAGAGTGTTTATATACTGTTTAATATGACATGTAGCCTATTCAGAGTGTTTATATACTGTTTAATATGACATGTATCCTATTCAGAGTGTTTATATGGTGTTTAATATGACATGTATCCTATTCAGAGTGTTTATATGTTGTTTAATATGACATGTATCCTATTCAGAGTGTTTATATGGTGTTTAATATGACATGTAGCCTATTCATAGTGTTTATATGGTGTTTAATATGACATGTATCCTATTCAGAGTGTTTATATACTGTTTAATATGACATGTATCCTATTCAGAGTGTTTATATACTGTTTAATATGACATGTAGCCTATTCATAGTGTTTATATGGTGTTTAATATGACTTGTATCCTATTCAGAGTGTTTATATGGTGTTTAATATGACATGTATCCTATTCAGAGTGTTTATATGCTGTTTAATATGACATGTATCCTATTCAGAGTGTTTATATGCTGTTTAATATGACATGTAGTCTATTCAGAGTGTTTATATACAGTTTAATATGACATGTATCCTATTCAGAGTGTTTATATGGTGTTTAATATGACATGTAGTCTATTCAGAGTGTTTATATGCTGTTTAATATGACATGTATCCTATTCAGAGTGTTTATATGGTGTTTAATATGACATGTAGTCTATTCAGAGTGTTTATATGCTGTTTAATATGACATGTATCCTATTCAGAGTGTTTATATGCTGTTTAATATGACATGTAGCCTATTCAGAGTGTTTATATACTGTTTAATATGACATGTATCCTATTCAGAGTGTTTATATGCTGTTTAATATGACATGTATCCTATTCAGAGTGTTTATATGGTGTTTAATATGACATGTAGCCTATTCAGAGTGTTTATATACTGTTTAATATGACATGTATCCTAGTCAGTGTTTATATGTTGTTTAATATGACATGTATCCTATTCAGAGTGTTTATATACTGTTTAATATGACATGTAGCCTATTCAGAGTGTTTATATACTGTTTAATATGACATGTATCCTATTCAGAGTGTTTATATGCTGTTTAATATGACATGTATCTTATTCAGAGTGTTTATATGGTGTTTAATATGACATGTAGCCTATTCAGAGTGTTTATATGGTGTTTAATATGACATGTAGCCTATTCAGAGTGTTTATATACTGTTTAATATGACATGTATCCTATTCAGAGTGTTTATATGGTGTTTAATATGACATGTATCCTATTCAGAGTGTTTATATGCTGTTTAATATGACATGTATCCTATTCAGAGTGTTTATATGGTGTTTAATATGACATGTATCCTATTCAGATGTTTATATGCTGTTTAATATGACATGTATCCTATTCAGAGTGTTTATATACAGTTTAATATGACATGTATCCTATTCAGAGTGTTTATATACTGTTTAATATGACATGTATCCTAGTCAGTGTTTATATGCTGTTTAATATGACATGTATCCTATTCAGAGTGTTTATATGCTGTTTAATATGACATGTAACCTATTCAGAGTGTATATATACTGTTTAATATGACATGTATCCTATTCAGAGTGTTTATATACCTTTTAATATGACATGTAACCTATTCAGAGTGTTTATATACTGTTTAATATGACATGTATCCTATTCAGAGTGTTTATATGGTGTTTAATATGACATGTATCCTATTCAGAGTGTTTATATACTGTTTAATATGACATGTATCCTATTCAGAGTGTTTATATGGTGTTTAATATGACATGTATCCTATTCAGAGTGTTTATATGGTGTTTAATATGACATGTATCCTATTCAGAGTGTTTATATACTGTTTAATATGACATGTATCCTATTCAGAGTGTTTATATGGTGTTTAATATGACATGTAGCCTATTCAGAGTGTTTATATACTGTTTAATATGACATGTATCCTATTCAGAGTGTTTATATACTGTTTAATATGACATGTATCCTATTCAGAGTGTTTATATACTGTTTAATATGACATGTATCCTATTCAGAGTGTTTATATGGTGTTTAATATGACATGTATCCTATTCAGAGTGTTTATATGGTGTTTAATATGACATGTATCCTATTCAGAGTGTTTATATGGTGTTTAATATGACATGTAGCCTATTCAGAGTGTTTATATGGTGTTTAATATGACATGTATCCTATTCAGAGTGTTTATATGGTGTTTAATATGACATGTATCCTATTCAGAGTGTTTATATGGTGTTTAATATGACATGTAGCCTATTCAGAGTGTTTATATACTGTTTAATATGACATGTATCCTATTCAGAGTGTTTATATGCTGTTTAATATGACATGTAGCCTATTCAGAGTGTTTATATACTGTTTAATATGACATGTATCCTATTCAGAGTGTTTATATGCTGTTTAATATGACATGTATCCTATTCAGAGTGTTTATATGGTGTTTAATATGACATGTAGTCTATTCAGAGTGTTTATATGCTGTTTAATATGACATGTAGCCTATTCAGAGTGTTTATATACTGTTTAATATGACATGTATCCTATTCAGAGTGTTTATATGGTGTTTAATATGACATGTAGTCTATTCAGAGTGTTTATATGCTGTTTAATATGACATGTATCCTATTCAGAGTGTTTATATGCTGTTTAATATGACATGTAGCCTATTCAGAGTGTTTATATACTGTTTAATATGACATGTATCCTATTCAGAGTGTTTATATGCTGTTTAATATGACATGTATCCTATTCAGAGTGTTTATATGGTGTTTAATATGACATGTAGCCTATTCAGAGTGTTTATATACTGTTTAATATGACATGTAGCCTATTCAGAGTGTTTATATACTGTTTAATATGACATGTATCCTATTCAGAGTGTTTATATGGTGTTTAATATGACATGTATCCTATTCAGAGTGTTTATATGTTGTTTAATATGACATGTATCCTATTCAGAGTGTTTATATGGTGTTTAATATGACATGTAGCCTATTCATAGTGTTTATATGGTGTTTAATATGACATGTATCCTATTCAGAGTGTTTATATACTGTTTAATATGACATGTATCCTATTCAGAGTGTTTATATACTGTTTAATATGACATGTAGCCTATTCATAGTGTTTATATGGTGTTTAATATGACTTGTATCCTATTCAGAGTGTTTATATGCTGTTTAATATGACATGTATCCTATTCAGAGTGTTTATATGCTGTTTAATATGACATGTATCCTATTCAGAGTGTTTATATGCTGTTTAATATGACATGTAGTCTATTCAGAGTGTTTATATACAGTTTAATATGACATGTATCCTATTCAGAGTGTTTATATGGTGTTTAATATGACATGTAGTCTATTCAGAGTGTTTATATGCTGTTTAATATGACATGTATCCTATTCAGAGTGTTTATATGGTGTTTAATATGACATGTAGTCTATTCAGAGTGTTTATATGCTGTTTAATATGACATGTATCCTATTCAGAGTGTTTATATGCTGTTTAATATGACATGTAGCCTATTCAGAGTGTTTATATACTGTTTAATATGACATGTATCCTATTCAGAGTGTTTATATGCTGTTTAATATGACATGTATCCTATTCAGAGTGTTTATATGGTGTTTAATATGACATGTAGCCTATTCAGAGTGTTTATATACTGTTTAATATGACATGTATCCTAGTCAGTGTTTATATGTTGT
Source organism: Salmo salar (assembly GCF_965601325.2). Lineage (NCBI taxonomy): Eukaryota > Metazoa > Chordata > Actinopteri > Salmoniformes > Salmonidae > Salmo > Salmo salar. The sequence continues at coordinate 48,216,321 of NC_138316.1, read as the reverse complement.
TTAATATGACATGTATCCTATTCAGAGTGTTTATATACTGTTTAATATGACATGTAGCCTATTCAGAGTGTTTATATACTGTTTAATATGACATGTATCCTATTCAGAGTGTTTATATGCTGTTTAATATGACATGTATCTTATTCAGAGTGTTTATATGGTGTTTAATATGACATGTAGCCTATTCAGAGTGTTTATATGGTGTTTAATATGACATGTAGCCTATTCAGAGTGTTTATATACTGTTTAATATGACATGTATCCTATTCAGAGTGTTTATATGGTGTTTAATATGACATGTATCCTATTCAGAGTGTTTATATGCTGTTTAATATGACATGTATCCTATTCAGAGTGTTTATATGGTGTTTAATATGACATGTATCCTATTCAGATGTTTATATGCTGTTTAATATGACATGTATCCTATTCAGAGTGTTTATATACAGTTTAATATGACATGTATCCTATTCAGAGTGTTTATATACTGTTTAATATGACATGTATCCTAGTCAGTGTTTATATGCTGTTTAATATGACATGTATCCTATTCAGAGTGTTTATATGCTGTTTAATATGACATGTAACCTATTCAGAGTGTATATATACTGTTTAATATGACATGTATCCTATTCAGAGTGTTTATATACCTTTTAATATGACATGTAACCTATTCAGAGTGTTTATATACTGTTTAATATGACATGTATCCTATTCAGAGTGTTTATATGGTGTTTAATATGACATGTATCCTATTCAGAGTGTTTATATACTGTTTAATATGACATGTATCCTATTCAGAGTGTTTATATGGTGTTTAATATGACATGTATCCTATTCAGAGTGTTTATATGGTGTTTAATATGACATGTATCCTATTCAGAGTGTTTATATACTGTTTAATATGACATGTATCCTATTCAGAGTGTTTATATGGTGTTTAATATGACATGTAGCCTATTCAGAGTGTTTATATACTGTTTAATATGACATGTATCCTATTCAGAGTGTTTATATACTGTTTAATATGACATGTATCCTATTCAGAGTGTTTATATACTGTTTAATATGACATGTATCCTATTCAGAGTGTTTATATGGTGTTTAATATGACATGTATCCTATTCAGAGTGTTTATATGGTGTTTAATATGACATGTATCCTATTCAGAGTGTTTATATGGTGTTTAATATGACATGTAGCCTATTCAGAGTGTTTATATGGTGTTTAATATGACATGTATCCTATTCAGAGTGTTTATATGGTGTTTAATATGACATGTATCCTATTCAGAGTGTTTATATGGTGTTTAATATGACATGTAGCCTATTCAGAGTGTTTATATACTGTTTAATATGACATGTATCCTATTCAGAGTGTTTATATGCTGTTTAATATGACATGTAGCCTATTCAGAGTGTTTATATACTGTTTAATATGACATGTATCCTATTCAGAGTGTTTATATGCTGTTTAATATGACATGTATCTTATTCAGAGTGTTTATATGGTGTTTAATATGACATGTAGCCTATTCAGAGTGTTTATATGGTGTTTAATATGACATGTAGCCTATTCAGAGTGTTTATATACTGTTTAATATGACATGTATCCTATTCAGAGTGTTTATATGGTGTTTAATATGACATGTATCCTATTCAGAGTGTTTATATGCTGTTTAATATGACATGTATCCTATTCAGAGTGTTTATATGGTGTTTAATATGACATGTATCCTATTCAGATGTTTATATGCTGTTTAATATGACATGTATCCTATTCAGAGTGTTTATATACAGTTTAATATGACATGTATCCTATTCAGAGTGTTTATATACTGTTTAATATGACATGTATCCTAGTCAGTGTTTATATGCTGTTTAATATGACATGTATCCTATTCAGAGTGTTTATATGCTGTTTAATATGACATGTAACCTATTCAGAGTGTATATATACTGTTTAATATGACATGTATCCTATTCAGAGTGTTTATATACCTTTTAATATGACATGTAACCTATTCAGAGTGTTTATATACTGTTTAATATGACATGTATCCTATTCAGAGTGTTTATATGGTGTTTAATATGACATGTATCCTATTCAGAGTGTTTATATACTGTTTAATATGACATGTATCCTATTCAGAGTGTTTATATGGTGTTTAATATGACATGTATCCTATTCAGAGTGTTTATATGGTGTTTAATATGACATGTATCCTATTCAGAGTGTTTATATACTGTTTAATATGACATGTATCCTATTCAGAGTGTTTATATGGTGTTTAATATGACATGTAGCCTATTCAGAGTGTTTATATACTGTTTAATATGACATGTATCCTATTCAGAGTGTTTATATACTGTTTAATATGACATGTATCCTATTCAGAGTGTTTATATACTGTTTAATATGACATGTATCCTATTCAGAGTGTTTATATGGTGTTTAATATGACATGTATCCTATTCAGAGTGTTTATATGGTGTTTAATATGACATGTAGCCTATTCAGAGTGTTTATATGGTGTTTAATATGACATGTATCCTATTCAGAGTGTTTATATGGTGTTTAATATGACATGTATCCTATTCAGAGTGTTTATATGGTGTTTAATATGACATGTAGCCTATTCAGAGTGTTTATATACTGTTTAATATGACATGTATCCTATTCAGAGTGTTTATATGCTGTTTAATATGACATGTAGCCTATTCAGAGTGTTTATATACTGTTTAATATGACATGTATCCTATTCAGAGTGTTTATATGCTGTTTAATATGACATGTATCCTATTCAGAGTGTTTATATGGTGTTTAATATGACATGTAGTCTATTCAGAGTGTTTATATGCTGTTTAATATGACATGTATCCTATTCAGAGTGTTTATATGGTGTTTAATATGACATGTAGTCTATTCAGAGTGTTTATATGCTGTTTAATATGACATGTATCCTATTCAGAGTGTTTATATGCTGTTTAATATGACATGTAGCCTATTCAGAGTGTTTATATACTGTTTAATATGACATGTATCCTATTCAGAGTGTTTATATGCTGTTTAATATGACATGTATCCTATTCAGAGTGTTTATATGGTGTTTAATATGACATGTAGCCTATTCAGAGTGTTTATATACTGTTTAATATGACATGTAGCCTATTCAGAGTGTTTATATACTGTTTAATATGACATGTATCCTATTCAGAGTGTTTATATGGTGTTTAATATGACATGTATCCTATTCAGAGTGTTTATATGTTGTTTAATATGACATGTATCCTATTCAGAGTGTTTATATACTGTTTAATATGACATGTAGCCTATTCATAGTGTTTATATGGTGTTTAATATGACTTGTATCCTATTCAGAGTGTTTATATGGTGTTTAATATGACATGTATCCTATTCAGAGTGTTTATATGCTGTTTAATATGACATGTATCCTATTCAGAGTGTTTATATGCTGTTTAATATGACATGTAGTCTATTCAGAGTGTTTATATACAGTTTAATATGACATGTATCCTATTCAGAGTGTTTATATGGTGTTTAATATGACATGTAGTCTATTCAGAGTGTTTATATGCTGTTTAATATGACATGTATCCTATTCAGAGTGTTTATATGGTGTTTAATATGACATGTAGTCTATTCAGAGTGTTTATATGCTGTTTAATATGACATGTATCCTATTCAGAGTGTTTATATGCTGTTTAATATGACATGTAGCCTATTCAGAGTGTTTATATACTGTTTAATATGACATGTATCCTATTCAGAGTGTTTATATGCTGTTTAATATGACATGTATCCTATTCAGAGTGTTTATATGGTGTTTAATATGACATGTAGCCTATTCAGAGTGTTTATATACTGTTTAATATGACATGTATCCTAGTCAGTGTTTATATGTTGTTTAATATGACATGTATCCTATTCAGAGTGTTTATATACTGTTTAATATGACATGTAGCCTATTCAGAGTGTTTATATACTGTTTAATATGACATGTATCCTATTCAGAGTGTTTATATGCTGTTTAATATGACATGTATCTTATTCAGAGTGTTTATATGGTGTTTAATATGACATGTAGCCTATTCAGAGTGTTTATATACTGTTTAATATGACATGTAGCCTATTCAGAGTGTTTATATACTGTTTAATATGACATGTATCCTATTCAGAGTGTTTATATGGTGTTTAATATGACATGTATCCTATTCAGAGTGTTTATATGTTGTTTAATATGACATGTATCCTATTCAGAGTGTTTATATACTGTTTAATATGACATGTAGCCTATTCATAGTGTTTATATGGTGTTTAATATGACTTGTATCCTATTCAGAGTGTTTATATGGTGTTTAATATGACATGTATCCTATTCAGAGTGTTTATATGCTGTTTAATATGACATGTATCCTATTCAGAGTGTTTATATGCTGTTTAATATGACATGTAGTCTATTCAGAGTGTTTATATACAGTTTAATATGACATGTATCCTATTCAGAGTGTTTATATGGTGTTTAATATGACATGTAGTCTATTCAGAGTGTTTATATGCTGTTTAATATGACATGTATCCTATTCAGAGTGTTTATATGCTGTTTAATATGACATGTAGTCTATTCAGAGTGTTTATATGCTGTTTAATATGACATGTATCCTATTCAGAGTGTTTATATGCTGTTTAATATGACATGTAGCCTATTCAGAGTGTTTATATACTGTTTAATATGACATGTATCCTATTCAGAGTGTTTATATGCTGTTTAATATGACATGTATCCTATTCAGAGTGTTTATATGGTGTTTAATATGACATGTAGCCTATTCAGAGTGTTTATATACTGTTTAATATGACATGTATCCTAGTCAGTGTTTATATGTTGTTTAATATGACATGTATCCTATTCAGAGTGTTTATATACTGTTTAATATGACATGTAGCCTATTCAGAGTGTTTATATACTGTTTAATATGACATGTATCCTATTCAGAGTGTTTATATGCTGTTTAATATGACATGTATCCTATTCAGAGTGTTTATATGGTGTTTAATATGACATGTATCCTATTCAGAGTGTTTATATGCTGTTTAATATGACATGTATCCTATTCAGAGTGTTTATATGGTGTTTAATATGACATGTATCCTATTCAGATGTTTATATGCTGTTTAATATGACATGTATCCTATTCAGAGTGTTTATATGCTGTTTAATATGACATGTATCCTATTCAGAGTGTTTATATGCTGTTTAATATGACATGTAACCTATTCAGAGTGTATATATACTGTTTAATATGACATGTATCCTATTCAGAGTGTTTATATACCTTTTAATATGTCATGTAACCTATTCAGAGTGTTTATATACTGTTTAATATGACATGTATCCTATTCAGAGTGTTTATATGGTGTTTAATATGACATGTATCCTATTCAGAGTGTTTATATGGTGTTTAATATGACATGTATCCTATTCAGAGTGTTTATATGGTGTTTAATATGACATGTATCCTATTCAGAGTGTTTATATGGTGTTTAATATGACATGTATCCTATTCAGAGTGTTTATATGGTGTTTAATATGACATGTAGCCTATTCAGAGTGTTTATATGGTGTTTAATATGACATGTATCCTATTCAGAGTGTTTATATGGTGTTTAATATGACATGTATCCTATTCAGAGTGTTTATATGGTGTTTAATATGACATGTAGCCTATTCAGAGTGTTTATATACTGTTTAATATGACATGTATCCTATTCAGAGTGTTTATATGCTGTTTAATATGACATGTAGCCTATTCAGAGTGTTTATATACTGTTTAATATGACATGTATCCTATTCAGAGTGTTTATATGCTGTTTAATATGACATGTATCCTATTCAGAGTGTTTATATGGTGTTTAATATGACATGTAGCCTATTCAGAGTGTTTATATACTGTTTAATATGACATGTAGCCTATTCAGAGTGTTTATATACTGTTTAATATGACATGTATCCTATTCAGAGTGTTTATATGGTGTTTAATATGACATGTATCCTATTCAGAGTGTTTATATGTTGTTTAATATGACATGTATCCTATTCAGAGTGTTTATATACTGTTTAATATGACATGTAGCCTATTCATAGTGTTTATATGGTGTTTAATATGACTTGTATCCTATTCAGAGTGTTTATATGGTGTTTAATATGACATGTATCCTATTCAGAGTGTTTATATGCTGTTTAATATGACATGTATCCTATTCAGAGTGTTTATATGCTGTTTAATATGACATGTAGTCTATTCAGAGTGTTTATATACAGTTTAATATGACATGTATCCTATTCAGAGTGTTTATATGGTGTTTAATATGACATGTAGTCTATTCAGAGTGTTTATATGCTGTTTAATATGACATGTATCCTATTCAGAGTGTTTATATGGTGTTTAATATGACATGTAGTCTATTCAGAGTGTTTATATGCTGTTTAATATGACATGTATCCTATTCAGAGTGTTTATATGCTGTTTAATATGACATGTAGCCTATTCAGAGTGTTTATATACTGTTTAATATGACATGTATCCTATTCAGAGTGGTTATATGCTGTTTAATATGACATGTATCCTATTCAGAGTGTTTATATGGTGTTTAATATGACATGTAGCCTATTCAGAGTGTTTATATACTGTTTAATATGACATGTATCCTAGTCAGTGTTTATATGTTGTTTAATATGACATGTATCCTATTCAGAGTGTTTATATACTGTTTAATATGACATGTAGCCTATTCAGAGTGTTTATATACTGTTTAATATGACATGTATCCTATTCAGAGTGTTTATATGCTGTTTAATATGACATGTATCTTATTCAGAGTGTTTATATGGTGTTTAATATGACATGTAGCCTATTCAGAGTGTTTATATGGTGTTTAATATGACATGTAGCCTATTCAGAGTGTTTATATACTGTTTAATATGACATGTATCCTATTCAGAGTGTTTATATGGTGTTTAATATGACATGTATCCTATTCAGAGTGTTTATATGCTGTTTAATATGACATGTATCCTATTCAGAGTGTTTATATGTTGTTTAACATGTAGCCTATTCAGAGTGTTTATATACTGTTTAATATGACATGGATCCTATTCAGAGTGTTTATATGTTGTTTAATATGACATGTATCCTATTCAGAGTGTTTATATGGTGTTTAATATGACATGTATCTTATTCAGAGTGTTTATATGCTGTTTAATATGACATGTATCTTATTCAGAGTGTTTATATGGTGTTTAATATGACATGTAGCCTATTCAGAGTGTTTATATGGTGTTTAATATGACATGTATCCTATTCAGAGTGTTTATATACTGTTTAATATGACATGTATCCTATTCAGAGTGTTTATATGGTGTTTAATATGACATGTATCCTATTCAGAGTGTTTATATGGTGTTTAATATGACATGTATCCTATTCAGATGTTTATATGCTGTTTAATATGACATGTATCCTATTCAGAGTGTTTATATACAGTTTAATATGACATGTATCCTATTCAGAGTGTTTATATACTGTTTAATATGACATGTATCCTAGTCAGTGTTTATATGCTGTTTAATATGACATGTATCCTATTCAGAGTGTTTATATGCTGTTTAATATGACATGTAACCTATTCAGAGTGTATATATACTGTTTAATATGACATGTATCCTATTCAGAGTGTTTATATACCTTTTAATATGACATGTAACCTATTCAGAGTGTTTATATACTGTTTAATATGACATGTATCCTATTCAGAGTGTTTATATGGTGTTTAATATGACATGTATCCTATTCAGAGTGTTTATATACTGTTTAATATGACATGTATCCTATTCAGAGTGTTTATATGGTGTTTAATATGACATGTATCCTATTCAGAGTGTTTATATGGTGTTTAATATGACATGTATCCTATTCAGAGTGTTTATATACTGTTTAATATGACATGTATCCTATTCAGAGTGTTTATATGCTGTTTAATATGACATGTAGCCTATTCAGAGTGTTTATATACTGTTTAATATGACATGTATCCTATTCAGAGTGTTTATATGGTGTTTAATATGACATGTATCCTATTCAGAGTGTTTATATGGTGTTTAATATGACATGTATCCTATTCAGAGTGTTTATATGGTGTTTAATATGACATGTATCCTATTCAGAGTGTTTATATACTGTTTAATATGACATGTATCCTATTCAGAGTGTTTATATACTGTTTAATATGACATGTATCCTATTCAGAGTCTTTATATACTGTTTAATATGACATGTATCCTATTCAGACTCTTTATATACTGTTTAATATGACATGTATCCTATTCAGAGTGTTTATATGGTGTTTAATATGACATGTATCCTATTCAGAGTGTTTATATACTGTTTAATATGACATGTATCCTAGTCAGTGTTTATATGTTGTTTAATATGACATGTATCCTATTCAGAGTGTTTATATACTGTTTAATATGACATGTAGCCTATTCAGAGTGTTTATATGGTGTTTAATATGACATGTAGCCTATTCAGAGTGTTTATATACTGTTTAATATGACATGTATCCTATTCAGAGTGTTTATATACTGTTTAATATGACATGTATCCTATTCAGAGTGTTTATATGCTGTTTAATATGACATGTATCCTATTCAGAGTGTTTATATACTGTTTAATATGACATGTAGTCTATGCAGAGTGTTTATATGGTGTTTAATATGACATGTAGCCTATTCAGAGTGTTTATATGCTGTTTAATATGACATGTATCCTATTCAGAGTGTTTATATGCTGTTTAATATGACATGTAGCCTATTCAGAGTGTTTATATGGTGTTTAATATGACATGTATCCTATTCAGAGTGTTTATATGGTGTTTAATATGACATGTAGCCTATTCAGAGTGTTTATATGGTGTTTAATATGACATGTATCCTATTCAGAGTGTTTATATGGTGTTTAATATGACATGTATCCTATTCAGAGTGTTTATATGGTGTTTAATATGACATGTAGCCTATTCAGAGTGTTTATATGGTGTTTAATATGACATGTATCCTATTCAGAGTGTTTATATACTTTTTAATATGACATGTAGCCTATTCAGAGTGTTAATATACTGTTTAATATGACATGTAGCCTATTCAGAGTGTTTATATGGTGTTTAATATGACATGTAGCCTATTCAGAGTGTTTATATGGTGTTTAATATGACATGTATCCTATTCAGAGTGTTTATATGCTGTTTAATATGACATGTATCCTATTCAGAGTGTTTATATGTTGTTTAACATGTATCCTATTCAGAGTGTTTATATGGTGTATAATATGACATGTAGTCTATTCAGAGTGTTTATATGCTGTTTAATATGACATGTATCCTATTCAGAGTGTTTATATGGTGTTTAATATGACATGTAGCCTATTCAGAGTGTTTATATGGTGTTTAATATGACATGTATCCTATTCAGAGTGTTTATATGTTGTTTAACATGTATCCTATTCAGAGTGTTTATATGGTGTTTAATATGACATGTAACCTATTCAGAGTGTTTATATGCTGTTTAATATGACATGTAACCTATTCAGAGTGTTTATATGCTGTTTAATATGACATGTAGTCTATTCAGAGTGTTTATATACTGTTTAATATGACATGTAACCTATTCAGAGTGTTTATATGCTGTTTAATATGACATGTAGCCTATTCAGAGTGTTTATATGCTGTTTAATATGACATGTATCCTATTCAGAGTGTTTATATGTTGTTTAACATGTATCCTATTCAGAGTGTTTATATGGTGTTTAATATGACATGTAGTCTATTCAGAGTGTTTATATGGTGTTTAATATGACATGTATCCTATTCAGAGTGTTTATATGGTGTTTAATATGACATGTAGCCTATTCAGAGTGTGTATATGCTGTTTAATATGACATGTATCCTATTCAGAGTGTTTATATGCTGTTTAATATGACATGTATCCTATTCAGAGTGTTTATATGCTGTTTAATATGACATGTATCCTATTCAGAGTGTTTATATGCTGTTTAATATGACATGTATCCTATTCAGAGTGTTTATATGGTGTTTAATATGACATGTAGCCTATTCAGAGTGTGTATATGCTGTTTAATATGACATGTATCCTATTCAGAGTGTTTATATGGTGTTTAATATGACATGTAGCCTATTCAGAGTGTGTATATGCTGTTTAATATGACATGTATCCTATTCAGAGTGTTTATATGCTGTTTAATATGACATGCAGCCTATTTGAAATGATGAGCGCTTCTCAGTCACCTTTTCATGTTGTTTATTAAAATATATTTCATTCAAATCATATGGTTTGGTTTCAATACTTCAAAACTAAACGGTAGGCCCAGGTAGTCACAACAATAGATGGGTGTTGGTTAAATGGTAGGTCCAGGTAGTCACAACAATAGATGGGTGTTGGTTAAATGGTAGGTCCAGGTAGTCACAACAATAGATGGGTGTTGGTTAAATGGTAGGTCCAGGTAGTCACAACAATAGATGGGTGTTGGTTAAATGGTAGGTCCAGGTAGTCACAACAATAGATGGGTGTTGGTTAAATGGTAGGTCCAGGTAGTCACAACAATAGATGGGTGTTGGTTAAATGGTAGGTCCAGGTAGTCACAACAATAGATGGGTGTTGGTTAAATGGTAGGTCCAGGTAGTCACAACAATAGATGGGTGTTGGTTAAATGGTGATTATAATGAATGGAGGGAATTTGGAGCAGCTAGATTTTTTTCTTCCTGTGAGCGAGGAGCGGTTTTTAGCAGAGCGGTTGGAAAGGCACCATAATATATGCACCATAATCAACCATTAACCATCGTGCTTCTCAGTGAAACTTCAATAAGAATCAGGGTTTTCTCCGGATCAAAAAGGGACTTCGGTGGTGGGCGTGGCCTGGGGCTTGGCAAGGAGCCCTCTTTGGACTTAAGAGGCCCGCCCAATCATTTTCTATGCAGAAAAATCCCTGAACATTTAAAAAGCAATAAATATATCTGACCTTGTACCAGCTAGGTTACCCTCCCTCTGTCTTTACCCTCTCTGTCTATACCTGACCTTGTACCAGCTCTCTGTGTTTTTACCTTCTCTCTCTACACATTGTAAATCTAGCATAATCCTAGAGACAAACACAGAGCAGTTTGATTCCTGGAAACCCAGTATTATGCTCGTAGAGACAGATCACATAACATCATAATATACAGTCTGGATCACAGCCAAAAGGCTTTTCTGATCTCCTACTGTATTTAGGTCATTTACTAACTGTTCCCAGAAAGGGGTATAGTCTAGTACAGAACAGCCTTCAGTCAGGGGGTATAGTCTAGTACAGAACAGCCTTCAGTCAGGGGGTATAGTCTAGTACAGAACAGCCTTCAGTCAGGGGGTATAGTCTAGTATAGAACAGCCTTCAGTCAGGGGGTATAGTCTAGTACAGAACAGCCTTCAGTCAGGGGGTATAGTCTAGTACAGAACAGCCTTCAGTCAGGGGGTATAGTCTAGTATAGAACAGCCTTCAGTCAGGGGGTATAGTCTAGTACAGAACAGCCTTCAGTCAGGGGGTATAGTCTAGTATAGAACAGCCTTCAGTCAGGGGGTATAGTCTAGTATAGAACAGCCTTCAGTCAGGGGGTATAGTCTAGTACAGAACAGCCTTCAGTCAGGGGGTATAGTCTAGTACAGAACAACCTTCAGTCAGGGGGTATAGTCTAGTATAGAACAGCCTTCAGTCAGGGGGTATAGTCTAGTACAGAACAGCCTTCAGTCAGGGGGTATAGTCTAGTACAGAACAGCCTTCAGTCAGGGGGTATAGTCTAGTATAGAACAGCCTTCAGTCAGGGGGTATAGTCTAGTACAGAACAGCCTTCAGTCAGGGGGTATAGTCTAGTATAGAACAGCCTTCAGTCAGGGGGTATAGTCTAGTACAGAACAACCTTCAGTCAGGGGGTATAGTCTAGTATAGAACAGCCTTCAGTCAGGGGGTATAGTCTAGTATAGAACAGCCTTCAGTCAGGGGGTATAGTCTAGTATAGAACAGCCTTCAGTCAGGGGGTATAGTCTAGTACAGAACAGCCTTCAGTCAGGGGGTATAGTCTAGTATAGAACAGCCTTCAGTCAGGGGGTATAGTCTAGTACAGAACAGCCTTCAGTCAGGGGGTATAGTCTAGTACAGAACAGCCTTCAGTCAGGGGGTATAGTCTAGTACAGAACAGCCTTCAGTCAGGGGGTATAGTCTAGTATAGAACAGCCTTCAGTCAGGGGGTATAGTCTAGTACAGAACAGCCTTCAGTCAGGGGGTATAGTCTAGTATAGAACAGCCTTCAGTCAGGGGGTATAGTCTAGTATAGAACAGCCTTCAGTCAGGGGGTATAGTCTAGTACAGAACAGCCTTCAGTCAGGGGGTATAGTCTAGTATAGAACAGCCTTCAGTCAGGGGGTATAGTCTAGTACAGAACAGCCTTCAGTCAGGGGGTATAGTCTAGTACAGAACAGCCTTCAGTCAGGGGGTATAGTCTAGTACAGAACAGCCTTCAGTCAGGGGGTATAGTCTAGTACAGAACAGCCTTCAGTCAGGGGGTATAGTCTAGTATAGAACAGCCTTCAGTCAGGGGGTATAGTCTAGTACAGAACAGCCTTCAGTCAGGGGGTATAGTCTAGTACAGAACAGCCTTCAGTCAGGGGGTATAGTCTAGTACAGAACAGCCTTCAGTCAGGGGGTATAGTCTAGTACAGAACAGCCTTCAGTCAGGGGGTATAGTCTAGTATAGAACAGCCTTCAGTCAGGGGGTATAGTCTAGTACAGAACAGCCTTCAGTCAGGGGGTATAGTCTAGTACAGAACAGCCTTCAGTCAGGGGGTATAGTCTAGTACAGAACAGCCTTCAGTCAGGGGGTATAGTCTAGTACAGAACAGCCTTCAGTCAGGGGGTATAGTCTAGTATAGAACAGCCTTCAGTCAGGGGGTATAGTCTAGTACAGAACAACCTTCAGTCAGGGGGTATAGTCTAGTATAGAACAGCCTTCAGTCAGGGGGTATAGTCTAGTATAGAACAGCCTTCAGTCAGGGGGTATAGTCTAGTACAGAACAGCCTTCAGTCAGGGGGTATAGTCTAGTACAGAACAGCCTTCAGTCAGGGGGTGTGTACTGCCTGTGTGGACAGAATGCACTGTCCTGTATGCTGTAAAGTGTTCATACTTTGTGTTAGTAAATGTCTGGGTCAGCGGCTGACATGCTCAGTTTAAAGGGAAGCCTGGTCTGTGAGCAGAATGAGAAGCAGGACACCAGGACCTCCTGACTGTCTCTATGACCTTGGCCAGGAAAACACAGCTCACCTACCACACACACACACACACACACACACACACACACACACACACACACACACACACACACACACACACACACACACACACACACACACACACACACACACACGGTTGGGTCAGCCAAGAGACAGACAGAACCAAACAGAGTGGTTGCATGTCGGCTGTCGTTTTGACCCCTGGTCGTTTTAAGCCCGGCGCTACCGTAGCTATCCTGGGTTCAGGTCATATTCGTTTTATTCAGACCTGGGTTCAGGTCCTATTAGTTTAATTCAGACCTGGGTTCAGGTCCTATTAGTTTTATTCAGACCTGGGTTTCACCACATAGCTCCACTTTCAGACCCCAGAGACGGGGTTGTATTTTAGCTAGTATTCAATAGGTCCACTAAGCCTAGGCAAGCTCAATCAAGCTACTAGCTAGCTGTTACCCCGCTGCCTCTCACTGTGGTGTTTACAGATAAGCTAGCTAGCTACTAGCTAGCTGTTACCCTGCTGCCTGTCACTGTGGTGTTTACAGATAAGCTAGCTAGCTACTAGCTAGCTGTTACCCCGCTGCCTGTCACTGTGGTGTTTACAGATAAGCTAGCTACTAGCTAGCTGTTACCCCGCTGCCTGTCACTGTGGTGTTTACAGATAAGCTAGCTAGCTACTAGCTAGCTGTTACCTTGCTGCCTGTCACTGTGGTGTTTACAGATAAGCTAGCTAGCTACTAGCTGTTACCTTGCTGCCTGTCACTGTGGTGTTTACAGATAAGCTAGCTAGCTACTAGCTAGCTGTTACCTTGCTGCCTGTCACTGTGGTGTTTACAGATATGCTAGCTAGCTACTAGCTAGCTGTTACCCCGCTGCCTGTCACTGTGGTGTTTGCAGATAAGCTAGCTAGCTACTAGCTGTTACCTTGCTGCCTGTCACTGTGGTGTTTACAGATATGCTAGCTAGCTATTAGCTAGCTGTTACCTTGCTGCCTGTCACTGTGGTGTTTCTCCTTTGTGGTTACTCTTTGAAGCCAAGATCCAGCTGTGACTGCCTATCTATTTCTGGTTGTATCTGTTCCATTTCATTCTTGTGTGTGTGTGTGTGTGTGTGTGTGTGTGTGTGTGTGTGTGTGTGTGTGTGTGTGTGTGTGTGTGTGTGACCCACTTTCACTGCTGGCGAGTGCTGTGCGTCACCGTGGTTTCCTGGTGCCCCAGTATGGGTAATGTTTTGGCTGAGGCCTCCTCAGCTGTTGTTGTGTGTTAATGTGTCAATGTCTGCCACAAGAGGTAGACAAGCCACCAGAGGTCTCATCACAGTCTCCAAGTCCAGAACATGGGAGGCGCACAGTACTACGTAGAGCCATGACTACATGGAACTCTATTCCACATCAGGTAACTGATGCAAGAAGTAGAATCAAATAAATAAATAAAACAGATAAAATAAGACCTTATGGAACAGCGGGGACTGTGAAGAGACACAGTCCCAGTGGTTAATTACTATTGTAATTAACCCCTAAATTAACCACACACACACACACACACACACACACACACGCACACGCACACGCACGCACGCACACACACACACGCTAGCACACGTACAGTGTAATATTATTGTATGGTGGTATTACACACACCATATCTTTAGTTTTATGTGTGATGTAAGTGCTTTAATGTGTTTAGACCACAGGAAGAGTATCTGCTGCCTTGGCAGGAACTAATGGGGATCCATAATAAACCCCAGGAAGAGTATCTGCTGCCTTGGCAGGAACTAATGGGGATCCATAATAAACCCCAGGAAGAGTATCTGCTGCCTTGGCAGGAACTAATGGGGATCCATAGTAAATACAATGCGTAGGTGTGTGTGTGTGTCAGTGTGTGTGTGTTCGGTGGGATAACATTCCTTGGAGGTTAGCTGCATGTGTGTATGTAGGAGGTATAAGTGTTCCCGGAGGTGTGGATGTGTGTCCACGTGTGTGAGAGTGTGTGTATGTGTGTCCACGTGTGTGAGAGTGTGTGTATGTGTGTCCACGTGTGTGAGAGTGTGTGTATGTGTGTCCACGTGTGTGAGAGTGTGTGTATGTGTGTCCACGTGTGTGAGAGTGTGTGTGTGTGCGTGTTTGTTTGTTAAGATAACATTCCTTGGACCTACTGCGTGCATGTGGACGGGTGTGCATGGTGGAATAACCATTCTCGAAAGGTTAGGTGTGTGTGGTGTGTGTGTGTGTGTGTGTGTGTGTGTGTGTGTGTGTGTGTGTGTGTGTGTGTGTGTGTGTGTGTGTGTGTGTGTGTGTGTGTGTGTGTGGCATGCCTGCCTGCCTGCATGAACGCTCATGTGTGTGTTACCTTCTCTCCAGAGGATCCGGTCAGTACGAAGGTGGAGAAGACAGGCAGGGAGTATTTGGTCTGGGCCGGCCAGGCCTCGATGGTGGCCCCCATGGGCAGACAGAACAGAGACACGGACTCAGGCAGGGGGAAAGACTCATAGTCCTCCTCAGGATACCTGCTAAACAGACCTGGAGGGAGGGAGGGAGGGAGTGGGGGAGGGAGGGGGAGAGAAGGAGAGGGGGAGGGAGAGAGAGAGGGGGAAGGAATGAAGAAGAGGACACGGAAGGAGGGGAGAGGGAGAGGAAAGGAATGAAGGAGAGGGGACGGAAGGAGGGGAAAGGGAGAGGGAGGGAAGGACAGGGAGAGAGAGAGATAACTCAATAAAGGAGATCACACCTCAATAAAATGGGGGTTAATGTAGAATGTTTCTATTGTAATTAACCACTAAACAGCTATGGGTTCATGTAGAATGTTTCTATTGTAATTAACCACTAAACAGCTATGGATTAATGTAGAATGTTTCTATTGTGATTAATCACTAAACAGCTATGGGTTAATGTAGAATGTTTCTATTGTGATTAATCACTAAACAGCTATGGGTTAATGTAGAATGTTTCTATTGTGATTAACCACTAAACAGCTATGGGTTAATGTAGAATGTTTCTATTGTAATTAACCACTAAACAGCTATGGGTTAATGTAGAATGTTTCTATTGTGATTAACTGCTAAACAGCTATTTATTTATTTATTTCACCTTTATTTAACCAGGTAGGCTAGTTGAGAACAAGTTCTCATTTGCAACTGCGACCTGGCCAAGATAAAGCGTAGCAATTCGACACATACAACAACACAGAGTTACACATGGAATAAACAAAACATACAGTCAATAATACAGTACAACAAAAGAAAATAAAACGTCTATATACAGTGAGTGCAAATGAGGTAAGTTAAGACAATAAATAGGCCATGGTGGCGAAGTAATTACAATATAGCAATTAAACACTGGAATGGTAGATGTGCAGAAGATGAATGTGCAAGTAGAGATACTGGGGTGCAAAGGAGCAAGATAAATAAATAAATACAGTATGGGGATGAGGTAGATAGATGGGCTGTTTACAGATGGGCTATGTACAGGTGCAGTGATCTGTGAGCTGCTCTGACAGCTGGTGCTTAAAGCTAGTGAGGGAGATATGAGTCTCCAGTTTCAGAGATTTTTGCAGTTCGTTCCAGTCATTGGCAGCAGAGAACTGGAAGGAAAGACGACCAAAGGAGGAATTGGCTTTGGGGGTGACCAGTGAGATATACCTGCTGGAGCGCATGCTACGAGTGGGTGCTGCTATGGTGACCAGAGAGCTGAGATAAGGTGGGGCTTTACCTAGCAGAGTCTTGTAGATAACCAGTAGCCAGTGGGTTTGGCGACGAGTATGAAGCGAGGGCCAACCAACGAGAGCGTACAGGTCGCAATGGTGGGTAGTGTATGGGGCTTTGGTGACAAAACGGATGGCACTGTGATAGACTGCATCCAGTTTGTTGAGTAGAGTGATGGAGGCTATTTTATAGATGACATCACCGAAGTCGAGGATCGGTAGGATGGTCAGTTTTAACGAGGGTATGTTTGGCAGCATGAGTGAAGGATGCTTTGTTGCGATATAGGAAACCGATTCTAGATTTAATTTTGGATTGGAGATGCTTAACGTGAGCCTGGAAGGAGAGTTTACAGTCTAACCAGACACCCAGGTATTTGTAGTTGTTCACATATTCTAAGTCAGAGCCGTCCAGAGTAGTGATGCTGTACGGGCGAGCAGGTGCGGGCAGTGATCGATTGAATAGCATGCATTTAGTTTTACCTGCGTTTAAGAGCAGTTGGAGGCCGTGGAAGGAGAGTTGTATGGCATTGAAGCTCGTCTGGAGGTTAGTTAACACAGTGTCCAAAGAAGGGCCAGAAGTATACAGAATGGTGTCGTCTGCTTAGAGGTGGATCAGAGAATCACCAGCAGCAAGAGCGACATCATTGATGTATACAGAGAAGAGAGTCGGCCCGAGAATTGAACCCTGTGGCACCCCCATAGAGACTGCCAGAGGTCCGGACAACAGGCCCTCCGATTTGACACACTGAACTCTATCAGAGAAGTAGTTCGTAAACCAGGCGAGGCAATCATTTGAGAAACCAAGGCTGTCGAGTCTGCCGATAAGAATGTGGTGATTGACAGAGTCGAAAGCCTTGGCCAGGTCGATGAATACGGCTGTACAGTAATGTCTCTTATTGATGGCGGTTATGATGTCGTTTAGGACCTTGAGCGTGGCTGAGGTGCACCCATGACCAGCTCTGAAACCAGATTGCATAGCGGAGAAGGTACGGTGGGATTCTAAATGGTCGGTAATCTGTTTGTTAACTTGGCTTTCGAAGACCTTAGAAAGACAGGGTAGGATAGATATAGGTCTGTAGCAGTTTGGGTCTAGAGTGTCACCCCCTTTGAAGAGGGGGATGACCGCGGCAGCTTTCCAATCTTTGGGAATCTCAGACGATACGAAAGAGAGGTTGAACAGGCTAGTAATAGGGGTTGCAACAATTTCGGCAGATTATTTTAGAAAGACAGGGTCCAGATTGTCTAGCCCTGCTGATTTGTAGGGGGCCAGATTTTGCAGCTCTTTCAGAACATCAGCTGACTGGATTTGGGTGAAGGAGAAATGGTGGGGGCTTTGGCGGGTTGCTGTGGAGGGTGCCGGACAGTTGACCGGGGTAGGGGTAGCCAGGTGGAAAGCATGGCCAGCCGTAGAGAAATGCTTATTGAAATTCTCAATTATAGTGGATTTATCGGTGGTAACAGTGTTTCCTAGCCTCAGAGCAGTGGGCAGCTGGGAGGAGGTGCTCTTATTCTCCGTGGACTTTACAGTGTCCCAGAACTTTTTTGAGTTAGTACTACAGGATGCAAATTTCTGTTTGAAAAAGCTAGCCTTAGGTTTTCTAACTGCCTGTGTATATTTGTTCCTAACTTCCCTGAAAAGTTGCATATCACGGGGGCTATTCCATGCTAATGCAGAACGCCACAGGATGTTTTTGTGCTGGTCAAGGGCAGACAGGTCTGGAGTGAACCAAGGACTATATCTATTCCTAGTTCTAAATTGTTTGAGTGGGGCATGCTTATTTAAGATGGTGAGGAAGGCACTTTTAAAGAATAGCCAGGCATCATCTACTGACGGGATAAGGTCAGTGTTATTCCAGGATACACCTGCCAGGTCGATTAGAAAGGCCTACTCGCAGAAGTGTTTTAGGGAGCGTTTGACAGTGATGAGGGGTGGTCGTTTGGTCGCAGACCCATTACGGATGCAGGCAATGAGGCAGTGATCACTGAGATCTTGATTGAAAACAGCAGAGGTGTATTTGGAGGGTGAGTTAGTTAGGATGACATCTATGAGGGTGCCCGTGTTTACGGATTTGGGGTTGTACCTGGTAGGTTCATTGATAATTTGTGTGAGATTGAAGGCATCAAGCTTAGATTGTAGGATGGCTGGGGTGTTAAGCATGTCCCAGTTTAGGTCACCTAATAGCACGAGCTCAGAAGATAGATGGGGGGCAATCAATTCACATATGGTATCGAGGGCACAGCTGGGGGCAGAAGGAGGTCTATAGCAAGCGGCAACAGTGAGAGACTTGTTTCTGGAAAGGTGAAATTTTAGAAGTAGAAGCTCGAATTGTTTGGGTACAGACTTGGATAGTAATACAGAACTCTGCAGGCTATCTTTGCAGTAGATTGCAACACCGCCCCCTTTGGCAGTTCTATCTTGGCAGAAAATGTTATAGTTAGCAATGGAGATTTCAGGGTTTTTGGTGGTTTTCCTAAGCCAGGATTCAGACATGGCTAAGACATCCGGGTTGGCAGAGTGTGCTTAAGCAGTGAGTAAAACAAACTTATGGAGTAGGCTTCTAATGTTAACATGCATGAAA
Organism: Salmo salar; assembly: GCF_965601325.2. Lineage (NCBI taxonomy): Eukaryota > Metazoa > Chordata > Actinopteri > Salmoniformes > Salmonidae > Salmo > Salmo salar. The sequence continues at coordinate 48,196,641 of NC_138316.1, read as the reverse complement.
CCAAGGCTTTTACGGTTATAGAAGTCAACAAATGAGAGCACCTGGGGAGTGGGAGTGGAGCTAGGCACTGCAGGGCCTGGATTAACCCCCACATCACCAGAGGAACAGAGGAGAAGTAGGATAAGGCTACGGCTAAAGGCTATACGAACTGGCCGTTTGGCACGTTCGGAACAGAGAGTAAAAGGAGCAGGTTTCTGGGCACGATAGCATAGATTCAAGGCATAGTGTACAGACAAAGGTAAGGTAGGATGAGAGTACATTGGAGGTAAACCTAGGCGTTGAGTAATGATGAGAGAGATATAGTCTCTAGAGACGTTTAACCTCTCTAGGGTATGTGGGACGAAATCGTCCCACCTAGTCAACAGCCAGTGGAATCAAGTGGCGCGATATTCAAATACCTTAAAAATGCTATTACTTCAATTTGTCAAACATATGACTATTTTACACCATTTTAAAGACAAGACGCTCCTTTATCTAACCTCATTGTCCGATTTCAAAAAGGCTTTACAACGAAAGCAAAACATTAGATTATGTCAGGAGAGTACCCAGCCAGAAATAATCACACACCCATTTTTCAAGCTAGCATATAATGTCACAAAAACCAAAAACACAGCTAAATGCAGCACTAACCTTTGATGATCTTCATCAGAGGACACTCCTAGGACATTATGTTATACAATACATGCATGTTTTGTTCAATCAAGTTCATATTTATATCGAAAACTTCCGGTGAATTTACTAAATGACTCACGATAAACGTTCACAAAAAACATAACAATTATTTTAAGAATTATAGATACAGAACTCCTTTATGCAATCGCGGTGTCAGATTTTAAAATAGCTTTTCGGCAAAAGCACATTTTGCAATATTCTGAGTAGATAGCTCGCCATCACGGGCTAGCTAATTTGACACCCACCAAGTTTGGCGTTCACTAAACTCAGAATTACTATAAGAAAAATTGGATTACCTTTGCTGTTCTTCGTCAGAATGCACTCCCATGACTTCTACTTCATCCACAAATGTTGTTTTGGTTCAAAATCATCCATAGTTATGTTCAAATATCCTCTGTTTTGTTCTTGCGTTCAAGACACTATCCGAACGGTGACGCGCGGACGCATGTCGTGACAAAAAAATTCTAAATATTCCATTACCGTACCTCGAAGCATGTCAAACGCTGTTTAAAATCCATTTTTATGCGATTTTTCTCGTAAAATAGCGATAATATTCCGACCGGGAGACGTCTTTTTCGTTCAAAGACTGAAAATGTCAAATGGACTCTTCACGTGCACGCTATTCAAATGCGCTACTGTTTTTCAGCCAGAGACTGCAAAGTCATCATTCAACGTTCTGGCGCCTTCTGAGAGCCTATGGGAGCCTTAGGAAGTGTCACGTTACAGCAGAGATCCTCTGTTTTCAATAAAGAGGGTATAGAAGGCCAAGAAATGGTCAGAGAGGGTACTTCCTGTACCGAATCTTCTCAGGTTTTGGCCTGCCATATGAGTTCTGTTATACTCACAGACACCATTCAAACAGTTTTAGAAACTTTAGGGTGTTTTCTATCCAAATCAAACAATTATATGCATATTCTAGTTTCTGGGCAGTAGTAATAACCAGATTAAATCGGGTACGTTTTTTATCCGGATGTGAAAATACTGCCCCCTACCCTAGAGAGGTTAAACCAGGTGATGTCATCGCATATGTAGGAGGTGGAACAACATGGTTGGTTAAGGCATATTGAGCAGGGCTAGAGGCTCTACAGTGAAATAAGACAGTAATCACTAACCAGGACAGTAATGGACGAGGCATATTGATATTAGAGAGAGGCCTGCGTAGCCAAGTGAACATCTGTGTCCAGTGATTGGTTGGGCTGACTGGGGACACGGCGATTCAGACAGTTAGCAGGCCGGTGCTAACAAGCTAACAGTTAGTAGGCCGGGGCTAAACAAGCTAGCAATTAGCAGCCCGGGGCTGGAAAGCTAGCAGTTAGCAGACCGGGTTAGCAAGCAAGCAGTTGGCAGACCGGGGCAGTCAAGCTAGCAGTTAGCAGACCGGGGCTAGCAAGTTAGCCTTTGGGGGACGTCGCGATGGGGGTAAGTCTGTTTTGCCTCTTCGTGCGGTGACATCGATAGACCAGTCGTGGAATTAGTAGGGTTCAAGTAGCTCTAGATAGCTAGCAGGCCGGTTAGCAGAATGGGCCTTCAGCGGACGTCGCGCCTGAGGGGCCTGTTGGAATCCTCGGGCAGATTATGTCGGTATTCCAGTCGTAGAGGATCGGCGGGGTTCCGTGCCCCGTACCGGCAGTAGAAGGGGTCCGGATATTGTAGCCCAGGAGTGGGCTTCGGTGGTAGCACAGGAGCCCTGGCCGGGCTATCTTCAGGCTAATTGGTGCTTGCTCCGGGATGGATAAGCTAGCCAGGAGTAGTCACCTGGGATTGCGGTTAGCTAGTTGCGAAGATCCAGATGAAAATGTTCAGAGTTTGCGGTAGGAATCCAAGGATATGGGGGAAAAAATATATAAAATAATAATAGGTCCGTTATGCTCTGGTTTGAGTCACGTTGTTCGAACTGGCGAGAGGTTAGCTGATGACCGCTAGCAATGGTTTGCTGACTGATAGCTGGTAGGTAGTTAGCTGGCTAGCTTCAGTTGAGGGATTCCAGATCCGAAGTAAATAGAAATACTTTAGAAAAAACATTTATAAACAGATCCACGCCACATTGGGTGAGGCGGGTTGCAGGAGAGTATTTAGAAGTTGAGATATTTTTAAAAGATATGCGAAGAAAAAGATGTAAAAAGATATATACAAGGGATACGACAGGACAAAGACGTCTGACTGCTACGCCATCTTGGAAAGCATCAGATTAATGGGTTAATGTAGAATGTTTCTATTGTAATTAACCACTAAACAGCTATGGGTTAATGTAGAATGTTTCTATTGTAATGAACCACTAAACAGCTATGAGTTAATATAGAATGTTTCTATTGTAATGAACCACTAAACAGCTATGGGTTAATATAGAATGTTTCTATTGTAATGAACCACTAAACAGCTATTGGTTAATATAGAATGTTTCTATTGTGATTAATCACTAAACAGCTATGGGTTAATATAGAATGTTTCTATTGTAATGAACCACTAAACAGCTATGGGTTAATATAGAATGTTTCTATTGTAATTAATCACTAAACAGCTATGGGTTAATGTAGAATGTTTCTATTGTAATGAACCACTAAACAGCTATGGGTTAATGTAGAATGTTTCTATTGTAATGAACCACTAAACAGCTATGGGTTAATGTAGAATGTTTCTATTGTAATTAACCACTAAACAGCTATGGGTTAATGTAGAATGTTTCTATTGTAATGAACCACTAAACAGCTATGGGTTAATATAGAATGTTTCTATTGTAATTAATCACTAAACAGCTATGGGTATAATGTAGAACGTTTATTTTGTAATGAACCACTAAACAGCTATGGGTTAATATAGAATGTTTCTATTGTAATGAACCACTAAACAGCTATGGGTTAATGTAGAATGTTTCTATTGTAATGAACCACTAAACAGCTATGGGTTAATATAGAATGTTTCTATTGTAATTAATCACTAAACAGCTATGGGTTAATATAGAATGTTTCTATTGTAATGAACCACTAAACAGCTATGGGTTAATATAGAATGTTTCTATTGTAATTAATCACTAAACAGCTATGGGTTAATGTAGAATGTTTCTATTGTAATGAACCACTAAACAGCTATGGGTTAATGTAGAATGTTTCTATTGTAATGAACCACTAAACAGCTATGGGTTAATGTAGAATGTTTCTATTGTAATTAACCACTAAACAGCTATGGGTTAATGTAGAATGTTTCTATTGTAATGAACCACTAAACAGCTATGGGTTAATATAGAATGTTTCTATTGTAATTAATCACTAAACAGCTATGGGTATAATGTAGAACGTTTATTTTGTAATAAACCACTAAACAGCTATGGGTTAATATAGAATGTTTCTATTGTAATGAACCACTAAACAGCTATGGGTTAATGTAGAATGTTTCTATTGTAATGAACCACTAAACAGCTATGGGTTAATATAGAATGTTTCTATTGTAATTAATCACTAAACAGCTATGGGTTAATGTAGAACGTTTATATTGTAATGAACCACTAAACAGCTATGGGTTAATGTAGAATGTTTCTATCATAATGAACCACTAAACAGCTATGGGTTAATGTAGAATGTTTCTATCATAATGAACCACTAAACAGCTATGGGTTGATAGAGGACTATCTCTCAGTTAATGTATCATGACATGATCATAATCATCATTACATGCAACACTAGGCAGTTCCTGTAGCACTAAGCAGTCGCTGACAGATAATGAAGTCTTTGTTAATTAGGCCTAGTCATTGTCCATAGACACCAATTAGCTACACTTAGGCCTAGCTCAGTAATTACACTATTATGTAGGCCAAACTCTGGGCAGTGTTTTGGACTGGTGAGCACCATGATGTCCCAAAGAAAGGGAGTCATTTTCTTACTTGGATGAAGTATCTCTTTAAGGCTCTAGGAGCGTGTATTGGAATCATTAACAGTGTTTAACCCAGAACACTGTCTGTCTCACAACACGTCTTAACAAGTCTTAACACGCCAGCAGCACATCACTGCAGACTACAGTATGTTCTCATGCACCTTACCTGGCCCACATCTCTCTCTCTCTGTGTCTCTCTCTCTCTGTGTCTCTCTCTCTCTCTCTCTCTCTCTCTCTCTCTCTGTCTCTCTCATGTCTCTCTCTCTCTGTGTCTCTCTCTCTCTCTCTGTCTCTCTCTCTCTCTCTCTCTCTGTGTGTCTCTCTCTCTCTCTCTCTCTCTCTCTCTCACACACACACACACCCTGCCTGGCCCATATCCTCTGGGATATATCGCTCTCTCTTACTGGCTCATCAGCCAACCAGGAAGAATCTCTGATACGTCAGCCAACCAGGGAAAATCTCTAATACATCAGCCAACCAGGGAAATTCTCTAATACATCAGCCAACCAGGGAGAATCTCTAATACATCAGCCAACCAGGGTGAATCTCTGATATATCAGCCAACCAGGGAGAATCTGTGATACATCAGCCAACCAGGGAGAATCTCTGATTCATCAGCCAACCAGGGAGAATCTCTGATATACCAGCCAACCAGGGAGAATCTCTGATATACCAGCCAACCAGGGAGAATCTCTGATATACCAGCCAACCAGGGAGAATCTCTGATATACCAGCCAACCAGGGAGAATCTCTGATACATTAGCCAACCAGGGAGAATCTCTGATATACCAGCCAACCAGGGAGAATCTCTGATATACCAGCCAACCAGGGAGAATCTCTGATATACAAGCCAACCAGGGAGAATCTCTGATATACCAGCCAACCAGGGAGAATCTCTGATATACCAGCCAACCAGGGAGAATCCCTCCTACCCTGCTGTAAACATCCATGACTCATCACTAGAGCATTTGCATTGAACAACCAAATAACTGTGGGGGAAAAAAGTTACAACCGTTTATCGTCACAATGAACAGTGTCGAGAAAAAACGTGTCCACATTTACTCACTCACCAGAGAGAATCCAAACCCTGTTATAAACGTGAATGACTCACCAGCCAACCAGGGAGAATCCAAACCCTGTTATAAACATGAATGACTCACCAGCCAACCAGGGAGAATCCAAACCCTGTTATAAACATGAATGACTCACCAGCCAACCAGGGAGAATCCAAACCCTGTTATAAACATGAATGACTCAAAACCAGAGAATTAGCATAAAAATGACAAGCACCAAAAAGTACCGAAACCTTTCATCAGTCAAAATGAGCAGCTGGAGACTTTTGTCTGTGAATGTTAGATATAGAAGTATCATGTATTCTCTGGTACAACAGAGCAGGGGGTTGGAGGGAGTATCATGTATTCTCTGGTACAGCAGAGCAGGGGGTTGGAGGGAGTATCATGTATTCTCTGATACAGCAGAGCAGGGGGTTGGAGGGAGTATCATGTATTCTCTGGTACAGCAGAGCAGGGGGTTGGAGGGAGTATCATGTATTCTCTGGTACAGCAGAGCAGGGGGTTGGAGGGAGTATCATGTATTCTCTGATACAGCAGAGCAGGGGGTTGGAGGGAGTATCATGTATTCTCTGATACAGCAGAGCAGGGGGTTGGAGGAGGTATCATGTATTCTCTGGTACAGCAGAGCAGGGGGTTGGAGGGAGTATCATGTATTCTCTGGTACAGCAGAGCAGGGGGTTGGAGGGAGTATCATGTATTCTCTGATACAGCAGAGCAGGGGGTTGGAGGGAGTATCCAGAGGAACATCAGGATGCGTCCCAAATGGCCCCCTATTCCCTATGTTGTGCACTACTTTTGACCAAGACCTATAGGGAATAGGGTGCCAATTGGGACAATGAATCAGTCAAATGGAACGTCAGCCTGTCCATCAATGGGGCTCATTGTGTTTCAGATGAAAAGAACTGGCCAGAGGGACTGCCTATCACTCCCTCTGGTTAAATAAAGGTTAAATAAACACATTTTAAAAAGTCAGTGTGAAGCAGCCATACTACAGGACCTTGGACAGTGACTGGGCTCTACGGGGATAGTACTGCTCTACAGTGCCTGACCCTACCAAGAGAAATCATCACCTATATAGCAGCCCATGTAATGCTTATGGCCATTAAACGGCTAGTTGTAGTTCTTGATTGTGGCCATGTATGTATGGTATACCAGGACAAATGTCTGTTTTAAGACTGGCAATAATATCATCCTGACTGCGGAGATATTTCACCTCCTGTGTGCTGTGCAGGAGATACATGTCTTAGCTCCGGGATTTCTACAGATAAATGTCATTTCTCCTCTTCCAGGGACGTTCACTCACCTGCTTTGTAGGCTATGGTGTTGGTTTTGGCCACAGACTTCTTGTAACACAGATAGACAGAGGAACCCCACTGAAAACAGAGATGACACGTGTTGTTTGGATTTTAATTACACCACACGGTTTGGTGTCTCTGCCATTAAGGAATGAGGGGGTTTGGTGTCTCTGTCATTAAGGAATGAGGGGGTTTGGTGTCTCTGTCATTAAGGAAGGAGGGGGTTTGGTGTCTCTGTCATTAATGAAGGAGGGGGTTTGGTGTCTCTATCATTAAGGAATGAGGGGGTTTGGTGTCTCTGCCATTAAGGAATGAGGGGCTTTGGTGTCTCTGTCATTAAGGAAGGAGGGGGTTTGGTGTCTCTGCCATTAAGGAAGGAGGGGGTTTGGTGTCTCTGTCATTAAGGAAGGAGGGGGTTTGGTGTCTCTGTCATTAAGGAAGGAGGGGGTTTGGTGTCTCTGACATTAAGGAAGGAGGGGGTTTGGTCTCTGCCATTAAGGAAGGAGGGGGTTTGGTGTCTCTGCCATTAAGGAAGGTGGGGGTTTGGTGTCTCTGCTATTAAGGAAGGAGGGGGTTGGTGTCTCTGTCATTAAGGAAGGAGGGGGTTTGGTGTCTCTGTCATTAAGGAAGGAGGGGGTTTGGTGTCTCTGTCATTAAGGAAGGAGGGGGTTTGGTGTCTCTGTCATTAAGGAAGGAGGGGGTTTGGTGTCTCTGTCATTAAGGAAGGAGGGGGTTTGGTCTCTGCCATTAAGGAAGGAGGGGGTTTGGTGTCTCTGCCATTAAGGAAGGAGGGGGTTTGGTGTCTCTGCTATTAAGGAAGGAGGGGGTTGGTGTCTCTGTCATTAAGGAAGGAGGGGGTTTGGTGTCTCTGTCATTAAGGAAGGAGGGGGTTTGGTGTCTCTGTCATTAAGGAATGAGGGGGTTTGGTCTCTGTCATTAAGGAAGGAGGGGGTTTGGTGTCTCTGCCATTAAGGAAGGAGGGGGTTTGGTGTCTCTGTCAGTAAGGAAGGAGGGGGTTTGGTGTCTCTGCCATTAAGAAAGGAGGGGGTTTGGTGTCTCTGCCATTAAGGAAGGAGGGGGTTTGGTGTCTCTGCCATTAAGGAAGGAGGGGGTTTGGTGTCTCTGTCAGTAAGGAAGGAGGGGGTTTGGTGTCTCTGTCAGTAAGGAAGGAGGGGGTTTGGTGTCTCTGCCATTAAGGAAGGAGGGGGTTTGGTGTCTCTGCCAGTAAGGAAGGAGGGGGTTTGGTGTCTCTGACATTAAGGAAGGAGGGGGTTGGTGTCTCTGTCATTAAGGAAGGAGGGGGTTTGGTGTCTCTGCCATTAAGGAAGGAGGGGGTTTGGTGTCTCTGCCATTAAGGAATGAGGGGGTTTGGTGTCTCTGCCATTAAGGAAGGAGGGGGTTTGGTGTCTCTGCATTAAGGGAGGAGGGGGTTTGGTGTCTCTGACATTAAGGAAGGAGGGGGTTTGGTGTCTCTGCATTAAGGAAGGAGGGGGTTTGGTGTCTCTGCATTAAGGAAGGAGGGGGTTTGGTGTCTCTGTCAGTAAGGAAGGAGGGGGTTTGGTGTCTCTGCATTAAGGAAGGAGGGGGTTTGGTGTCTCTGCCATTAAGGAAGGAGGGGGTTTGGTGTCTCTGTCATTAAGGAAGGAGGGGGTTTGGTGTCTCTGCATTAAGGAATGAGGGGGTTTGGTGTCTCTGTCATTAAGGAAGGAGGGGGTTTGGTGTCTGTCATTAAGGAATGAGGGGGTTTGGTGTCTCTGTCATTAAGGAATGAGGGGGTTTGGTGTCTCTGTCATTAAGGAAGGAGGGGGTTTGGTGTCTCTGTCATTAAGGAAGGAGGGGGTTTGGTGTCTCTGTCATTAAGGAAGGAGGGGGTTTCGTGTCTCTGTCATTAAGGAAGGAGGGGGTTTGGTGTCTATGCCATTAAGGAAGGAGGGGGTTTGGTGTCTCTGTCATTAAGGAATGAGGGGGTTTGGTGTCTCTGCATTAAGGAAGGAGGGGGTTTGGTGTCTCTGACATTAAGGAAGGAGGGGGTTTGGTGTCTCTGTCATTAAGGAAGGAGGGGGTTTGGTGTCTCTGTCATTAAGGAAGGAGGGGGTTTGGTGTCTCTGTCATTAAGGAAGGAGGGGGTTTCGTGTCTCTGTCATTAAGGAAGGAGGGGGTTTGGTGTCTATGCCATTAAGGAAGGAGGGGGTTTGGTGTCTCTGTCATTAAGGAATGAGGGGGTTTGGTGTCTCTGCATTAAGGAATGAGGGTTTGGTGTCTCTGTTACAGTCATTATTGTTTGGCTAACCCTCCTCCTGCAGGATAAGCTAACCAAGGTCTCTGGGAGCAGCAGATGAATATAATAAGGTGTGATAAAAACCTGCTGGACTAATGTTTCTGTTAACACATAACATCCATGTTATCTCTATCTCTCTCTGTTAACACATAACATCCATGTTATCTCTATCTCTCTCTCTGTTAACACATAGCATCCATGTTATCTCTACCTCTCTCTCTCTGTTAACACATAGCATCCATGTTATCTCTACCTCTCTCTCTGTTAACACATAACATCTATGTTATCTCTATCTCTCTCTGTTAACACATAACATCCATGTTATATCTATCTCTCTCTGTTAACACATAGCATCCATGTTATCTCTACCTCTCTCTCTGTTAACACATAAAATCCATGTTATCTCTACCTCTCTCTCTCTGTTAACACATAAAATCCATGTTATCTCTATCTCTCTCTGTTAACACATAGCATCCATGTTATCTCTACCTCTCTCTCTGTTAACACATAGCATCCATGTTATCTCTATCTCTCTCTCTGTTAACACATAACATCCATGTTATCTCTATCTCTCTCTGTCAACACATAGCATCCATGTTATCTCTACCTCTCTCTCTCTGTTAACACATAGCATCCATGTTATCTCTACCTCTCTCTCTCTGTTAACACATAGCATCCATGTTATCTCTACCTCTCTCTCTGTTAACACATAACATCCATGTTATCTCTATCTCTCTCTGTTAACACATAACATCCATGTTATATCTATCTCTCTCTGTTAACACATAGCATCCATGTTATCTCTACCTCTCTCTCTGTTAACACATAACATCTATGTTATCCCTACCTCTCTCTCTCTGTTAACACATAGCATCCATGTTATCTCTACCGCTCTCTGTTAACACATAACATCCATGTTATCTCTACCTCTCTCTCTGTTAACACATAACATCCATGTTATCTCTATCTCTCTCTGTTAACACATAACATCCATGTTATCTCTATCTCTCTCTCTGTTAACACATAGCATCCATGTTATCTCTACCTCTCTCTCTCTGTTAACACATAGCATCCATGTTATCTCTACCTCTCTCTCTGTTAACACATAACATCTATGTTATCTCTATCTCTCTCTGTTAACACATAACATCCATGTTATATCTATCTCTCTCTGTTAACACATAGCATCCATGTTATCTCTACCTCTCTCTCTGTTAACACATAAAATCCATGTTATCTCTACCTCTCTCTCTCTGTTAACACATAAAATCCATGTTATCTCTATCTCTCTCTGTTAACACATAGCATCCATGTTATCTCTACCTCTCTCTCTGTTAACACATAACATCCATGTTATCTCTACCTCTCTCTCTGTTAACACATAGCATCCATGTTATCTCTACCTCTCTCTCTCTGTTAACACATAGCATCCATGTTATCTCTATCTCTCTCTCTGTTAACACATAACATCCATGTTATCTCTATCTCTCTCTGTCAACACATAGCATCCATGTTATCTCTACCTCTCTCTCTCTGTTAACACATAGCATCCATGTTATCTCTACCTCTCTCTCTCTGTTAACACATAGCATCCATGTTATCTCTACCTCTCTCTCTGTTAACACATAACATCCATGTTATCTCTATCTCTCTCTGTTAACACATAACATCCATGTTATATCTATCTCTCTCTGTTAACACATAGCATCCATGTTATCTCTACCTCTCTCTCTGTTAACACATAACATCTATGTTATCCCTACCTCTCTCTCTCTGTTAACACATAGCATCCATGTTATCTCTACCGCTCTCTGTTAACACATAACATCCATGTTATCTCTATCTCTCTCTGTTAACACATAACATCCATGTTATATCTATCTCTCTCTGTTAACACATAGCATCCATGTTATCTCTATCTCTCTCTGTTAACACATAACATCCATGTTATATCTATCTCTCTCTGTTAACACATAGCATCCATGTTATCTCTACCTCTCTCTCTGTTAACACATAACATCCATGTTATCTCTACCTCTCTCTCTCTGTTAACACATAGCATCCATGTTATCTCTATCTCTATCTATAACTCCATCCTCTCTCCCCCCCTCCCTCCCTCCCTCATCTCACCATACTGCTGTTGAGGCTCTTGTCCACCTTGCAGAAGGTGTGTGGTGGCGTCTCTCCCTTGCCGGGGATGATGACACAGATGTCTGTGACGGCCAGGGCGGCGTAGGTCTGGCTCTCCGTGGCGCGGCGATACGTCACGTAGATCCTCTGGGAGGAGGTGGAGCTTATGTTGGCAGGGCGTCCGGAGGGCGTGGTCTGGATGATGTGGCAACCCTGCTTTAACCGCTCCTTCCACTCATACAGAACACTGGGAGGAGGAGAGGAATCTGTCATTTAGCTACGACCTTAACCCTGACCTTAACCCTGACTTTAACCCTGACCTTAACCCTGACCTCTAACCCTGACCTCTAACCCTGACCTCTAACCCTGACCTCTAACCCTGACCTCTAACCCTGACCTTAACCCTGACCTTAACCCTGACCTCTAACCCTGACCTCTAACCCTGACCTCTAACCCTGACCTCTAACACTGACTTCTAACCCTGACCTCTAACCCTGACCTCTAACACTGACTTCTAACCCTGACCTTAACCCTGACCTCTAACCCTGACCTCTAACACTGACTTCTAACCCTGACCTCTAACCCTGACCTCTAACACTGACTTCTAACCCTGACCTCTAACCCTGACCTCTAACCCTGACCTCTAATCTACATCTACCTACCCCAGGTCATATCTACCCCAGGTCATATCTACCCCAGGTCATAACTAACCCAGGTCATATCTACCCCAGGTCATATCTACCCCAGGTCATAACTACCCCAGGTCATAACTACCCCAGGTCATATCTACCCCAGGTCATATCTACCCCAGGTCATAACTAACCCAGGTCATAACTACCCCAGGTCATAACTACCCCAGGTCATAACTAACCCAGGTCATATCTACCCCAGTTCATAACTACCCCAGGTCATATCTACCCCAGGTCATATCTATCCCAGGTCATAACATACCCCGGCTCATAACTACCCCAGGTCATAAGTACGCCAGGTCATAACTACCCCAGGTCATATCTACCCCGGCTCATAACTACCCCAGCTCATAACTACCCCAGGTCATATCTACCCCGGCTCATAACTACCCCAGGTCATATCTACCCCGGCTCATAACTACCCCAGGTCATATCTACCCCGGGTCATAACTACCCCAGGTCATAACTACCCCAGGTCATAACTACCCCGGGTCATAACTACCCCGGGTCATAACTACCCCGGGTCATAACTACCCTGGCTCATAACTACCTTGGCTCATAACTACCCCAGGTTTGTCTACCTACCCCAGGTCATAACTACCCCAGGTCATAACTACGCCAGGTTTGTCTACCTACCCCAGGTCATAACTACCCCAGGTCATATCTACCCCAGGTCATAACTACCCCAGGTTTGTCTACCTACCCCAGGTCAGTGAGTGGTGGTTTGTCCCGTCCTCGTCTGTAACACAGGAAGATCTGTGGCGCCATGAGACTTCCGTTGTTCAAGTCAGCTGACAGACCGGACGGCGTGGATTCCACACACGTGTACCCAGGAGGCACCTCTTCACCCAGCGAGCGCATCACCACAGCGACGTCGGTGATGGGCGGCTTGGGTTTGGCCGTCTTGTGGCAGACATCGTGGAAGTGGATCTCCTGCTCCAGTGGCGTGGAGGAGTCGGTCAGACCAGCCAGCACGAAGTAGTCTGCTACACGAGGCCCCTTGTCCTCCATCTCCCATCACTATTAGGTCTGGAGGAGAGACAGACAGATGCAGAGAGAAAGAGAGACAGAGAGAGAAAGAGAGAGAAAGAGAGACAGAGAGAGAAAGAGAGACAGAGAGAGAAAGAGAGAGACAGAGAGAGAAAGAGAGACAGAGAGAGAGAGAACGAGAGACAGAGAGAGACAGAGAGAAAGAGATAAAAAGAGAGAAAGCGAGAGAGGTGTTAGAGAATTAGCATGCTACCTACAAAGCACCTTGTCCTCCATCTCCCATCCCCACACTCTAGGTCTGCACAGAGAGACTACTACATCTCCCATCCCCACACTCTGGGTCTGCACAGAGAGACTACTACATCTCCCATCCCCACACTCTGGGTCTGTACAGAGAGACTATACACACTACATCTCCCATCCCCACACTCTGGGTCTGTACAGAGAGACTATACACACTACATCTCCCAACCCCACACTCTAGGTCTGCACAGAGAGACTATACACACTACATCTCCCATCCCCACACTCTGAGACCCCACACTCCCTCCCCACCCGGGTCTGTACAGAGAGACTATACACACTACATCTCCCATCCGCCAGGGCACCCTCTCTCCCCCCCCCCGGGTCTGTACAGAGAGACTACTACATCTCCCATCCCCACACTCTGGGTCTGTACAGAGAGACTATACACACTACATCTACCATCCCCACACTCTAGGTCTGTACAGAGATACTACTACATCTCCCATCCCCACACTCTAGGTCTGTACAGAGAGACTATACACACTACATCTCCCATCCCCACACTCTGGGTCTGTACAGAGAGACAGTACACACTACATCTACCATCCCCACACTCTGGGTCTGTACAGAGAGACTATACACACTACATCTCCCATCCCCACACTCTGGGTCTGTACAGAGAGACTATACACACTACATCTCCCATCCCCACACTCTGGGTCTGTACAGAGAGACTATACACACTACATCTCCCATCCCCACACTCTGGGTCTGCACAGAGAGACTATACACACTACATCTCCCATCCCCACACTCTGGGTCTGTACAGAGAGACTATACACACTACATCTCCCATCCCCACACTCTGGGTCTGTACAGAGAGACTATACACACTACATCTCCCATCCCCACACTCTAGGTCTGTACAGAGAGACTATACACACTACATCTACCATCCCCACACTCTGGGTCTGTACAGAGAGACTATACACACTACATCTCCCATCCCCACACTCTGGGTCTGTACAGAGAGACTATACACACTACATCTCCCATCCCCACACTCTAGGTCTGTACAGAGAGACTATACACACTACATCTCCCATCCCCACACTCTGGGTCTGTACAGAGAGACTATACACACTACATCTCCCATCCCCACACTCTGGGTCTGTACAGAGAGACTATACACACTACATCTCCCATCCCCACACTCTGGGTCTGTACAGAGAGACTATACACACTACATCTACCATCCCCACACTCTAGGTCTGTACAGAGAGACTATACACACTACATCTCCCATCCCCACACTCTAGGTCTGTACAGAGAGACTATACACACTACATCTCCCATCCCCACACTCTGGGTCTGTACAGAGAGACTACTACATCTACCATCCCCACACTCTGGGTCTGTACAGAGAGACTATACACACTACATCTCCCATCCCCACACTCTGGGTCTGTACAGAGAGACTATACACACTACATCTCCCATCCCCACACTCTGGGTCTGTACAGAGAGACTATACACACTACATCTCCCATCCCCACACTCTGGGTCTGTACAGAGATACTATACACACTACATCTCCCATCCCCACACTCTGGGTCTGTACAGAGAGACTATACACACTACATCTCCCATCCCCACACTCTGGGTCTGTACAGAGAGACAATACACACTACATCTCCCATCCCTACACTCTAGGTCTGTACAGAGATACTACTACATCTCCCATCCCCACACTCTAGGTCTGTACAGAGAGACTATACACACTACATCTCCCATCCCCACACTCTGGGTCTGTACAGAGAGACAGTACACACTACATCTAACAATCCCCACACTCTGGGTCTGTACAGAGAGACTACTACATCTCCCATCCCCACACTCTGGGTCTGTACAGAGAGACAGTACACACTACATCTACCATCCCCACACTCTGGGTCTGTACAGAGAGACTATACACACTACATCTCCCATCCCCACACTCTGGGTCTGTACAGAGAGACTATACACACTACATCTCCCATCCCCACACTCTAGGTCTGTACAGAGAGACTATACACACTACATCTCCCATCCCCACACTCTGGGTCTGTACAGAGAGACTATACACATTACATCTCCCATCCCCACACTCTGGGTCTGTACAGAGAGACAATACACACTACATCTCCCATCCCTACACTCTAGGTCTGTACAGAGATACTACTACATCTCCCATCCCCACACTCTGGGTCTGTACAGAGAGACTATACACACTACATCTCCCATCCCCACACTCTGGGTCTGTACAGAGAGACTATACACACTACATCTCCCATCCCCACACTCTGGGTCTGTACAGAGAGACTACTACATCTACCATCCCCACACTCTGGGTCTGTACAGAGATACTATACACACTACATCTCCCATCCCCACACTCTGGGTCTGTACAGAGAGACTATACACACTACATCTCCCATCCCCACACTCTGGGTCTGTACAGAGACACTATACACACTACATCTCCCATCCCCACACTCTGGGTCTGTACAGAGAGACTATACACACTACATCTCCCATCCCCACACTCTGGGTCTGCACAGAGAGAGACTATACACACTACATCTCCCATCCCCACACTCTGGGTCTGTACAGAGAGACTACTACATCTCCCATCCCCACACTCTGGGTCTGTAAAGAGAGACTATACACACTACATCTCCCATCCCCACACTCTGGGTCTGCACAGAGAGACTACTACATCTCCCATCCCCACACTCTGGGTCTGTACAGAGAGACTATACACACTACATCTCCCATCCCCACACTCTGGGTCTGTACAGAGACACTATACACACTACATCTCCCATCCCCACACTCTGGGTCTGCACAGAGAGAGACTATACACACTACATCTCCCATCCCCACACTCTGGGTCTGTACAGAGAGACTACTACATCTCCCATCCCCACACTCTGGGTCTGTAAAGAGAGACTATACACACTACATCTCCCATCCCCACACTCTGGGTCTGCACAGAGAGACTACTACATCTCCCATCCCCACACTCTGGGTCTGTACAGAGAGAATATACACACTACATCTCCCATCCCCACACTCTGGGTCTGTACAGAGAGACTACTACATCTACCATCCCCACACTCTGGGTCTGTACAGAGAGACTATACACACTACATCTCCCATCCCCACACTCTGGGTCTGTACAGAGAGACTATACACACTACATCTCCCATCCCCACACTCTGGGTCTGCACAGAGAGACTATACACACTACATCTCCCATCCCCACACTCTGGGTCTGCACAGAGAGACTATACACACTACATCTCCCATCCCCACACTCTGGGTCTGTACAGAGAGACTATACACACTACATCTCCCATCCCCACACTCTGGGTCTGCACAGAGAGACTATACACATTACATCTCCCATCCCCACACTCTGGGTCTGTACAGAGAGACTATACACACTACATCTCCCATCCCCACACTCTGGGTCTGTACAGAGAGACTATACACACTACATCTACCATCCCCACACTCTGGGTCTGTACAGAGAGACTATACACACTACATCTACCATCCCCACACTCTGGGTCTGCACAGAGAGACTACTACATCTCCCATCCCCACACTCTGGGTCTGTACAGAGAGACTATACACACTACATCTACCATCCCCACACTCTGGGTCTGCACAGAGAGACTATACACACTACATCTCCCATCCCCACACTCTGGGTCTGTACAGAGATACTATACACACTACATCTCCCATCCCCACACTCTAGGTCTGCACAGAGAGACTACTACATCTCCCATCCCCACACTCTGGGTCTGCACAGAGAGACTATACACACTACATCTCCCATCCCCACACTCTGGGTCTGTACAGAGAGACTATACACACTACATCTCCCATCCCCACACTCTGGGTCTGTACAGAGATACTATACACACTACATCTCCCATCCCCACACTCTGGGTCTGTACAGAGAGACTATACACACTACATCTCCCATCCCCACACTCTGGGTCTGTACAGAGATACTATACACACTACATCTCCCATCCCCACACTCTGGGTCTGTACAGAGAGACTATACACACTACATCTCCCATCCCCACACTCTGGGTCTGCACAGAGAGAGACTATACACACTACATCTAACAATCCCCACACTCTGGGTCTGTACAGAGAGACTACTACATCTCCCATCCCCACACTCTGGGTCTGTACAGAGAGACAGTACACACTACATCTACCATCCCCACACTCTGGGTCTGTACAGAGAGACTATACACACTACATCTCCCATCCCCACACTCTGGGTCTGTACAGAGAGACTATACACACTACATCTCCCATCCCCACACTCTAGGTCTGTACAGAGAGACTATACACACTACATCTCCCATCCCCACACTCTGGGTCTGTACAGAGAGACTATACACATTACATCTCCCATCCCCACACTCTGGGTCTGTACAGAGAGACAATACACACTACATCTCCCATCCCTACACTCTAGGTCTGTACAGAGATACTACTACATCTCCCATCCCCACACTCTGGGTCTGTACAGAGAGACTATACACACTACATCTCCCATCCCCACACTCTGGGTCTGTACAGAGAGACTATACACACTACATCTCCCATCCCCACACTCTGGGTCTGTACAGAGAGACTATACACACTACATCTCCCATCCCCACACTCTAGGTCTGTACAGAGAGACTATACACACTACATCTCCCATCCCCACACTCTGGGTCTGTACAGAGAGACTATACACATTACATCTCCCATCCCCACACTCTGGGTCTGTACAGAGAGACAATACACACTACATCTCCCATCCCTACACTCTAGGTCTGTACAGAGATACTACTACATCTCCCATCCCCACACTCTGGGTCTGTACAGAGAGACTATACACACTACATCTCCCATCCCCACACTCTGGGTCTGTACAGAGAGACTATACACACTACATCTCCCATCCCCACACTCTGGGTCTGTACAGAGAGACTACTACATCTCCCATCCCCACACTCTGGGTCTGTACAGAGAGACTACTACATCTACCATCCCCACACTCTGGGTCTGTACAGAGAGACTATACACACTACATCTCTCATCCCCACACTCTGGGTCTGTACAGAGAGACTATACACACTACATCTCCCATCCCCACACTCTGGGTCTGTACAGAGACACTATACACACTACATCTCCCATCCCCACACTCTGGGTCTGTACAGAGAGACTATACACACTACATCTCCCATCCCCACACTCTGGGTCTGCACAGAGAGAGACTATACACACTACATCTCCCATCCCCACACTCTGGGTCTGTACAGAGAGACTACTACATCTCCCATCCCCACACTCTGGGTCTGTAAAGAGAGACTATACACACTACATCTCCCATCCCCACACTCTGGGTCTGCACAGAGAGACTACTACATCTCCCATCCCCACACTCTGGGTCTGTACAGAGAGACTATACACACTACATCTCCCATCCCCACACTCTGGGTCTGTACAGAGACACTATACACACTACATCTCCCATCCCCACACTCTGGGTCTGCACAGAGAGAGACTATACACACTACATCTCCCATCCCCACACTCTGGGTCTGTACAGAGAGACTACTACATCTCCCATCCCCACACTCTGGGTCTGTAAAGAGAGACTATACACACTACATCTCCCATCCCCACACTCTGGGTCTGCACAGAGAGACTACTACATCTCCCATCCCCACACTCTGGGTCTGTACAGAGAGAATATACACACTACATCTCCCATCCCCACACTCTGGGTCTGTACAGAGAGACTACTACATCTACCATCCCCACACTCTGGGTCTGTACAGAGAGACTATACACACTACATCTCCCATCCCCACACTCTGGGTCTGTACAGAGAGACTATACACACTACATCTCCCATCCCCACACTCTGGGTCTGCACAGAGAGACTATACACACTACATCTCCCATCCCCACACTCTGGGTCTGCACAGAGAGACTATACACACTACATCTCCCATCCCCACACTCTGGGTCTGTACAGAGAGACTATACACACTACATCTCCCATCCCCACACTCTGGGTCTGCACAGAGAGACTATACACATTACATCTCCCATCCCCACACTCTGGGTCTGTACAGAGAGACTATACACACTACATCTCCCATCCCCACACTCTGGGTCTGTACAGAGAGACTATACACACTACATCTACCATCCCCACACTCTGGGTCTGTACAGAGAGACTATACACACTACATCTACCATCCCCACACTCTGGGTCTGCACAGAGAGACTACTACATCTACCATCCCCACACTCTACCATCCCCACACTCTGGGTCTGTACAGAGAGACTATACACACTACATCTACCATCCCCACACTCTGGGTCTGCACAGAGAGACTATACACACTACATCTCCCATCCCCACACTCTGGGTCTGTACAGAGATACTATACACACTACATCTCCCATCCCCACACTCTAGGTCTGCACAGAGAGACTACTACATCTCCCATCCCCACACTCTGGGTCTGCACAGAGAGACTATACACACTACATCTCCCATCCCCACACTCTGGGTCTGTACAGAGAGACTATACACACTACATCTCCCATCCCCACACTCTGGGTCTGTACAGAGAGACTATACACACTACATCTACCATCCCCACACTCTGGGTCTGTACAGAGAGACTATACACACTACATCTCCCATCCCCACACTCTAGGTCTGCACAGAGAGACTATACACACTACATCTCCCATCCCCACACTCTGGGTCTGCACAGAGAGACTATACACACTACATCTCCCATCCCCACACTCTGGGTCTGTACAGAGAGACTATACACACTACATCTACCATCCCCACACTCTAGGTCTGCACAGAGAGACTATACACACTACATCTCCCATCCCCACACTCTGGGTCTGTACAGAGAGATTACTACATCTCCCATCCCCACACTCTAGGTCTGCACAGAGAGACTACTACATCTCCCATCCCCACACTCTGGGTCTGCACAGAGAGACTACTACATCTCCCATCCCCACACTCTGGGTCTGTACAGAGAGACTATACACAATACATCTCCCATCCCCACACTCTGGGTCTGTACAGAGAGACTATACACACTACATCTCCCATCCCCACACTCTGGGTCTGTACAGAGAGACAATACACACTACATCTCCCATCCCCACACTCTGGGTCTGCACAGAGAGACTATACACACTACATCTCCCATCCCCACACTCTGGGTCTGCACAGAGAGACTATACACACTACATCTCCCATCCCCACACTCTGGGTCTGTACAGAGAGACTATACACACTACATCTCCCATCCCCACACTCTGGGTCTGTACAGAGAGACTATACATACTACATCTCCCATCCCCACACTCTGGGTCTGTACAGAGAGACTATACACACTACATCTCCCATCCCCACACTCTGGGTCTGCACAGAGAGACAGTACACACTACATCTCCCATCCCCACACTCTGGGTCTGCACAGAGAGACTATACACACTACATCTCCCATCCCCACACTCTGGGTCTGTACAGAGAGACTACTACATCTACCATCCCCACACTCTGGGTCTGTACAGAGAGACTATACACACTACATCTACCATCCCGACACTCTGGGTCTGCACAGAGAGACTATACACACTACATCTCCCATCCCCACACTCTGGGTCTGCACAGAGAGACTATACACACTACATCTCCCATCCCCACACTCTGGGTCTGTACAGAGAGACTACTACATCTACCATCCCCACACTCTGGGTCTGTACAGAGAGACTATACACACTACATCTACCATCCCCACACTCTGGGTCTGCACAGAGAGACTATACACACTACATCTCCCATCCCCACACTCTGGGTCTGTACAGAGATACTATACACACTACATCTCCCATCCCCACACTCTAGGTCTGCACAGAGAGACTACTACATCTCCCATCCCCACACTCTGGGTCTGCACAGAGAGACTATACACACTACATCTCCCATCCCCACACTCTGGGTCTGTACAGAGAGACTATACACACTACATCTCCCATCCCCACACTCTGGGTCTGTACAGAGAGACTATACACACTACATCTACCATCCCCACACTCTGGGTCTGTACAGAGAGACTATACACACTACATCTCCCATCCCCACACTCTGGGTCTGCACAGAGAGACTATACACACTACATCTCCCATCCCCACACTCTGGGTCTGCACAGAGAGACTATACACACTACATCTCCCATCCCCACACTCTGGGTCTGTACAGAGAGACTATACACACTACATCTACCATCCCCACACTCTAGGTCTGCACAGAGAGACTATACACACTACATCTCCCATCCCCACACTCTGGGTCTGTACAGAGAGATTACTACATCTCCCATCCCCACACTCTGGGTCTGCACAGAGAGACTACTACATCTCCCATCCACACACTCTGGGTCTGCACAGAGAGACTACTACATCTCCCATCCCCACACTCTGGGTCTGTACAGAGAGACTATACACACTACATCTCCCATCCCCACACTCTGGGTCTGTACAGAGAGACTATACACACTACATCTACCATCCCCACACTCTAGGTCTGCACAGAGAGACTATACACAATACATCTCCCATCCCCACACTCTGGGTCTGTACAGAGAGACTATACACACTACATCTCCCATCCCCAAACTCTGGGTCTGTACAGAGAGACTATACACACTACATCTCCCATCCCCACACTCTGGGTCTGTACAGAGAGACTATACACACTACATCTCCCATCCCCACACTCTGGGTCTGCACAGAGAGACTATACACACTACATCTCCCATCCCCACACTCTGGGTCTGCACAGAGAGACTATACACACTACATCTCCCATCCCCACACTCTGGGTCTGTACAGAGAGACTATACACACTACATCTCCCATCCCCACACTCTGGGTCTGTACAGAGAGACTATACATACTAAATCTCCCATCCCCACACTCTGGGTCTGTACAGAGAGACTATACACACTACATCTCCCATCCCCACACTCTGGGTCTGCACAGAGAGACAGTACACACTACATCTCCCATCCCCACACTCTGGGTCTGCACAGAGAGACTATACACACTACATCTCCCATCCCCACACTCTGGGTCTGCACAGAGAGACTATACACACTACATCTACCATCCCCACACTCTGGGTATGCACAGAGAGACTACTACATCTACCATCCCCACACTCTGGGTCTGTACAGAGAGACTATACACACTACATCTACCATCCCCACACTCTGGGTCTGCACAGAGAGACTATACACACTACATCTCCCATCCCCACACTCAGGGTCTGTACAGAGATACTATACACACTACATCTCCCATCCCCACACTCTAGGTCTGCACAGAGAGACTACTACATCTCCCATCCCCACACTCTGGGTCTGCACAGAGAGACTATACACACTACATCTCCCATCCCCACACTCTGGGTCTGTACAGAGAGACTATACACACTACATCTCCCATCCCCACACTCTGGGTCTGTACAGAGAGACTATACACACTACATCTACCATCCCCATACTCTAGGTCTGTACAGAGAGACTATACACACTACATCTACCATCCCCACACTCTGGGTCTGTACAGAGAGACTATACACACTACATCTCCCATCCCCACACTCTGGGTCTGCACAGAGAGACTATAGACACTACATCTCCCATCCCCACACTCTGGGTCTGTACAGAGAGACTATACACACTACATCTACCATCCCCACACTCTAGGTCTGCACAGAGAGACTATACACACTACATCTCCCATCCCCACACTCTGGGTCTGCACAGAGAGACTATATACACTACATCTCCCATCCCCACACTCTGGGTCTGTACAGAGAGACTATACACACTACATCTACCATCCCCACACTCTAGGTCTGCACAGAGAGACTATACACACTACATCTCCCATCCCCACACTCTGGGTCTGTACAGAGAGACTACTATATCTCCCATCCCCACGCTCTGGGTCTGCACAGAGAGACTACTACATCTCCCATCCCCACACTCTGGGTCTGCACAGAGAGACTACTACATCTCCCATCCCCACACTCTGGGTCTGTACAGAGAGACTATACACACTACATCTCCCATCCCCACACTCTAGGTCTGCACAGAGAGACTATACACACTACATCTCCCATCCCCACACTCTGGGTCTGTACAGAGAGACTATACACACTACATCTACCATCCCCACACTCTAGGTCTGCACAGAGAGACTATACACACTACATCTCCCATCCCCACACTCTGGGTCTGCACAGAGAGACTATACACACTACATCTCCCATCCCCACACTCTGGGTCTGTACAGAGAGACTATACACACTACATCTACCATCCCCACACTCTAGGTCTGCACAGAGAGACTATACACACTACATCTCCCATCCCCACACTCTGGGTCTGTACAGAGAGACTACTACATCTCCCATCCCCACACTCTGGGTCTGCACAGAGAGACTACTACATCTCCCATCCCCACACTCTGGGTCTGCACAGAGAGACTACTACATCTCCCATCCCCACACTCTGGGTCTGTACAGAGAGACTATACACACTACATCTCTCATCCCCACACTCTGGGTCTGTACAGAGAGACTATACACACGACATCTCCCATCCCCACACTCTGGGTCTGTACAGAGAGACTATACACACTACATCTCCCATCCCCACACTCTGGGTCTGTACAGAGAGACTATACACACTACATCTCCCATCCCCACACTCTGGGTCTGTACAGAGAGACTATACACACTACATCTCCCATCCCCACACTCTGGGTCTGTACAGAGAGACTATACACACTACATCTCCCATCCCCACACTCTGGGTCTGTACAGAGAGACTATACACACTACATCTCCCATCCCCACACTCTAGGTCTGCACAGAGAGACTATACACACTACATCTCCCATCCCCACACTCTGGGTCTGCACAGAGAGACTATACACACTACATCTACCATCCCCACACTCTGGGTCTGTACAGAGAGACTATACACACTACATCTCCCATCCCCACACTCTGGGTCTGCACAGAGAGACTATACACACTACATCTCCCATCCCCACACTCTGGGTCTGCACAGAGAGACTATACACACTACATCTCCCATCCCCACACTCTGGGTCTGCACAGAGAGACTATACACACTACATCTCCCATCCCCACACTCTGGGTCTGTACAGAGAGACTATACACACTACATCTCCCATCCCCACACTCTAGGTCTGCACAGAGAGACTATACACACCACATCTCCCATCCCCACACTCTGGGTCTGCACAGAGAGACTATACACACTACATCTCCCATCCCCACACTCTGGGTCTGTACAGAGAGACTATACACACTACATCTCCCATCCCCACACTCTAGGTCTGCACAGAGAGACTATACACACTACATCTCCCATCCCCACACTCTGGGTCTGCACAGACAACTTATACACACTACATCTCCCATCCCCACACTCTGGGTCTGTACAGAGAGACTATACACACTACATCTCCCATCCCCACACTCTGGGTCTGCACAGACAGACTATACACACTACATCTCCCATCCCCACACTCTGGGTCTGCACAGAGAGACAGTACACACTACATCTCCCATCCCCACACTCTGGGTCTGCACAGAGAGACTATACACACTACATCTCCCATCCCCACACTCTGGGTCTGCACAGAGAGACTATACACACTACATCTACCATCCCCACACTCTGGGTCTGCACAGAGAGACTACTACATCTACCATCCCCACACTCTGGGTCTGTACAGAGAGACTATACACACTACATCTACCATCCCCACACTCTGGGTCTGCACAGAGAGACTATACACACTACATCTCCCATCCCCACACTCAGGGTCTGTACAGAGATACTATACACACTACATCTCCCATCCCCACACTCTAGGTCTGCACAGAGAGACTACTACATCTCCCATCCCCACACTCTGGGTCTGCACAGAGAGACTATACACACTACATCTCCCATCCCCACACTCTGGGTCTGTACAGAGAGACTATACACACTACATCTCCCATCCCCACACTCTGGGTCTGTACAGAGAGACTATACACACTACATCTACCATCCCCACACTCTAGGTCTGCACAGAGAGACTATACACACTACATCTCCCATCCCCACACTCTGGGTCTGCACAGAGAGACTATACACACTACATCTCCCATCCCCACACTCTGGGTCTGTACAGAGAGACTATACACACTACATCTACCATCCCCACACTCTAGGTCTGCACAGAGAGACTATACACACTACATCTCCCATCCCCACATTCTGGGTCTGTACAGAGAGACTACTATATCTCCCATCCCCACGCTCTGGGTCTGCACAGAGAGACTACTACATCTCCCATCCCCACACTCTGGGTCTGCACAGAGAGACTACTACATCTCCCATCCCCACACTCTGGGTCTGTACAGAGAGACTATACACACTACATCTCCCATCCCCACACTCTAGGTCTGCACAGAGAGACTATACACACTACATCTCCCATCCCCACACTCTGGGTCTGTACAGAGAGACTATACACACTACATCTACCATCCCCACACTCTAGGTCTGCACAGAGAGACTATACACACTACATCTCCCATCCCCACACTCTGGGTCTGCACAGAGAGACTATACACACTACATCTCCCATCCCCACACTCTGGGTCTGTACAGAGAGACTATACACACTACATCTACCATCCCCACACTCTAGGTCTGCACAGAGAGACTATACACACTACATCTCCCATCCCCACACTCTGGGTCTGTACAGAGAGACTACTACATCTCCCATCCCCACACTCTGGGTCTGTACAGAGAGAATATACACACTACATCTCCCATCCCCACACTCTAGGTCTGTACAGAGAGACTATACACACTACATCTCCCATCCCCACACTCTGGGTCTGTACAGAGAGACTACTACATCTCCCATCCCCACACTCTGGGTCTGTACAGAGAGAATATACACACTACATCTCCCATCCCCACACTCTGGGTCTGCACAGAGAGACTACTACATCTCCCATCCCCACACTCTGGGTCTGTACAGAGAGACTATACACACTACATCTCTCATCCCCACACTCTGGGTCTGTACAGAGAGACTATACACACGACATCTCCCATCCCCACACTCTGGGTCTGTACAGAGAGACTATACACACTACATCTCCCATCCCCACACTCTGGGTCTGTACAGAGAGACTATACACACTACATCTCCCATCCCCACACTCTGGGTCTGTACAGAGAGACTATACACACTACATCTCCCATCCCCACACTCTGGGTCTGTACAGAGAGACTATACACACTACATCTCCCATCCCCACACTCTGGGTCTGTACAGAGAGACTATACACACTACATCTCCCATCCCCACACTCTAGGTCTGCACAGAGAGACTATACACACTACATCTCCCATCCCCACACTCTGGGTCTGCACAGAGAGACTATACACACTACATCTACCATCCCCACACTCTGGGTCTGTACAGAGAGACTATACACACTACATCTCCCATCCCCACACTCTGGGTCTGCACAGAGAGACTATACACACTACATCTCCCATCCCCACACTCTGGGTCTGCACAGAGAGACTATACACACTACATCTCCCATCCCCACACTCTGGGTCTGCACAGAGAGACTATACACACTACATCTCCCATCCCCACACTCTGGGTCTGTACAGAGAGACTATACACACTACATCTCCCATCCCCACACTCTAGGTCTGCACAGAGAGACTATACACACTACATCTCCCATCCCCAAACTCTGGGTCTGCACAGAGAGACTATACACACTACATCTCCCATCCCCACACTCTGGGTCTGCACAGAGAGACTATACACACCACATCTCCCATCCCCACACTCTGGGTCTGCACAGAGAGACTATACACACTACATCTCCCATCCCCACACTCTGGGTCTGTACATTGAGACTATACACACTACATCTCCCATCCCCACACTCTGGGTCTGCACAGACAGACTATACACACTACATCTCCCATCCCCACACTCTGGGTCTGTACAGAGAGACTATACACACTACATCTACCATCCCCACACTCTAGGTCTGCACAGAGAGACTATACACACTACATCTCCCATCCCCACACTCTGGGTCTGTACAGAGAGACTACTACATCTCCCATCCCCACACTCTGGGTCTGCACAGAGAGACTACTACATCTCCCATCCCCACACTCTGGGTCTGTACAGAGAGACTATACACACTACATCTACCATCCCCACACTCTAGGTCTGCACAGAGAGACTATACACACTACATCTCCCATCCCCACACTCTGGGTCTGCACAGAGAGACTATACACACTACATCTCCCATCCCCACACTCTGGGTCTGTACAGAGAGACTATACACACTACATCTACCATCCCCACACTCTAGGTCTGCACAGAGAGACTATACACACTACATCTCCCATCCCCACACTCTGGGTCTGTACAGAGAGACTACTACATCTCCCATCCCCACACTCTGGGTCTGCACAGAGAGACTATACACACCACATCTCCCATCCCCACACTCTGGGTCTGCACAGAGAGACTATACACACTACATCTCCCATCCCCACACTCTGGGTCTGTACAGAGAGACTATACACACTACATCTCCCATCCCCACACTCTAGGTCTGCACAGAGAGACTATACACACTACATCTCCCATCCCCACACTCTGGGTCTGCACAGACAGACTATACACACTACATCTCCCATCCCCACACTCTGGGTCTGTACAGAGAGACTATACACACTACATCTCCCATCCCCACACTCTGGGTCTGCACAGACAGACTATACACACTACATCTCCCATCCCCACACTCTGGGTCTGTACAGAGAGACTATACACACTACATCTACCATCCCCACACTCTAGGTCTGCACAGAGAGACTATACACACTACATCTCCCATCCCCACACTCTGGGTCTGTACAGAGAGACTACTACATCTCCCATCCCCACACTCTGGGTCTGCACAGAGAGACTACTACATCTCCCATCCCCACACTCTGGGTCTGTACAGAGAGACTATACACACTACATCTACCATCCCCACACTCTAGGTCTGCACAGAGAGACTATACACACTACATCTCCCATCCCCACACTCTGGGTCTGCACAGAGAGACTATACACACTACATCTCCCATCCCCACACTCTGGGTCTGTACAGAGAGACTATACACACTACATCTACCATCCCCACACTCTAGGTCTGCACAGAGAGACTATACACACTACATCTCCCATCCCCACACTCTGGGTCTGTACAGAGAGACTACTACATCTCCCATCCCCACACTCTGGGTCTGCACAGAGAGACTACTACATCTCCCATCCCCACACTCTGGGTCTGCACAGAGAGACTACTACATCTCCCATCCCCACACTCTGGGGCTGTACAGAGAGACTATACACACTACATCTCTCATCCCCACACTCTGGGTCTGTACAGAGAGACTATACACACGACATCTCCCATCCCCACACTCTGGGTCTGTACAGAGAGACTATACACACTACATCTCCCATCCCCACACTCTGGGTCTGTACAGAGAGACTATACACACTACATCTCCCATCCCCACACTCTGGGTCTGTACAGAGAGACTATACACACTACATCTCCCATCCCCACACTCTAGGTCTGCACAGAGAGACTATACACACTACATCTCCCATCCCCACACTCTGGGTCTGCACAGAGAGACTATACACACTACATCTACCATCCCCACACTCTGGGTCTGTACAGAGAGACTATACACACTACATCTCCCATCCCCACACTCTGGGTCTGCACAGAGAGACTATACACACTACATCTCCCATCCCCACACTCTGGGTCTGCACAGAGAGACTATACACACTACATCTCCCATCCCCACACTCTGGGTCTGCACAGAGAGACTATACACACTACATCTCCCATCCCCACACTCTGGGTCTGTACAGAGAGACTATACACACTACATCTCCCATCCCCACACTCTAGGTCTGCACAGAGAGACTATACACACTACATCTCCCATCCCCAAACTCTGGGTCTGCACAGAGAGACTATACACACTACATCTCCCATCCCCACACTCTGGGTCTGCACAGAGAGACTATACACACCACATCTCCCATCCCCACACTCTGGGTCTGCACAGAGAGACTATACACACTACATCTCCCATCCCCACACTCTGGGTCTGTACAGAGAGACTATACACACTACATCTCCCATCCCCACACTCTAGGTCTGCACAGAGAGACTATACACACTACATCTCCCATCCCCACACTCTGGGTCTGCACAGACAGACTATACACACTACATCTCCCATCCCCACACTCTGGGTCTGTACAGAGAGACTATACACACTACATCTCCCATCCCCACACTCTGGGTCTGCACAGACAGACTATACACACTACATCTCCCATCCCCACACTCTGGGTCTGCACAGAGAGACAGTACACACTACATCTCCCATCCCCACACTCTGGGTCTGCACAGAGAGACTATACACACTACATCTCCCATCCCCACACTCTGGGTCTGCACAGAGAGACTATACACACTACATCTACCATCCCCACACTCTGGGTCTGCACAGAGAGACTACTACATCTACCATCCCCACACTCTGGGTCTGTACAGAGAGACTATACACACTACATCTACCATCCCCACACTCTGGGTCTGCACAGAGAGACTATACACACTACATCTCCCATCCCCACACTCAGGGTCTGTACAGAGATACTATACACACTACATCTCCCATCCCCACACTCTAGGTCTGCACAGAGAGACTACTACATCTCCCATCCCCACACTCTGGGTCTGCACAGAGAGACTATACACACTACATCTCCCATCCCCACACTCTGGGTCTGTACAGAGAGACTACTACATCTCCCATCCCCACACTCTGGGTCTGCACAGAGAGACTACTACATCTCCCATCCCCACACTCTGGGTCTGCACAGAGAGACTACTACATCTCCCATCGCCACACTCTGGGTCTGTACAGAGAGACTATACACACTACATCTCCCATCCCCACACTCTGGGTCTGTACAGAGAGACTATACACACTACATCTACCATCCCCACACTCTGGGTCTGTACAGAGAGACTATACACACTACATCTCCCATCCCCACACTCTGGGTCTGCACAGAGAGACTATACACACTACATCTCCCATCCCCACACTCTGGGTCTGTACAGAGAGACTATACACACTACATCTCCCATCCCCACACTCTGGGTCTGTACAGAGAGACTATACACACTACATCTCCCATCCCCACACTCTGGGTCTGTACAGAGAGACTATACACACTACATCTCCCATCCCCACACTCTGGGTCTGTACAGAGAGACTATACACACTACATCTCCCATCCCCACACTCTGGGTCTGTACAGAGAGACTATACACACTACATCTCCCATCTCCACACTCTGGGTCTGTACAGAGAGACTATACACACTACATCTCCCATCCCCACACTCTGGGTCTGTACAGAGAGACTATACACACTACATCTACCATCCCCACACTCTAGGTCTGCACAGAGAGACTATACACACTACATCTCCCATCCCCACACTCTGGGTCTGCACAGAGAGACTATACACACTACATCTACCATCCCCACACTCTGGGTCTGTACAGAGAGACTATACACACTACATCTCCCATCCCCACACTCTAGGTCTGCACAGAGAGACTATACACACTACATCTCCCATCCCCACACTCTGGGTCTGCACAGAGAGACTATACACACTACATCTCCCATCCCCACACTCTGGGTCTGCACAGAGAGACTATACACACTACATCTCCCATCCCCACACTCTGGGTCTGTACAGAGAGACTATACACACTACATCTCCCATCCCCACACTCTGGGTCTGCACAGAGAGGCTATACACACTACATCTCCCATCCCCACACTCTGGGTCTGCACAGAGAGACTATACACACTACATCTCCCATCCCCACACTCTGG
The DNA here is from genome assembly GCF_965601325.2 of Salmo salar. Classification (NCBI taxonomy): domain Eukaryota; kingdom Metazoa; phylum Chordata; class Actinopteri; order Salmoniformes; family Salmonidae; genus Salmo; species Salmo salar. The sequence continues at coordinate 48,165,129 of NC_138316.1, read as the reverse complement.
GTCTGCACAGAGAGACTATACACACTACATCTCCCATCCCCACACTCTGGGTCTGCACAGAGAGACTATACACACTACATCTCCCATCCCCACACTCTGGGTCTGTACAGAGAGACTATACACACTACATCTCCCATCCCCACACTCTGGGTCTGTACAGAGAGACTATACACACTACATCTCCCATCCCCACACTCTGGGTCTGCACAGAGAGACTATACACACTACATCTACCATCCCCACACTCTGGGTCTGTACAGAGAGACTATACACACTACATCTCCCATCCCCACACTCTGGGTCTGTACAGAGAGACTATACACACTACATCTCCCATCCCCACACTCTGGGTCTGCACAGAGAGACAGTGCACACTACATCTCCCATCCCCACACTCTGGGTCTGCACAGAGAGACAGTGCACACTACATCTCCCATCCCCACACTCTGGGTCTGCACAGAGAGACAGTACACACTACATCTCCCATCCCCACACTCTGGGTCTGCACAGAGAGACAGTACACACTACATCTCCCATCCCCACACTCTGGGTCTGCACAGAGAGACAGTACACACTACATCTCCCATCCCCACACTCTGGGTCTGCACAGAGAGACAGTACACACACTACCGGTCAAAAGCTTTACCACATCTACTCATTCAAGGGTTTTTCTTTATTTTTACTATTTTTTTACATTGTAGAATAATAATGAAGACATCAAAACTATGACATAACACATATGGAACCATGTAGTAACCAAAAAAGTGTTAACCTCTAGGGGCTAGAGTATGCATATTAGATTTGGATAGAAAACACTCTGAAGTTTCTAAAACTGTTTGAATGGTGTCTCTAAGTATAACAGAACTCATATGGCAGGCAAAAACCTGAGAGAAAAAATACAAGCAGGAAATGAAAATTTTGTGGCTGTACTATTTTCAAGTCATTGGCAATAAAACACACAGTGACAAAGGATTCATTTTGCACTTCCTATGGCTTCCACTAGATGTCAACGATCTTTATAAAGTTGTTTGAAGCGTCTATGATGAACAGAGACCGAATGAAAAGGAAGGAAAGTTGACGTCCCTGGGATGTCGTCACTTTATTATTGCGCGCACATGCGCATTCATGTGAGGCGAGACATTTTTCAAAACGTCTTTCAAGACACAGGAGAGGTCGGGTTGAAATATTACTGATGTTTCACGTTAAAAATGGACCAAAAGATTGACGCTAAACAACGTTTGACATGTTTGAACGAACGTAAATAGATTTTTTTTTTGACTTTTCGTCGTGACTTTTCCCTCCCGCGCCCTACATTTTGAGTAGCCTACCGAACGAGCTAACAACACGGAGAATGCAACCGTTATTCTTTGAATAACAGTTTAATACTTTAACCACGTTTTATAATGAGTATTTTTTGTAAATTCACTGGCAGTTTTGGGGGAGACACGACACGCGCCGATGTAAAATGCTGTTTTTGGATATAAATATGAACTTGATAGAACAAAAATGCATGTATTGTATAACATAATGTCCTAGGAGTGTCATCTGATGAAGATTGTCAAAGGTTAGTGCATAATTTTAGCTGGTTTTCTGCTTTTGGTGACGCCTGTCCTTGAATTGAAAATGGATGTGTGTACTTTTTTGGCTATGTACTCTCCTAACATAATCTAACTTTATGCTTTCGCCGTAAAGCCTCTTTGAAAATCGGAAAATGTGGTTCGATTAAGGAGATGTTTATCTTTTAAATGGTGTAAAATAGTTGATTGTTTGAGAAATTGAAATGATTAGATTTTTGATGTTTTGAATTTCCCGCCATGCTAGCAATCCCGTCAGTGGGATTAGGTTACCCTCGATCCCCAAGTTAAACAAATCTAAATATATTTTATATTTGCGATTCTTCAAAGTAGCCACCCTTTGCCCAATGACAGCTTTGCACACTCTTGGCATAACTACCCTGGGAGAAGAGAGAGTGTACTAGGGGAAGAGAGAGTGTACTAGGAGAAGAGAGAGTGTACTAGGAGAAGAGAGTGTACTAGGAGAAGAGTGAGTGTACTAGGGGAAGAGAGAGTGTACTAGGAGAAGAGAGAGTGTACTAGGGGAAGAGAGAGTGTACTAGGAGAAGAGAGAGTGTACTAGGGGAAGAGAGAGTGTACTAGGAGAAGAGAGAGTGTACTAGGGGAAGAGAGAGTGTACTAGGGGAAGAGAGAGTGTACTAGGGGAAGAGAGAGTGTACTAGGAGAAGAGAGTGTACTAGGAGAAGAGTGAGTGTACTAGGGGAAGAGAGAGTGTACTAGGAGAAGAGAGAGTGTACTAGAAGAGAGAGTGTACTAGGAGAAGAGAGTGTACTAGGAGAAGAGAGAGTGTACTAGGGGAAGAGAGAGTGTACTAGGAGAAGAGAGTGTACTAGGAGAAGAGAGAGTGAACTAGGAGAAGAGAGAGTGTACTAGGGGAAGAGAGAGTGTACTAGGGGAAGAGAGAGTGTACTAGGAGAAGAGAGTGTACTAGGAGAAGAGAGAGTGTACTAGGGGAAGAGAGAGTGAACTAGGAGAAGAGAGAGTGTACTAGGGGAAGAGAGAGTGTACTAGGAGAAGAGAGAGTGTACTAGGAGAAGAGAGAGTGTACTAGGAGA
>NC_138316.1:48152500-48157500 GCF_965601325.2 Salmo salar | reverse complement strand
TGAACTCTAACCCCTCTGAACTCTAACCCCTCTGAACTCTAACCCCTCTGAGCCCCAACCACAGCAGGGGAACAGAGAGGAGTGGGTTCAACACAGCCCTGCCAGGGGAACAGAGAGGACTGGGTTCAACACAGCCCAGCCAGGGGAACAGAGAGGAGTGGGTTCAACACAGCCCTGCCAGGGGAACAGAGAGGACTGGGTTCAACACAGCCCAGCCAGGGGAACAGAGAGGACTGGGTTCAACACAGCCCAGCCAGGGGAACAGAGAGGACTGGGTTCAACACAGCCCAGCCAGGGGAACAGAGAGGACTGGGTTCAACACAGCCCAGCCAGGGGAACAGAGAGGACTGGGTTCAACACAGCCCTGCCAGGGGAACAGAGAGGACTGGGTTCAACACAGCCCAGCCAGGGGAACAGAGAGGACTGGGTTCAACACAGCCCAGCCAGGGGAACAGAGAGGACTGGGTTCAACACAGCCCAGCCAGGGGAACAGAGAGGAGTGGGTTCAACACAGCCCAGCCAGGGGAACAGAGAGGAGTGGGTTCAACACAGCCCAGCCAGGGGAACAGGGAGGAGTGGGTTCAACACAGCCCAGCCAGGGGCCGGAAAAGACAACACATTAGCTGGCTAGATCAACATCCTCCAGCTGGCTGAGACTCCAGGCCAGGGGAGACAGATCTAGTGGAAGCCCAGGAACAGAGCTCATTCTCTGGACTCTCTGGACTCTGAACACCCCTCCCTGCTGGAGCTGATACCAGAGAACCCGTCCCCTCCAGCTGTCTGGCTGGACGTCCAGCAGAGACATAATGTGTGTCCCAAATGACACCTTTATTCCCTTTATATTGCACTACTTTGATCACATAGTGCACACTACTTTGATCACATAGGGCACACTACTTTGATCACATAGTGCACTACCTTTGACCAAATGGGCCCTGGTCAAAGTAGTGCACTATAAAGGGAATAGTGTGCAATTTGGGATGCAACCATTGACACAGCAGGTGAGGTGGATGGAGACAGGGAGAAGAAGGGCTGGAGTCGCTGGACTGAAGAATGTAAACAGACCGGAGGGAAGCTTTCCACAGTCAAGCATCTGCTTCTAGTTAGACCAGGAGGGTTCACTGTTCCATTTGTCTCTCTCTCTAAAAAAATAAACCTGGGGGAAATGAACCTTTATTTTCTATGTCAGGAGATCCGCGTGCCGTGCAGCACTTCTAGGACTAGAGACGGAGGACGGACCGAGTCAACCTGAGCAGAACGCTAAAAATACCTCCTCTCCTCTCCGACTGACCGAGGTGCGTGTGTGTGTCTGTGTTAACATTCAGGACACGTCTGAGTCTGAGGTGTGATTAATACAAGTCTCCCGTTGTTCTAATGGTCACTGCTTCCTATAGACGCCCACATGCTAATGAGTTAACAAACACACAACACACTGCCTGCAACAGAACGCTCCCTCTTCAGGGGGTGAGAGGATAAAGATTTGACGGGTCAGAACCCCTCCCTCTTCAGGGGGTGAGGCAGGAGAAAGATTTGACGGGTCAGAACCCCTCCCTCTTCAGGGGTTGAGAGGAGACAGATTTGACGGGTCAGAACCCCTCCCTCTTCAGGGGTTGAGAGGAGAAAGATTTGACGGGTCAGAACCCCTCCCTCTTCAGGGGTTGAGAGGAGACAGATTTGACGGGTCAGAACCCCTCCCTCTTCAGGGGGTGAGACAGGAGAAAGATTTGACGGGTCAGAACCCCTCCCTCTTCAGGGGTTGAGAGGAGACAGATTTGACGGGTCAGAACCCCTCCCTCTTCAGGGGTTGAGAGGAGAAAGATTTGACGGGTCAGAACCCCTCCCTCTTCAGGGGTTGAGAGGAGACAGATTTGACGGGTCAGAACCCCTCCCTCTTCAGGGGGTGAGACAGGAGAAAGATTTGACGGGTCAGAACCCCTCCCTCTTCAGGGGTTGAGAGGAGACAGATTTGACGGGTCAGAACCCCTCCCTCTTCAGGGGTTGAGAGGAGAAAGATTTGACGGGTCAGAACCCCTCCCTCTTCAGGGGTTGAGAGGAGACAGATTTGACGGGTCAGAACCCCTCCCTCTTCAGGGGGTGAGACAGGAGAAAGATTTGACGGGTCAGAACCCCTCCCTCTTCAGGGGTTGAGAGGAGACAGATTTGACGGGTCAGAACCCCTCCCTTCAGGGGGTGAGGCTACATTCTGTCTATGATAAACATGGCCATGCATTGTCTTAGCAAAATAAAACACCTTGTTTTTTCATGAAAAACCCATTTCCTTGTGTGGCTGCCAGATAAACAGTGTTACACTTCTGTTGTCATCTGATGAGAGTGAAGCTATTGTCTGATGAATGTGATGCAGTGATGTATTTAATGTGAAGGAGAACTATATTATAACTATATTCAACTATAGCTGCACGCCCCTGATCACTACTGAAGCAACAAAAACACTGTTGACTGTCAGTATTAAAATGCTAGTGAACTGGTTTAAAACGCTGGTGAACTGGTTTAAAACGCTGGTGAACTGGTTTAAAACGCTGGTGAACTGGTTTAAAACGCTGGTGAACTGGTTTAAAACACTGTTGACTGTCAGTATAAAACGCTGGTGAACTGGTTTAAAACACTGGTGAACTGGTTTAAAATGCTGGTGAACTGGTTTAAAACGCTGGTGAACTGGTTTAAAACGCTGGTGAACTGGTTTAAAATGCTGGTGAACTGGTTTAAAACGCTGGTGAACTGGTTTAAAATGCTGGTGAACTAGTTTAAAACGCTGGTGAACTGGTTTAAAACGCTGGTGAACTGGTTTAAAATGCAGATTTTTTTTGATGGTCTGCGTTTATTAAAACGCTGATTTGTGAACTCTTAGCGCGACCCCTGACCCCTGATGTATTAAACCGATACTCAGCCTAACAGTGACATAATGCTACATGTCTGTCTCTGATGTTGACTGCTACAACGCAGCAGAGGCCCATTCCCCTGTCAGGACTGGAACACACTACCCTGAGGGTACAACCTCATCAACACGCCAGGTTGAAGACACACTACCCTGAGGGTACAACCTCATCAACACGTCAGGTTGAAGACACACTACCCTGATGGTACAACCTCATCAACACGCCAGGTTGAAGACACACTACCCTGAGGGTACAACCTCATCAACACGTCAGGTTGAAGACACACTACCCTGAGGGTACAACCTCATCAACACGTCAGGTTGAAGACACACTACCCTGATGGTACAACCTCATCAACCTCATCAACACGTCAGGTTGAAGACACACTACCCTGAGGTTACAACCTCATCAACACGCCAGGTTGAAGACACACTACCCTGAGGGTCCAACCTCATCAACATGTCAGGTTGAAGACACACTACCCTGATGGTACAACCTCATCAACACGTCAGGTTGAAGACACACTACCCTGAGGGTACAACCTCATCAACCTCATCAACACGTCAGGTTGAAGACACACTACCCTGAGGTTACAACCTCATCAACACGTCAGGTTGAAGACACACTACCCTGAGAGTACAACCTCATCAACACGTCAGGTTGAAGACACACTACCCTGATGGTACAACCTCATCAACCTCATCAACACGCCAGGTTGAAGACACACTACCCTGAGGGTACAACCTCATCAACACGCCAGGTTGAAGACACACTACCCTGAGAGTACAACCTCATCAACACGTCAGGTTGAAGACACACTACCCTGATGGTACAACCTCATCAACACGTCAGGTTGAAGACACACTACCCTGATGGTCCAACCTCATCAACCTCATCAACACGTCAGGTTGAAGACACACTACCCTGAGGTTACAACCTCATCAACACGCCAGGTTGAAGACACACTACCCTGATGGTACAACCTCATCAACACGCCAGGTTGAAGACACACTACCCTGATGGTACAACCTCATCAACACGTCAGGTTGACGACACAGGAAGTCTTTTACCTAGAACTATACAGAAGGTTCCTTGGTATAAATGCTGGCAATAGATTTAATGACGTGTCATCTTTGTCACAGTATAGAGATAGCTTGCATCAAGTTCTTTACTGACACATTATAGATGTTCTTGGGGATTTTTTTTAGGAACAAGTTACTGAAACAAGTAAGTGAAACAAGTAAGTGAAAGAAGTAAGTGAAATGCTGACCGAGGCTTTAACATAAGGTATTGTCATCTCTCCAGAGACACTCTTCCCAGCAGGCACACTAAGAGATACCTCTCTGTTTGTTATGAAGTATAACAAGGGAGATCCCACCGGGCACGGACGTCAATTTCTACATCTATTCCCCCCGTTAGGTTCAACGTGGAAACAGTGTTGATTCAACCAGTGTGTATCCAATGGGATATCTATGGCCTTTACTCACTAGTCACCTCATTTTATTCCAAAGCACAACATTGTCAACTCTCTCAGCACAGTCAGTCACTTCACGTTCACAAGACGTGCCAGACGATCCAGGAAGCCAATGATGTAGAGAATCTAGTTTCTTATAGTTTCTCTTTCAACAGCAACTGGAGAAGTTAAAGGAGAATTGTTGCTTTTTTTTTTACAACCAAATCTCTATTTGTGATGTAAATAGAATGTCATATAAGGATCCAGACAATTTGTTGTTGTTGTGATTTCACTTAAGCCTAACCCAACCAGAGATTCACTTCCTCACCCTTGTAGTGCAGTACGGGGGCTATGAAAAACCATGGACAAATGCTTCAAAAACAAACAAATCTGTCCCTTTAGAAAAGGAAAATCTCTCAGTATAGAGATGCAGGTCTTCAAAACATTATCCGCAACATTATCTTCCATTTTGTAGCGACTCGAGCAACAGGCAGCAGGTTACTCAGAGAATGGAACAGCTGGATAGGAGGAAACAGATTGAGTTGGGGATCTAGTTCAGAATGGAACAGCTGGATAGGGGAAACAGATTGAGTTGGGGATCTAGTTCTAAATGGAACAGCTGGATAGGGGAAACAGATTGAGTTGGGGATCTA
>NC_138316.1:48077500-48147500 GCF_965601325.2 Salmo salar | reverse complement strand
TCCAGGGGCAGGCAGAAGGTCATACACAGGAGGAGGCAGGTAGCTGGGTCCAGGGGCAGGCAGAAGGTCATACACAGGAGGAGGCAGGTAGCTGGGTCCAGGGGCAGGCAGAAGGTCATACACAGGAGGAGGCAGGTAGCTGGGTCCAGAGGCAGGCAGAAAGTCATACACAGGAGGAGGCAGGTAGCTGGGTCCAGGGGCAGGCAGAAGGTCATACACAGGAGGAGGCAGGTAGCTGGGTCCAGGGGCAGGCAGAAGGTCATACACAGGAGGAGGCAGGTAGCTGGGTCCAGGGGGGGGCAGAAGGTCATACACAGGAGGAGACAGGTAGCTGGGTACAGGGGCAGGCAGAAGGTCATACACAGGAGGAGGCAGGTAGCTGGGTCCAGGGGCAGGCAGAAGGTCATACACAGGAGGAGGCAGGTAGCTGGGTCCAGGGGCAGGCAGAAGGTCATACACAGGAGGAGGCAGGTAGCTAGGTCCAGAGGCAGGCAGAAAGTCATACACAGGAGGAGGCAGGTAGCTGGGTCCAGGGGCAGGCAGAAGGTCATACACAGGAGGAGGCAGGTAGCTGGGTCCAGGGGCAGGCAGAAGGTCATACACAGGAGGAGGCAGGTAGCTGGGTCCAGGGGCAGGCAGAAGGTCATACACAGGGACTCCAAATGGGCAACAGTACAGACAGGGGAACAGGCTAGTAACATAGTCCAGGAGATCAGGCAATAGGTAGAGAACATAAAATCCAATAGGCTAAAGTACAGGCAGGGAATAGGCAGAATGTGTCATTAGTGAGGCAGGCAAAACTATCATACACAGGAGGAGACAATCACGGGAAACACAGAGCTCTGAAAGACGTGTCACAAAACAAACAATACTGATAATGACCTACAGAGAACTGAACTAAATACTGTGTGATAATGACATACAGAGAACTGAACTAAATACTGTGTGATAATGACATACAGAGAACTGAACTAAATACTGTGTGATAATGACCTACAGAGAACTGAACTAAATACTGTGTGATAATGACCTACAGAGAACTGAACTAAATACTGTGTGATAATGACATACAGAGAACTGAACTAAATACTGTGTGATAATGACCTACAGAGAACTGAACTAAATACTGTGTGATAATGACATACAGAGAACTGAACTAAATACTGTGTGATAATGACCTACAGAGAACTGAACTAAATACTGTGTGATAATGACATACAGAGAACTGAACTAAATACTGTGTGATAATGACCTACAGAGAACTGAACTAAATACTGTGTGATAATGACATACAGAGAACTGAACTAAATACTGTGTGATAATGACATACAGAGAACTGAACTAAATACTGTGTGATAATGACATACAGAGAACTGAACTAAATACTGTGTGATAATGACATACAGAGAACTGAACTAAATACTGTGTGATAATGACATACAGAGAACTGAACTAAATACTGTGTGATAATGACCTACAGAGAACTGAACTAAATACTGTGTGATAATGACATACAGAGAACTGAACTAAATACTGTGTGATAATGACCTACAGAGAACTGAACTAAATACTGTGTGATAATGACCTACAGAGAACTGAACTAAATACTGTGTGATAATGACCTACAGAGAACTGAACTAAATACTGTGTGATAATGACATACAGGTGTGTGAACAGGTGATCAGAATTCAGGTGATTGGGATCTGGAGAGTGAGCAGCGTTCAGGGGATCTATGTGTTTGAGGGTGTGAGTTGGAAGCAGACGTTACACTAGTGCACTAAGTACGGTATAGGGTGCAGGCCCTGGTCTATAGTAGTGTACTATGTAGGGTATAGGGTGCAGGCCCTGGTCTATAGTAGTGTACTATGTAGGGTATAGGGTGCAGGCCCTGGTCTATAGTAGTGTACTATGTAGGGTATAGGGTGCAGGCCCTGGTCTATAGTAGTGGACTATGTAGGGTATAGGGTGCAGGCCCTGGTCTATAGTAGTGTACTATGTAGGGTATAGGGTGCAGGCCCTGGTCTACAGTAGTGGACTATGTAGGGTATAGGGTGCAGGCTCTGGTCTACAGTAGTGGACTATGTAGGGTGCAGGCCCTGGTCTACACTAGTGGACTATGTAGGGTGCAGGCCCTGGTCTACACTAGTGGACTATGTAGGGTGCAGGCCCTGGTCTACACTAGTGGACTATGTAGGGTGCAGGCCCTGGTCTACACGAGTGGACTATGTAGGGTGCAGGCCCTGGTCTACAGTAGTGGACTGTATAGGGTGCAGGCCCTGGTCTACACTACACAGTAGGTAGAGCATGGTGTTTGTAATGCCAGGGTTGTGGGTTTGATTCCCACGGGGGGGGGGGCATGTATGAAATGTATGCATTCACTACTGTAAGTCGCTCTGGATAAGAGCGTCTGCTAAATGACTAAAATGTCTACAGTAGTGGACTGTGTAGGGTGCAGGCCCTGGTCTACAGTAGTGGACTGTATAGGGTGCAGGCCCTGGTCTACAGTAGTGGACTATGTAGGGTATAGGGAGCCATTTAGGATGCATCCCTGGTGAGTGTCAGAGACCCAAGCTAGCAAACACACTGTCCCTGGAAATACCATCACCCCGAAAAGAACAGATAGCTTTTTCCCTCCGTGGACAGACAGAGTCCTATACACAGACAGGGCTGTATCAGTCCTATACACAGGCAGAGCTGTATCAGTCCTATACACAGACAGGGCTGTATCAGCCCTATACACAGACAGGACTGTATCAGCCCTATACACAGACAGGGCTGTGGTGGTCACCGTATCAGTCCTATACACAGACAGGGCTGTGGTGGTCACCGTATCAGCCCTATACACAGACAGGGCTGTGGTGGTCACCGTATCAGCCCTATACACAGACAGGGCTGTGGTGGTCACCGTATCAGCCCTATACACAGGCCACAGTGATGAAAGGAGTTTTTAAAAAAGACTCACATACAGGTAGGCTATAGCCCAGGGGTCTCCAACAGGTCCTAGTAGACTATAGCCCAGGGGTCTCCAACAGGTCCTAGTAGACTATAGCCCAGGGGTCTCCAACAGGTCCTAGTAGACTATAGCCCAGGGGTCTCCAACAGGTCCTAGTAGACTATAGCCCAGGGGTCTCCAAAAGCCCAGGGATCTGCAACAGCCCAGGGGTCTCCAACAGGTCCTAGTAGACTATAGCCCAGGGGTCTCCAACAGGTCCTAGTAGACTATAGCCCAGGGGTCTCCAACAGCCCAGGGGTCTCCAACAGGTCCTAGTAGACTATAGCCCCTAGTAGACTATAGCCCAGGGGTCTCCAACAGGTCCTAGTAGACTATAGCCCAGGGGTCTCCAACAGGTCCTAGTAGACTATAGCCCAGGGGTCTCCAACAGCCCAGGGGTCTCCAACAGGTCCTAGTAGACTATAGCCCAGGGGACTCCAACAGGTCCTAGTAGACTATAGCCCAGGGGTCTCCAACAGCCCAGGGGTCTCCAACAGGTCCTAGTAGACTATAGCCCAGGGGACTCCAACAGGTCCTAGTAGACTATAGCCCAGGGGTCTCCAACAGGTCCTAGTAGACTATAGCCCAGGGGTCTCCAACAGCCCAGGGGTCTCCAACAGGTCCTAGTAGACTATAGCCCCTAGTAGACTATAGCCCAGGGGTCTCCAACAGGTCCTAGTAGACTATAGCCCAGGGGTCTCCAACAGGTCCTAGTAGACTATAGCCCAGGGGTCTCCAACAGCCCAGGGGTCTCCAACAGGTCCTAGTAGACTATAGCCCAGGGGTCTCCAACAGCCCAGGGGACTCCAACAGGTACTCGTAGACTATAGCCCAGGGGTCTCCAACAGGTCCTAGTAGACTATAGCCCAGGGGTCTCCAACAGCCCAGGGGACTCCAACAGGTACTAGTAGACTATAGCCCAGGGGTCTCCAACAGGTCCTAGTAGACTATAGCCCAGGGGTCTCCAAAAGCCCAGGGGTCTCCAACAGCCCAGGGGTCTCCAACAGGTCCTAGTAGACTATAGCCCAGGGGTCTCCAACAGCCCAGGGGACTCCAACAGGTACTAGTAGACTATAGCCCAGGGGACTCCAACAGGTCCTAGTAGACTATAGCCCAGGGGACTCCAACAGGTACTAGTAGACTATAGCCCAGGGGTCTCCAACAGGTCCTAGTAGACTATAGCCCAGGGGTCTCCAACAGGTCCTAGTAGACTATAGCCCAGGGGTCTCCAACAGGTCCTAGTAGACTATAGCCCAGGGGTCTCCAACAGGTCCTAGTAGACTATAGCCCAGGGGTCTCCAACAGGTCCTAGTAGACTATAGCCCAGGGGTCTCCAACAGGTCCTAGTAGACTATAGCCCAGGGGTCTCCAAAAGCCCAGGGGTCTCCAACAGCCCGGGGTCCCCGGTCCAGTAGACTATAGCCCAGGGGTCTCCAACAGCCCAGGGGTCTCCAACAGGTACGGGGCCTTCAGAAAGTATTCACACTCCTTGACTTTTTCCACAATTTGTTGTGTTACAGCCTGAATTGAAAATGTATTACAATTCAAATTTTTTGTTACTGTCCTACACACAATATCCCATAATGTCAAAGTGGAATTATGTTTTCCCATTATAATTTTTCTTGAATGAAAAATGAAAAGTTAAAATGTCTTGAGTCAATAAGTATTCAACCACTTTGTTATGCCAAGCCTAAATAGGTTCAGGAGTAAAAATGGGTTTAACAAGTCATATAATAAGTTGCATGGACTCAGTCTGTGTGCAATAATAGTATTTAAGAAGATTTTTGAATGAATACCTCATCTTTGTACCCCACACATACAATTATCAGTAAGGTCCCTCAGTCGAGCAGTGAATTTCAAACACAGATTTAACCACAAAGACCAGGGAGATTTTCCAATGCCTCGCAAAGACCAGGGAGATTTTCCAACGCCTCACAAAGACCAGGGAGATTTTCCAATGCCTCACAAAGACCAGGGACATTTTCCAACGCCTCGCAAAGACCAGGGAGATTTTCCAACGCCTCGCAAAGACCAGGGACATTTTCCAACGCCTCGCAAAGACCAGGGAGATTTTCCAACGCCTCGCAAAGACCAGGGACATTTTCCAACGCCTCGCAAAGACCAGGGACATTTTCCAATGCCTCACAAAGACCAGGGACATTTTCCAACGCCTCGCAAAGACCAGGGAGATTTTCCAACGCCTCGCAAAGACCAGGGACATTTTCCAACGCCTCGCAAAGACCAGGGAGATTTTCCAACGCCTCGCAAAGACCAGGGACATTTTCCAACGCCTCGCAAAGACCAGGGAGATTTTCCAACGCCTCGCAAAGACCAGGGAGATTTTCCAACGCCTCGCAAAGAAGGGCACCTAATGGGTGAAAACAATTATAAATAAGAACCCATTGAATATCCCGTTGAACATGGTGAAGTTATTAATTATAAATAAGAACCCATTGAATATCCCGTTGAACATGGTGAAGTTATTAATTATAAATAAGAACCCATTGAATATCCCATTGAATGTGGTCCCGTGTGGCTCAGTTGGTAGAGCATGGTGTTTGCAACGCCAGGGTTGTGTGTTCGATTCCCACGGGGGACCAGTACGGAGAAAGAAAATGTATGAAATGTATGAATTCACTACTGTAAGTCGCTCTGGATAAGAGAGTCTGCCAAAGATGTAAATGTAAACATGGTGAAGTTATTTATTATAAATAAGAACCCGTTGAACATGGTGAAGTTATTCATTACACTTTGGATGGTGTATCCAGTAAATCATGAGTCAATCACAATCATGTCAACAAAACTGTAGGCTATTACACCATCACAAATCATTACCGCAGGTCAGAGGCATGTCAGAAGCAGGTCAGAGGCATGAAACATTAGTGAATAGACTTCTAAATGTGATGTGGTTTGATGAGAACACAGAAAAAGAATTGACTGAAAAACAGATGTGGTAACTCCACTGAGGTGTGTTTTTACACCTGCTACGTTAGGTTAGTCTGTTTGGTGAGCAGGTTTGTCCCTCCCTCTGTATGTAGCCACTTAGCGATGCTAGTGATTCCCGTTGAATAATTGATTTCTATGAATAATTGGCATATTGAGAGTAAAGAAATAATCATCCAAAACCAGAAAAAATTAAACAGAATTCAGGAAAATATAAAAGAGAATGTTGTGGGGCATGTCATGCCAAATCCTGTTTATGAACCACTATTTTACCAGCTATTTTACCAGCTAAAGGAGAATGCCGGGGAAGAGTCGCAGGGTAAAGGAGAATGCTGGGGAAGAGTCGCAGGGTAAAGGATGAGAGCTTTAAAAAAAGATATAGCTCACGACGTGTTTCATTTTTAAAAGTAGCTCTCATCACGATAGAAAAGGTTGGAGAGCCCTGCTACAGCCTAACACAGTGTGTTCCTCATGTTGCAAGAACACATTTCTGTAAGTAAAGTGAACATGTAAAAGAGGCCCTGGACTTTTGAAGTGCCTCTAATAAATATGGCACTCAACGATTCAGGGAACCACATAGAGCAACGATTCAGTGAACCACGTAGGACAACGATTCAGGGAATCACATAGAGCAACGATTCAGGGAATGATTCAGGGAACCACGTAGAGCAACAATTCAAGGAACCACGTAGAGCAACGATTCAGGGAATGATTCAGGGAACCACGTGGAGCAACGATTCAGGGAACCACGTAGAGCAACGATTCAGGGAACCATTCAGGGAACCATGTTGAGCAACGATTCAGGGAATGAATCAGGGAACCATGTAGAGCAACGATTCAGGGAACCACGTAGAGCAACGATTCAGGGAACCATGTAGAGCAACGATTCAGGGAACCACGTAGAGCAACGAATCAGGGAACCACGTAGAGCAACGATTCAGGCAACAATTCAGGGAACCATGTAGAGCAACGATTCAGGGAACCACGTAGAGCAACGATTCAGGGAACCACGTAGAGCAACGATTCAGGGAACCATGTAGAGCAACGATTCAGGGAACCACGTAGAGCAACGAATCAGGGAACCACGTAGAGCAACAATTCAGGCAACGATTCAGGGAACCATGTAGAGCAACGATTCAGGGAACCACGTAGAGCAACGATTCAGGGAACCACGTAGGACATTGAGCATTATCTCAATTGGTTCTTCAGTTGGTACTGATAGAATGAACGCTCTACTTCAGATAGGGCTGCCTCGCTTGCTGTTCCTGACTGTTAGCCTCAAGTGGCCTTTTCACACTTGTCCATCTGTGTTTTGGTCTTTAATAAACACGTCCAATACTATCTAAAACATTTGTTCCAACGTAAGGAGGAGTAGCATGACTTGATCTGCTGGGTGATTTTATAGAGAATATCCCTCATTAACTACAGACTGAGAAAGTACTTCATGTTAGTTAGGCTAAATACTTTACAGTTAAAACTAATTCAGGGAGTTGATGTGAACACAGTGAAGTCAGAGACATGCCTCAGAATATTATTTATTCAACACTTGTTGCCTTAGCTATACCACAGACAGAGAGAGACAGAAAGAGAGAGAGACAGAGAGAGAGAGACAGAGAGAGAGAGACAGAGAGAGACAGAGAGAGAGAGAGATAGAGACAGAGAGACAGACAGAGAAAGAGAGAGAGAGACATAGAGACAGACAGAGACATAGAGAGAGAGAGAGACAAAGAAAGAGAGAGACAGAGAGAGAGAGAGACAGAGAGAAAGAAAGAGAGAGAAAGAGAGAGAGAGAGAGACAGAGAGAGAGAGAGAGAGAGAGAGAGAGAGATATCAGTGGAGTACGTAGAGGGTTCTTAGCTTTCAGATCAATCAGGTAAATTGCTTGCTGTTCCTAATTCCTGACAGCCAATGCTGTACTGTAATCTGTAGGTGTTAACTGAGAGTGCTGGTGAGAAACTGGGGAGTGTTAATTAGCCACGACTACATCAGCTAACCTTGATAAATAACTCTGCTTCTACAGACGGGCTGTGCCAGCTTGAGACACACACACAGAGAGACACAGATCAGCACCCATCTGTCTGTCTGCTAAATGATGCCATTGGGTGCCTTTTTCAGTCCGAACGAAACACAGTTTAAACACAGTTGAATACCACATCAAAAGTTGGTTCTACAGGTACTGATGTTACATAGTAAACAAGAGGGCACGACAAAACCTATTCCCCCTCAGGAGACTGAGGCTCAGGAGACTGATTTGGCATGGGTCCTCAGATCCTCAAAAGGTTCTACAGCTGCACCATCGAGAGCATCCTGACTGGTTGCATCACTGCCTGGTATGGCAACTGTTCGGCCTCCGACAGCAAGGCACTACAGAGGGTAGTGCCCAGTACATCACTGGGGCCAAGCTTCCTGCCATCCAGGACCTCTACACCAGGCGGTGTCAGAGGAAGGCCCTAAAAATCGTCAGACTCCAGCCACCCTAGTCATAGACTGTTCTCTCTGCTACCGCATGGCAAGCGTTACCGGAGCAACAAGTCTAGGTCCAAGAGGCTTCTAAACAGCTTCTACCCCCAAACCATAAGACTCCTGAACAGCTAATCAAATGGCTACCCAGACTATATGCTTTGCCCCCCCTTCTATACACTGCTGCTACTTTCTGTTGCTATCATCTATGCATAGTCACTTTAATAACTCTACCTACATGTACATATTACCTCAACTAACCGGTGCCCCCGCACATTTACAGGTACTGAGTACTGATGTTACATAGTAAACACAGTGGAATACCACATTTAAAGTTCTACAGGTACTGAGTACTGATGTTACATAGTAAACACAGTGGAATACCACATTTAAAGTTCTACAGGTACTGAGTACTGATGTTACATAGTAAACACAGTGGAATACCACATTTAAAGTTCTACAGGTACTGAGTACTGATGTTACATAGTAAACACAGTGGAATACCACATTTAAAGTTCTACAGGTACTGAGTACTGATGTTACATAGTAAACACAGTGGAATACCACATTTAAAGTTCAACTGATGTTGCTCATATTGAATCACAATCAGGCTGATTTCCATTATCTCTGTGTGACGTCATGTGGATGATGGACTAGCTGAATCAAGGTTTGTATGGACTTAGAGAAAGACATTTCATCTACTCTGGCATATTGGTGTATAGTCACTCGTAGTAGTGATGGGGGGTGTATAAAATAGAGTACAACGCCATGCAATCTCCATGGACAAACATTGGCAGTAGAATGGCCTTACTGAAGAGCTCAGTTACATTTAACGTGGCACCGTCATAGGATGCCATCTTTCCAACAAGCCAGTTTGTCAAATTTCTGCCCTGATAGAGCTGGTCAACTGTAAACGCTGTTATTGTGAAGCGGAAACATCTAGGAGCAAAAACGGATCAGCCAACAATGGTAGGCCACACAAGCTCCCAGAACAGGACCGCCGAGTGCTGAAGTGCGTAATAATCGTCTGTCCTCGGTTGCAACACTCACTACAGAGTTCCAAACTGCCTCTGGAAGCAACATCAACACAAGAACTGTTCGTTGGGAGCTTCATGAAATGGGTCTCCATGGCTGAGCAGCCGCACACAAGCCTAAGATCACCATGTGCAATGCCAAGCGACAGCTGGAGTGGTGTAAAGCTCGCCGTCATTGGAGCAGTGGAAACGCATTCTCTGGAGTAATGAATCACGCTTCACCATCTGGCAGTCCGAGGGACTAATCTGGGTTTGGATGAGTAATAATGGACTGGGGCTGTTTTTCATGGTTCAGGCCCCTAAGTTCGAGTGAAGGGAAATCTTAACACTACAGCATACAATGACATTCTAGACAATTCTGTGCTTCCAACATTGTGGCAACAGTTTGGGGAAGGCCCTTTCCTGTTTCAGCATGAAAATGCCCCCGTGCACAAAGCGAGGTCCATGCAGAAATGGTTTGTCGAGATCGGTGAGGAAGAACTTGACTGGCCTGCACAGAGCCCTGACTTCAACCCCATCGAACACCTTTGGGATGAATTGGAATGCCGACAGCAAACCAGGCCTAATTGCCCAACATCAGTGCCCGACCTCACTAATGCTCTTGTGGCTGAATGGAAGCAAGTCCTCACAGCAATGTTCCAACATCTAGTGGAAAGCCTCTGCTGCGAAGCAGAGCAGAGGCTGTTATAGCAGCAAAGGGAGGGGACCAACTCCATATTAATGCCCATGATTTTGGAATGAGCTGTTTGAAGAGCAGGTGTTCACATGTGGTCATGTAGTGTATATCCATATTTGACTCCAAGTGTTTTGGCTTCTGTAGGTAGCGTTAGCTAGCGCTAGTCGGCTGTACCTGCGCCCAAACTTTTAAAATAGTGAGACAATGTGTTTTCAACACTTTTATTTCCCTGACTGATCAAAACTACTTTTCTCATGACTCTCTGGTCTCTCTACAGCAGACATACAGTGAACAATATGTTTGGAACATCGAATCGCAATAAAATCACAGTATTGAATCATAATACATATAGAATCACAACACATATGGTATCGTCGCATCGGTAGCTAAACATGGTGATGATATTGTATGGAGAGGTCCCTGGTAATTCCCTGCCCTAAATCATACTGATGTATTGTTGACCTTACAGTCACGCTATCTGTCCCTTCAGGGATGCTAGACACAGGCTATTGTGCCCCGCTATAGGGACACAGCTAAATGAAGCTATTGGGGTCTTTTTTTCATTGCAAAAGTGACTGCAGTAAAGTAACCAACACTGTGGGATAACACAGTAAGTGGGTGGTTCAACAGGTAGCCTACTTCCTTTTCTCCAGCTGATGTCATATGGATGGAAGGACTTTAAGTCTTTAAGCCAGGTTCTTATGTCCTACGAGAAACACAGAGACTTAAAGTAACAACCCATTCTATCTACTCTGGCATATTGGCATAGACTAAAGCTATACTCTGATTTTCCCAAACACAAGACTCCAGCATCAGTACAGAGCTATAGAAACAGAGGTATAGAGTTATAGAAACAGAGTTATAGAAAGAGCTATAGAAACAGAGCTATAGAAACAGAGTTATAGAGTTATAGAAACAGAGTTATAGAGTTATAGAAACAGAGTTATAGAGTTATAGAAACAGTTATAGAAACAGAGCTATAGAAACAGAGTTATAGAGTTATAGAAACAGAGTTATAGAAACAGAGTTATACAGTTATAGAAACAGAGCTATAGAAACAGATCTATAGAAGCAGAGTTATAGAAACAGAGTTATAGAAACAGAGCTATAGAAACAGAGTTATAGAGTTATAGAAACAGAGCTATAGAAACAGAGTTATAGAGTTATAGAAACAGAGCTATAGAGTTATAGAAACAGAGTTATAGAAACAGAGTTATAGAAACAGAGCTATGGAAACAAAAAACAGAGCTATAGAAACAGAGCTATAGAAACAGAGTTATAGAAAAAGAGTTATAGAGTTATAGAAACAGAGTTATAGAAACAGAGTTATAGAGTTATAGAAACAGAGTTATAGAAACAGAGTTATAGAAACAGAGCTATAGAAACCCGAGCTATAGAAACAGAGCTATAGAAACAGAGCTATAGAAACAGAGTTATAGAAACAGAGCTATAGAAACAGAGCTATAGAAACAGAGCTATAGAAACCCGAGCTATAGAAACAGAGCTATAGAAACAGAGCTATAGAAACAGAGCTATAGAAACAGAGTTATAGAAACAGAGCTATAGAAACAGAGCTATAGAAACAGAGCTATAGAAACCCGAGCTATAGAAACAGAGCTATAGAAACAGAGCTATAGAAACAGAGTTATAGAAACAGAGTTATAGAAACAGAGCTATAGAAACCCGAGCTATAGAAACAGAGCTATAGAAACAGAGCTATAGAAACAGAGCTATAGAAACAGAGTTAGAGAAACAGAGATATAGAAACAGAGCTATAGAAACAGAGCTATAGAAACAGAGCTATAGAAACAGAGCTATAGAAACAGAGCTATAGTAACAGAGATATAGAAACAGAGTTATAGAAACAGAGAGAGAGTATGTCAGAAAGAATGATCCAGAAATCACTTAATTTGTAACGTATTGCCTCTTCCTTCATACCCACTCTAGGTATCTATCCTTCATACCCACTCTAAGTACCAGTCCTTTATACCCACTCTAGGTACCTATCCTTCATACCCACTCTAAGTACCACTCCTTTATACCCACTCTAGGTATCTATCCTTCATACCCACCCTAGGTATCTATCACTACTTCAGACCTGGGCCCTTCACTACAAAGGGAATAGGGTTCCATTTGGGACGTACCCTAGATAATTCCCTCACTACCTGGCAGAAAACCATTCTTCAGAGAGCTTAAGGCTTCAAGGCAAGGCAGCCAACAGGTTTGCGAAATCCTTGTGTTTTGTTTTGTCCTGGCGTGTTTTTCATTCACAGGCAGCTCTTTGCTTTGGGAAGCGCCAGTAGGTGCTTTGATTTTGTGACTCATCAGAAGATGAAGACAGCTAATTGCTTTCACCTTAATAAGCTCCCTATCCCCGTTCTGTGTATTAGAGAAATTAAAGGAAATACCTAGTCAGTTGAACGACTGAATGCATTCAACCGAAATGTGTCTTCCGCATTTAACCCAACCCCTCTGAATCAGAGAGGAGCGGGGGGCGGAGGGAGCAGAGGAGAGGAGAGATTAACCTTTTTTATCATTTGCATTCCCCCCCCCCCCCCCCCCCCCAAAAAAAAAAAACAATTTGAGACTCCTGGAGTTAATTGAATTCCTGCTAACTTTATCACGGTGGAATTTCAATTAAAGAGGAGCTCTAATTGAGATTCATTCAGTCCAGGGATCTAGTAATGCACAACATAGGGATGGAGGCAGGTGAGGAATGGACTTTTCATCAGTAGTAGCTGGTAAAGATGCAGGTCATTAAGACAGACTTTTCCTCAGTAGTAGCAGGTAAAGATGCAGGTCATTAAGACAGACTTTCCCTCAGTAGTAGCTGGTAAAGATGCAGGTCATTAAGACAGACTTTTCCTCAGTAGTAGCAGGTAAAGATGCAGGTCATTAAGACAGACTTTCCCTCAGTAGTAGCTGGTAAAGATGCAGGTCATTAAGACAGACATTCCCTCAGTAGTAGCAGGTAAAGATGCAGGTCATTAAGACAGACATTCCCTCAGTAGTAGCTGGTAAAGATGCAGGTCATTAAGACAGACTTTCCCATTAAGACAGACTTTCCCTCAGTAGTAGCAGGTAAAGATGCAGGTCATTAAGACAGACTTTTCCTCAGTAGTAGCTGGTAAAGATGCAGGTCATTAAGACAGACTTTTCCTCAGTAGTAGCTGGTAAAGATGCAGGTCTTTAATACAGACTTTCCCTCAGTAGTAGCAGGTAAAGATGCAGGTCATTAAGATATATGTTTAAGTTCATCTTCTTTTCCCAGAGCAAATGCAATAGAGCCAAGATCAATACCAGGAAGATGGTAAACAAGACCAACACAGGAGGAAAGTGTGGCTAAATGATGGGCTACTCTGTAAGGGGAACTGGAACTGAAATCTATGTTACAGTGCCGTGAAAAAGTATTCGCCCCCTTTCTGATTTTCTCAATTTTTACATATTTTTGATACTGAATGTTATCAGATCTTCAACCGAAACCTGATATTAGATAAAGAACCTGATATTAGATAAAGAACCTGATATTAGATAAAGAACCTGATATTAGATAAAGGGAACCTGATATTAGATAAAGAACCTGATATTAAATAAAGAACCTGATATTAGATAATGAACCTGATATTAGATAAAGAACCTGATATTAGATAAAGAACCTGATATTAAATAAAGAACCTGATATTAGATAAAGGACCTGATACTAGATAAAGAACCTGATATTAGATAAAGAACCTGATACTAGATAAAGAACCTGATATTAGATAAAGGGAACCTGATATTAGATAAAGAACCTGATATTAGATAAAGAACCTGATATTAAATAAAGAACCTGATATTAGATAAAGGACCTGATACTAGATAAAGAACCTGATATTAGATAAAGAACCTGATATTAAATAAAGAACCTGATATTAGATAAAGAACCTGATACTAGATAAAGAACCTGATATTAGATAAAGAACCTGATACTAGATAAAGAACCTGATACTAGATAAAGAACCTGATATTAGATAAAGAACCTGATACTAGATAAAGAACCTGATATTAGATAAAGAACCTGATATTAGATAAAGAACCTGATATTAGATAAAGAACCTGATACTAGATAAAGAACCTGATATTAGATAAAGAACCTGATATTAGATAAAGAACCTGATACTAGATAAAGAACCTGATATTAGATAAAGAACCTGATATTAGATAAAGAACCTGATATTAGATAAAGAACCTGATATTAGATAAAGAACCTGATATTAGATAAAGAACCTGATATTAGATAAAGAACCTGATATTAAATAAAGAACCTGATATTAGATAAAGGACCTGATACTAGATAAAGAACCTGATATTAGATAAAGAACCTGATATTAGATAAAGAACCTGATATTAAATAAAGAACCTGATATTAGATAAAGGACCTGATACTAGATAAAGAACCTGATATTAGATAAAGAACATGATATTAGATAAAGAACCTGATATTAGATAAAGAACCTGATATTAAATAAAGAACCTGATATTAGATAAAGGACCTGATACTAGATAAAGAACCTGATATTAGATAAAGAACCTGATATTAGATAAAGAACCTGATATTAGATAAAGAACCTGATATTAGATAAAGAACCTGATACTAGATAAAGAACCTGATATTAGATAAAGAACCTGATATTAGATAAAGAACCTGATATTAGATAAAGAACCTGATATTAGATAAAGAACCTGATATTAGATAAAGAACCTGATATTAGATAAAGAACCTGATATTAGATAAAGAACCGGATATTAGATAAAGAACCTGATATTAGATAAAGAACCTGATATTAGATAAAGGGAACCTGATATTAGATAAAGGACCTGATATTAGATAAAGAACCTGATATTAGATAAGGAACCTGATTTTAGATAAAGAACCTGATATTAGATAAAGAACCTGATATTAGATAAAGAACCTGATATTAGATAAAGAACCTGATATTAGATAAAGAACCTGATATTAGATAAAGGGAACCTGAGTTTAGAAATAACAAACAAAATGGATAACTATTTCATTTATTTAATTAACAAAGTTAATTAAGGCTAGTCGTCCAGGTCCTGAGGCAGCAAAGCATCCCCAAACCATCACACTACCACCACCATGCTTGAACGTTGGTATGAGGTTCTGGGGAATGCAGTGTTTGGTTTTCACCAGGCATAAAGGGACACGTCATCCAAAAAGTTTAATACATTTTGCCAAAAAGCCCCTGGAAGCACCTGGATGATCATCAAAACTCTTGGGTCATCCAGTCCATTATGCCTGAACAATTAATTAAATTTACATTGCCCTGCCTAAACCAATGGTTACTGTACGTAACCTAGCCCTGCCTAAACCAATGGTTACTGTACGTAACCTAGCCCTGCCTAAACCAATGGTTACTGTACGTAACCTAGCCCTGCCTAAACCAATGGTTACTGTACGTAACCTAGCCCTGCCTAAACCAATGGTTACTGTACGTAACCTAGCCCTGCCTAAACCAATGGTTACTGTACGTAACCTAGCCCTGCCTAAACCAATGGTTACTGTACGTAACCTAGTCCTGCCTAAACCAACGGTTACTGTACGTAACCTAGTCCTGCCTAAACCAATGGTTACTGTACATAATCTAGTCCTGCCTAAACCAACGGTTACTGTACGTAACCTAGCCCTGCCTAAACCAACGGTTACTGTGTGTAACCTAGCCCTGCCTAAACCAATGGTTACTGTGTGTAACCTAGCCCTGCCTAAACCAATGGTTACTGTGTGTAACCTAGCCCTGCCTAAACCAACGGTTACTGTGTGTAACCTAGCCCTGCCTAAACCAACTGTTACTGTGTGTAACCTAGCCCTGCCTAAACCAACGGTTACTGTATGTAACCTAGTCCTGCCTAAACCAACGGTTACTGTGCGTAACCTAGCCCTGCCTAAACCAACGGTTACTGTACGTAACCTAGCCCTGCCTAAACCAACGGTTACTGTACGTAACCTAGCCCTGCCGAAACCAACGGTTACTGTGCGTAACCTAGCCCTGCCTAAACCAACGGTTACTGTGCGTAACCTAGCCCTGCCTAAACCAACGGTTACTGTACGTAACCTAGCCCTGCCTAAACCAACGGTTACTGTGTGCAACCTAGCCCTGCCTAAACCAACGGTTCCTGTGTGTAACCTAGCCCTGCCTAAACCAACGGTTACTGTGTGTAACCTAGCCCTGCCTAAACCAACGGTTACTGTACGTAACCTAGCCCTGCCTAAACCAACGGTTACTGTGCGTAACCTAGCCCTGCCTAAACCAACGGTTACTGTACGTAACCTAGCCCTGCCTAAACCAACGGTTACTGTGTGTAACCTAGCCCTGCCTAAACCAACGGTTACTGTACGTAACCTAGTCCTGCCTAAACCAACGGTTACTGTGTGTAACCTAGCCCTGCCTAAACCAACGGTTACTGTGTGTAACCTAGCCCTGCCTAAACCAACGGTTACTGTACGTAACCTAGTCCTGCCTAAACCAATGGTTACTGTGTGTAACCTAGCCCTGCCTAAACCAATGGTTACTGTGTGTAACCTAGCCCTGCCTAAACCAACGGTTACTGTACGTAACCTAGTCCTGCCTAAACCAATGGTTACTGTGTGTAACCTAGTCCTGCCTAAACCAATGGTTACTGTGCGTAACCTAGCCCTGCCTAAACCAACGGTTACTGGGATAGAACATGGCATGGGTCTATAGCCCAGCTTAGCCCAATGGTTTATGTGATATTACAGATGACATAGACAGTAACAGTGTTTGTAATGACAAACACCCTGTAAGCACAATGTTTTCATCTGCCAGTAAGTAACTATTAAACCCCTTACTTAAAGGCTAGTCAGGGCTTAGTGCTGTTACATCAATCCTCTGAGACCACAGCCCACTCAACACACAGCCAGCCAGAAAGCCAGCCAGCCAGCTACCCAACACACAGCCAGCCAGAAAGCCAGCCAGCCAGCTACTCAACACACAGCCAGCCAGCCACCCAACACACAGCCAGCCAGCCACCCAACACACAGCCAGCCAGCCAACACACAGACAGCCAGCCACCCAACACACAGCCAGCCAGCCAGCCAACACACAGCCAGCCAGCCACCCAACACACAGCCAGCCAGCCACCCAACACACAGCCAGCCAGCCAACACACAGACAGACAGCCACCCAACACACAGCCAGCCAGCCAGCCAGCCAACCAACACACAGACAGACAGCCACCCAACACACAGCCAGCCAGCCAGCCACCCAACACACAGACAGACAGCCAACACACAGACAGCCAGCCAACACACAGACAGCCAGCCACCCAACACACAGCCAGCCAGCCACCCAACACACAGCCAGCCAGCCACCCAACACACAGCCAGCCAGCCACCCAACACACAGCCAGCCAGCCAACACACAGCCAGCCAGCCACCCAACACACAGCCAGCCAGCCACCCAACACACAGCCAGCCAGCCACCCAACACACAGCCAGCCAGCCACCCAACACACAGACAGACAGCCAACACACAGACAGCCAGCCAACACACAGACAGCCAACCACCCAACACACAGCCAGCCAGCCAACACACAGACAGCCAGCCAACACACAGCCAGCCAGCCACCCAACACACAGCCAGCCAGCCACCCAACACACAGCCAGCCAGCCACCCAACACACAGCCAGCCACCCAACACACAGCCAGCCAGCCACCCAACACACAGCCAGCCACCCAACACACAGCCAGCCAGCCAACACACAGCCAGCCAGCCACCCAACACACAGCCAGCCAGCCAACACACAGCCAGCCAGCCACCCAACACACAGCCACCCAGCCAACACACAGCCAGCCAGCCAACACACAGCCAGCCAGCCACCCAACACACAGCCAGCCAACACACACACAGCCAGCCAGCCACCCAACACACAGCCAGCCACCCAACACACAGCCAGCCACCCAACACACAGCCAGCCAGCCAACACACAGCCAGCCAGCCACCCAACACACAGCCAGCCAGCCAACACACAGCCAGCCAGCCACCCAACACACAGCCAGCCACCCAACACACACACAGCCAGCCAGCCAACACACAGCCAGCCAGCCACCCAACACACAGCCAGCCAGCCACCCAACACACAGCCAGCCACCCAACACACAGCCAGCCAGCCAGCCAGCCTAACAAGTGTAAAGACAGCCCACCCACTGACAGTCAGGAGCCACCCTGCCCATTTGTAGGCCTAATACATTACAAAATACTCTGTTCCCAGATTTAGCCTAGGCCTAATTGATGTTTCTGTTTTGCAATCCCTGAGTCAATGTAAGCCTAAGCCTGTGAAATTGCCATTTCTTCCGTTTCCAAATCTAAAGCAGTCCATCCGATGTTATGTGTTTATTTCCAACCTCCTACCCCAGACATAGACTGTTCTCTCTGCTACCGCACGGCAAGCGGTACCGAAGCACCAAGTCTAGGTCCAAGAGACCTCTAAACAGCTTCTACCCCTGAGCCATAAGACTCCTGAACAGCTAATCAAATGGCCACCCAGACTATTTGCATTGCCCCCCCCCCCCCCCCCCCCCCCGGAACGCTGCTGCTACTCTCTGTTATTATCTATGCATAGTCACTTTAATAACTCTACCTACATGTACATATTACCTCAACTACCTCAACACCAGTGTCCCCGCACATTGACTCTGTACCGGTACCCCCTGTATATAGCCTCCACATTGACTCTGTACCGGTACCCCCTGTATATAGCCTCCACATTGACTCTGTACCGGTACCCCCTGTATATAGCCTCCACATTGACTCTGTACCGGTACCCCCTGTATATAGCCTCCACATTGACTCTGTACCGGTACCCCCTGTATATAGCCTCCACATTGACTCTGTACCGGTACCCCCTGTATATAGCCCCGCTACTGTTATTTACTGCTGCTCTCTCATTATTTGTTAATCTTATCTCTTACTTTTGGAGGGGGGTATTTCCTTAAAACTGCATCGTTGGTTAAGGGCTTGTAAGTAAGCATTTCACTGTAAGGTTGTATTCGGCGCATGTGACAAATAGAATTTGATTTGATTTGATATCTGTTAGCTTTGCTGAAGAAGACAGAAATCTCATACATGACTTAGTCTTTCTCATAGCCTACATTCTGCATCATCTTCTATTCTGACTAGGCTACATTCTCATGTATGTACTGGTTCCCCTGTACGAAGTCTGCTTCTCCTATAATATGTCTTATCCCTGGACACTGACATCTGAACTTCTCTCATTAGGGTGTTGCCTTGGCTTTGAAGCCCATCAGTGGTGCAGCTGCTGCCTCTCTGCACAGTGGGAAAGGACCCCTGGGCTTTGGCAAGGCCTTGGTCTTTGTCCTAAATTGCACCCTATTCCCTATATAGTGTCCTACTTTGACCAGGGCCCTGAGCCCTGCTTCGGGAACTCTAATCTTCATGCTGTGTGGTTCAAAGGCAGGACTTGACTGTTGACTGACTACCTTTACGTATTTCTCTCTCACACGTGACAGTGTTTTCCTTGCGTGGTCAACATGTTTTCTTCTTTAACATTCCGATACAGGGACACCGGTGGTTAAAACGTGAACAAACACGGCATGGCAGACTGCTTACATTTTTTCCTCTCTCTCTCCAACAATTGATTTACTATTTTCCATAAATCATGACAACTGAGTTTGTGTTTAACACTGACAATGTTTGTCAGGATTAGCTTAGTTAGTGACTCACAGGATAGAATAGAATAGGATAGGATAGAATCTAGACTGTTGACTGGTTCCAGAAGAGGAATTGTGCAGTTTACTGAGTGAGTATATAAACACCTCTCTGGTATATGTGGCAGTGAGGTTTCCAAATCACAAGGGTAGGTTGTGTCTATCTTCCTGTCAGAGTGTGATGGTATGATTTGATCTGACTTGTCTGTCCTGTATAGTCTTCACCACTTTAATCTCTCGTGAGGAAATACATGATGAAATCCATCTTAATAGCCTGAAGTTAACTTATATCTGATGTCTCCATCATTCCAGTATGCAAGAATCTGGAGACGTTTTTACACATCTGCTTTCCATACAGCTGTTTCAACAGCATACTTTTTTTGTTGCCACCAAGACATCCCAGTGAATACAAAATCTAAATCACTTTTCCACTATACTCACTTCAGCTCAGTCTAAACAGTAGGATCAACTTTGTTTCCTCAGTCAAAAACCACGATGCAGTTTATAACTAATGTACTCTTGTTCGCACCCCATCAAGCCTTCTGTAAATAACTGCACAGCTCTGCCAAGCAGAAGTAACACATGGTATTCTCCCCCGCTAAAATTATTATCTGACAGAGGAAGATATTTAGCTTTATTTTAAGACTATCTGATCCACACGTGACTTTATTATAGTCCAAGACAAAAATCTATTGACACTATACAACCAATCAGTCAACCCTTATGTCCCTGCATAGGGTCATAGTCGGTCAGTGACTGCTCGCCTTCACAACATGTTGCTGCGCTCCAGAGAACCTGAGGTGCCACACAGGTGGGGGTCTATAAACGAGTCCCATACTGTGATTCCAGCCTCTAGAGCACGAATATAAAGCTAACTATATTCATTATGCACACAGTTTTCCACCACCTTGACAGACTGACAGCAACCTGTGGCATGTCATATGCATACGCATGAAGGTCTTACAGAAGCCGACTAGCTACTAAATCAATGACAATGCAGCTTTAAAGCAGGACACACTGAGGCTGGTACAAGCAAACGCTCCACACGGGCTGGTACTGTCTGCCTGGACTGTTATCCGGTGAATTCACTGCATGAATTCTGCTCAAATTCACATAGAGGTGCCCCACTCAACTGATAGTGACAGCCTGGAATAAAACACCGTTCGCCCTAGTTAGCCTGGCTACGGCCGGTTACCTCACATTAGCTAGCAAACTCGTAGCTAAACCCGTATCAACTCCTCACAAAATAACGGTTTAAATTAACATCATACTTACTCCACTAGCAAATGCGATATCACTCCTCGTCCAACTTCGGCGGGATTTCTTCAAAAACACACTGGCATTATAAAACAGTCAATATTTGAATCAGCCGTTGATATCTAGAAATAGACTCCAATAATTCTATCCAGCTCTGTTCACAGCGCCGACCCGGCTCCGTCTTCCGCCATTTTGGTTGTGATGGGGAATACGTCGCGTAGCGCACTTTTGTTAGGCTGCTGTCGGGTCACCAAAATAACATATCATTGTGTTATAGCTGTGGAACAGATCAATGAACACTATCTATAAACTAATCATTCACTTATTACAAACTAAGTTATAAAACTTTGATTGTAAAGATTCTGACTTGCAAGTCTACACAAGTATTGGTAAAATACATTAAAATGCATAGGACTATATATAAAATGCATATAATACATTTTATACACAATTGTAAGTATACTTTAATGTGAAGTGTTATTGAACATTTTAATTTCACAGACAAAAACAAAAATATAAACGCAACATAAAACAATTTCAATGTTACCTTTTTTTATTTAATAAAATGAAACAATTTCAAAGATTTTACTGAGTTACAGTTCATATATGGATTTCACGTGACTGGGAATACAGATATGCATATGCTCTGTTGGTCACAGAGAAAAGGTAGGGGTGTGGATCAGAAAACCAGTCAGTATCTGGTGTGACCACCATTTGCCTCATGCAGGGCAACACATCTCCTTTGCATAGAGTTAATTAGGCTGTTGATTGTGGCCTGTGGAATGTTGTCCCACTCTTCTTCAATGGCTGTGCGATGTTCCTGGATATTGGAGGAAACTAGAACACGCTGTCGTACACATAGATCCAGAGCATCCCAAACATGCACAATGGGTGACATGTCTGGTGAGTATGCAGGCCATGGAAGAACTGTGAGATTTTCAGCTTCCAGGAATTGTGTACAGATCCTTGCGACATGGGGCCGTGTGTTGTCATGCTGAAACATGAGGCGATGGCAGCAGATGAATGGCACGACAATGGGTCTCAGGATCTGGTCACAGTATCTCTGTGCATTGACATTGCCATGATAAAATGCAATTGTGTTCGGTGTCCGTAGCTTATGTCTGCCCATACCATAACCCCACTGGACTTGCAAGCCTACACAAGTATTGGTAAAATACATTAAAATGCATAGGACTATATATAAAATGCATATAATACATTTTATACATAATTGTAAGTATACTTTAAATGTGTGCACAAAATTGACAATTTCCGGGATCGTTTATTTCAGCTCATGAAACATGGGACGAACATTTTACATGTTGCGTTTAAATTTTTCTTCAGTGTAGATAGCCTAGCCCTAGATCCTCTCATAATTATAATTCCACCGCGGATGTTAGTACTAGAAAGGCAGACTAATCAGGACTATTCTGCCACCTAGTGGCAAATCATATTATTCTTAAAATCCAATCTTTGCTTGGTCATGTTTTTTTTAGGTGGAGGTATACACTGAGTGTACAAAACATTAGGAACACCTTCCTAATATTACATTGCACCCGCTTTTTTGCCCAGAGAAGCCTCATTTCGTCGGGACATGGACTCTACAAGGTGTCGAAAGCGTTCCACAGGGATGCTGGCCCATGTTGACTCCAATGCTTCCCACAGTTGTGTCATGTTATCTAGATGTCCCTTGGGTGGTGGACCATTATTGATTGAAATTGTCTTGATGTCCTTTGGTTGGTAGACACGGGAAACTGATGAGTGTAAAAACCCAGCTGCGTTACAGTTCTTGACACACTCAAACCGGTGCGACTACCAATACTTGCGTAGGTTTAAAAATCCTTATTTAACCTGTCTTCTCCCGTTCTTCTACACTGATTGAAGTGGATATAACTGGTGACATAAAGGGTTTATAGCTTTCAACTGGATTTATCTGGTTAGTCATGGAATGAGCAGGTGTTCGTAATGTTTTATACACGTAGTGTATTTTGATCGGCTTTCTAATGGCACCTCCCAACAGAACATGCCTTCTCTGTGGATCTGAGAGAAAAAAAATGTTAGGTTCTACCGAGATTTGAACTCGGATCGCAGGATTCAGAGTCCTGAGTGCTAACCATTACACCATAGAACCCCGTGCTCCAACTTCATTCATATTGTGTATATAAATGTTATCCATGTAACAAGGGTACCGCTGCACCGTAGTGGTTGTTTTCTGTGGCGGAGTACTACTTCACTGGTGCATTTTTATTTGAAGTGCCTGCAATTCATATCGTAGAAAGGAATATTGGCCGTTGGTTTGCTTTTTTTGTTGGGGCTTGCTTCCCCTCCCCTAGCTAGCCAACGTCACAAAATCCCGGAAGTGTCAGTCTGAAAACAGACCCGTCGCTGTTAGCTAGCTGAGTGTTTCAAAATCTATTTGCTAAATCGTCGCATTTTAAACAGCTTATACAAACGAAATACTCATATTTATCTTTTAGAAAATGGGAACCAGAGATGATGAATACGATTATCTGTTTAAAGGTAACATTACAGCATGATTCTCGATATCAAAGCTAGGTAGCTAGCGTTAGCTTGGCAGCTGTTTAGCTAACGTTAACAGTCAAACCTTTTAATTTGTGTCTGTGAAGTATGATATAGGTGTGTGAATAGCTCTGACACATTATTTGTTTTATAAACGAAAACTACATATTGATGATAAATTATAAACAAATTGTGAAGCAGTTGTATTGCAACGTTAGCTACCCTAACGCCTAACGTAAGTACGTTAGCAGCTGTTTCTAAACAATGCTGACTTTTGTATGATTAAGTGAGGTCGGGGTGTTTCCCGAGATAGCTAGATTAGCTAGCCAGCTGGTTAGCTTAACTACATGCAGCGAACATTGGTTATTTTCTAGCTACATTCATCCGTAGATAAATAATGTGATGTTATAATCTCCCTTTCCTGTTTTTTTTCTGTGCTGTTTAAACTAAATTTCACAGATGTCATGTGTTGTGGCTATCTGTTTTGTTGTTTCCTATTTCAAGTTGATTTAACATAAAAAGCATAGACTAAGAATTAACGTTAACTACACACCACTGTGGATGTTTGACCGTGTCACTGCACAAGTGAATGGTGGTGGTCAGATATTTTATGTGATGGAATCTTGTCTATGTGGCTACACGTGATGTAACTATGTCATATCCCCATGTAATTGCTACACATTGACCTTTTGGCAGGGCCTGATTTATGCAGGAGCTTACATGGATTGAAGCCCTGGGGGCCCTTGAGGCAGAGAGAAATTGAAGTGTGTGTAATCCAGCCCTGACCTTTGGGGTCAATAAAGATTTTATTGAATTGAATCCATCACCCATTAATTTTGTGTTCCAGTGGTTCTGATAGGAGACTCGGGTGTGGGCAAGAGCAACCTGCTCTCTCGTTTCACCCGGAATGAGTTTAACCTGGAGAGTAAGAGCACCATTGGAGTGGAGTTTGCCACCCGCAGTATCCAGGTGGATGGGAAAACGGTGAAGGCTCAGATCTGGGACACGGCAGGACAGGAGCGCTACCGGGCTATCACCTCAGCGTGAGTATGCTGTAGGGTAAAGTTGCCCCATAGATGCTGATCTGGGGTCAGTTTAGCATTATGGTTAACACTAATGGTTAATGTTAGGATTGGGGAAGGGAAGCTGATCCTACATCTGTACCAGAGTTTACAATAGGAAGATTTGGCGCTGGACAAGTGACCGGGAAGAATTGTATTTATTGAACCGCTGAGAAATTTACCGGTCATCCATAAGTAATATATTCCATTTAGCAGACTCCACTTACTATCATGTAATATATTCCATTTAGCAGACTCCACTTACTATCATTTAATCTATTCTATTTAGCAGATGCCACTTAGTCATGTAATATATGCCATTTACAGTCATGAAATATATGCCATTTTGCAGACATCTCTTATTCCATTTAGCAGATGCCACTTAGTCATGTAATATATTCCATTTATCAGACCCACTTAGTCATGTAATATATTCCATTTATCAGACCCACTTAGTCATGTAATATATACCATTTACATTTTACTTATGGGTGGTCCTGGGAATCGAACCCACAACCCTGGCATTGCTAGCACCATGCTCTACCAACTGAGCTACAAAGGACCATCTGCATTGGGTGCGTAACCCATTAGGCCGTCCACCAACGCAGCCAGCGCCATCAATAAACGAGGGATGTTGGCCAAATGAGCCTCATTTACATGTCCTTTAAAACAGCCTATAACTAATTACAAAACACTATTCCTTGTGTTTCGATGTGTAGCATATGCAAAACTTCATAGCCTATTGTTTTATTGGTTTTTACTTTCCTAAAACAATAATTGTCCATTTCACAGTTCAGCTCTCTGAGATTTGAGCACTGAATGCATTAGGCCATTGCATCAGGGCATTGCATCAGGACATTGCATTAGGCCAAAGATGATTCTAACATGTACTGACTCAGGGGTGTAAATACTTATGGAAATGAGAGATTTCTGTATTTCATTTTCAATACATTTGCAAAAATGTCTACAAACATGTTTTCACTTTGTCATTATTGGGGTATTGTGTGTAGATGGGTGAGGAAAAAAACATACATTTAATCAATTTTGTAACCCCAAAAAATGTGGAATAAGTCAATGGGTATGAATACCTTCTGAAGGCACTGTATATACAGTGAGGGAAAAAAGTATTTGATCCCCTGCTGATTTGGTACATTTGCCCACTGACAAAGAAATGATCAGTCTATAATTTTAATGGTAGGTTTATTTGAACAGTGAGAGACAGAATAACAACAAAAAAATCCAGAAAAACGCATGTCAAAAATGTTATAAAATGATTTGCATTTTAATGAGGGAAATAAGTATTTGACCCCTCTGCAAAACATGACTTAGTACTTGGTGGCAAAACCCTTGTTGGCAATCACAGAGGTCAGACGTTTCTTGTAGTTGGCCACCAGGTTTGCACACATCTCAGGAGGGATTTTGTCCCACTCCTCTTTGCAGATCTTCTCCAAGTCATTGTTTCGAGGCTGACGTTTGGCAACTCGAACCTTCAGCTCCCTCCACAGATTTTCTATGGGATTAAGGTCTGGAGACTGGCTAGGCCACTCCAGGACCTTAATGTGCTTCTTCTTGAGCCACTTCTTTGTTGCCTTGGCTGTGTGTTTTGGGTCATTGTATGAATGAATGAGTGAATGAATGAATGAATGAATGAATGAATGAATGAATGAATGAATGAATGAATGAATGAATGAATGAATGAATGAATGAATGAATGAATGAATGATGAGGAGCTGAGCCCCAGAGTGGGAGATATGCTGGCAGCATACTACGACACCAACATTAATTTATTTATACTTCTCAGATGGCTACTGTGTCTGCTATACAGATACAGGTGTACAGAAGGAGGCTAATTCATTAATGTCTTTATACTTCTCAGATAGGCTACTGTGTCTGCTATACAGATACAGGTGTACAGAAGGAGGCTAATTCATTAATGTCTTTATACTTCTCAGATGGCTACTGTGTCTGCTATACAGATACAGGTGTACAGAAGGAGGCTAATTCATTAATGTCTTTATACTTCTCAGATAGGCTACTGTGTCTGCTATACAGATACAGGTGTACAGAAGGAGGCTAATTCATTAATGTCTTTATACTTCTCAGATAGGCTACTGTGTCTGCTATACAGATACAGGTGTACAGATGGCGGCTAATTCATTAATTTCCAATTAGAATATCTATATTTTTTAATAAAGATAAGCATTATATTGTCAGATTTATAGGAGTAACTCTGGTAGGCCTAAAACATTCTTGCGCACCTCAAGTTCAGCTGTCGGAGTCAGTTGGAGCGCCTGTGTTCACCGGCTTCATATCATAGGTTCTGCAGTATAGTAGACTAATTACAACACCAAACTAAACCTTCACAAAACGTTTCTAAACTTTATTAGGGTAATATCAAAAGTACTGGTTTAAACCTTCACAAAACGTTTCTAAACTTTATTAGGGTAATATCAAAAGTACTGGTTTTAACCTTCACAGAAGTTTTGAACAGGCAATATTGTAGCAATTACCAACAAATGACAGCAATAGGCTATTGATTTGTCTATTTTTGTAGGCCTATCTTAAACTAAATACAGAGCACCCAATTAAAAAAGACAGATCAAACTTAATTAGCCAATTAAAATGTCTCAACAGAATGAAACGAAACACGTTTTTCATATTTGAAGAAATGGTTTGAATTAATAAATAGACTAACGATGATGATAAAACAAAGTTTTTATAAATACTAAATAAATAACAAAAAAATCCCAAAATTGCATCCTCCCTGAATAGCGAGTTGCGCAGTAGTCTGCATTTGGTCGCGCCAAACATACCTCTCATCTTTATCCTACTACAATATTACAACATCTCCATACGGAGGACATTCCCTTGCAGCAGGACTCTAGACGAACATTTTACCCTGGTGGCTCTGGTGCCAATACGTTTTTCAGTTGTTGGCATCAGCCCATTTTGGTTTATAGAAAATGAGTTAGGCTGTGGTCTTATGAAGTTAGCCTATCATCTTTATAAATCTTATCTTATAAAGTGTAATGGTCTACTGAAGATGCTACTGAAGTAGTAGCTCCCGAGTGGCTCAGTGGTCTAAGACACTGCATCTCAGTGCTGGAGGCGTCACTACAGACACCCTGGTTTAAATCCAGACTGTATCACATCCAGCCGTGATTGGGAGTCCCATAGGATCCAGGCGCACAATTGGCCCAGTATCTCCCGGGTTTGGCCGGGGTAGGCCGTCGCGGTAACTAAGAATTTGTTCTTAACTGACTTGCCTAGTTAAATAAAAATATATATATATTAAAATACGGTATTTCATCATCTTCTGATGTTTTGATTCAAAATATTTTAATGTGCTACCTAATCCGGTGATTGTCATGGATTTTGGGTCGACCATTATGCTATTGTTATATCTGACTGTTAAAATAGGGCTCTAGAATTTTCCGAGTTTTTTGGGGGGGGTTCAATAGAGATGAAATTACCTGTATCTCTGTGTTCTAATATCATAGGAGGATTTATTTGGGGCTAATTCACCACCTGAGGAAGTGGAAACTCAAAACACCATTAGCTAGATCACTAACTCTGAAGATAACAACCAATCATAGTAGCCATGTATTAATCTAACACTACGTTTCATGTAAAAAAGCAACAAAACATTGCAATTGTAGCCTACCGTCCAATATGGCCTATGCACTCACAATGGCCAATGTGCATTTCACGTCCTCCGTATGTCAAAGCCATATCAATTATTTTTTTTTTTTATAGTTGCAATTGAGCTCATAATTGAGAGTTCCTTTCACCATGTAAAAGTAGCTAAGACCATTGTGTTCTACTGGAATCCCACTGAGACTCATTACTGTATCCTGTAATCCCACTGAGACTCATTACTGTATCCTGTAATCCCACTGAGACTCATTACCGTATCCTGTAGTCCCACTGAGACTCATTACTGTATCCTGTAGTCCCACTGAGACTCATTACCGTATCCTGTAATCCCACTGAGACTCATTACTGTATCTTGTAGTCCCACTGAGACTCATTACTGTATCCTGTAGTCCCACTGAGACTCATTACTGTATCCTGGAATCCCACTGAGACTCACTACTGTATCCTGTAGTCCCACTGAGACTCATTACTGTATCCTGTAGTCTCACTGAGACTCATTACTGTATCCTGTAGTCCCACTGAGACTCATTACTGTATCCTGGAATCCCACTGAGACTCATTACCGTATCCTGTAATCCCACTGAGACTCATTACTGTATCCTGTAATCCCACTGAGACTCATTACCGTATCCTGTAATCCCACTGAGACTCATTACTGTATCCTGTAGTCCCACTGAGACTCATTACTGTATCCTGGAGTCCCACTGAGACTCACTACTGTATCCTGTAGTCCCACTGAGACTCATTACTGTATCCTGTAGTCTCACTGAGACTCATTACTGTATCCTGTAGTCCCACTGAGACTCATTACTGTATCCTGGAGTCCCACTGAGACTCACTACTGTATCCTGTAGTCTCACTGAGACTCATTACTGTATCCTGTAGTCTCACTGAGACTCATTACTGTATCTTGTAGTCCCACTGAGACTCATTACTGTATCCTGGAATCCCACTGAGACTCATTACTGTATCCTGTGCTCCTGTCTGTCCTGTGATCAATGTATGTTTGGTGCTGTCGTGGAAGCAGGGAGGATATTGCAGTGTCAGTATGAACACAGTCTGGGACGTAAGGTATCAAGCGTCTCAGAGGAGGAGAGAGTTCTGCCTTTTAGATCATAATGAAGGAGATTTCATGGACAAACTGCTTCCTGGAGAAATGGAGAGGGAGGATAGAAGGTGTTTTACATCAGACCTCTGAATATAGTAGGTCTAATCCCCAACGGTCGTTTCTCCTTCAGTGTCCTCCTCCTGTATCATGGGAAAGCGCTCAGAGGTTACTGTCTCTCTATTGGTTAATGCACATTGATCTCAGAAGGATTCAACTCCTGTGATGTGTGCGAACTCAGCCCCCTAGCCAAAGACCACAGTACTATCGTGTCCTAGTGAATAGGAGTTCAGTCAGACACAGTACTATCATGTCCTAGTGGATAGGAGTTCAGTCACACAGTACTATCGTGTCCTAGTGGATAGGAGTTCAGTCAGACAGTACTATCGTGTCCTAGTGGATAGGAGTTCAGTCAGACACAGTACTATCGTGTCCTAGTGGATAGGAGTTCAGTCAGACAGTACTATCGTGTCCTTAGCCACTGTGCTGTTGCTTGCTCTCTGAGGGTCTAGACTGGGGTACTGTAAAGCTCTCTGTGGGTCTTTTTATAATATTTTTTTATTTTACCTTTATTTAACTACGCAAGTCAGTTAAGAACAAATTCTTATTTTCAATGACAGCCTAGGAACAGTGGGTTAACTGCCTGTTCAGGGGGAGAACAACAGATTTGTACCTTGTCAGCTCGGGGATTTGAACTTGCAACCTTTTGGTTACAAGTCCAACGCTCTAACCACTAGGCTACCCTGCCGCCCCAGGCCGGGGTACTGTAAAGCTCTTTGAGGATCTAGACCGGGCTATTGTAAAGCTCTTTGAGGATCTAGACCGGGGTACTGTAAAGCTCTTTGAGGATCTAGACCGGGGTACTGTAAAGCTCTCTGTGGGTCTAGACTGGGGTACTGTAAAGCTCTTTGAGGGTCTAGACAGGGGTGCTGTAAAGCTCTTTGAGGATCTAGACCGGGGTATTGTAAAGCTCTTTGAGGATCTAGACCGGGGTATTGTAAAGCTCTTTGAGGATCTAGACCGGGGTACTGTAAAGCTCTTTGAGGATCTAGACCGGGGTACTGTAAAGCTCTTTGAGGGTCTAGACAGGGGTGCTGTAAAGCTCTTTGAGGGTCTAGACCGGGGTGCTGTAAAGCTCTTTGAGGGTCTAGACAGGGGTGCTGTAAAGCTCATTGAGGGTCTAGACAGGGGTGCTGTAAAGCTCATTGAGGGTCTAGACAGGGGTGCTGTAAAGCTCATTGAGGGTCTCGACCGGGGTACTGTAATGCTCTGAGAGTCTAGACCGGGGTACTGTAAAGCTCTTTGAGGGTCTACAGTCGTAGCCAAAAGTTGAATGACACAAATATTAATTTTAAAAGTCTGCTGCCTCAGTGTCTTTAGATATTTTTGTCAGATGTTACTATGGAATACTGAAGTATAATTACAAGCATTTCATAAGTGTCAAAGGCTTTTATTGACAATTACATGAAGTTGATGGAAAGAGTCATTATTTGCAGTGTTGACCCTTCTTTTTCAAGACCTCTGCAATCCGCCCTGACATGCTGTCAATTAACTTCTGGGCCACATCCTGACTGATGGCAGCCCATTCTTGCATAATCAATGCTTGGAGTTTGTCAGAATTTGTGGGGTTTTGTTTGTCCACCTGCCTCTTGAGGATTGACCACAAGTTCTCAATGGGATTAAGGTCTGGGGAGTTTCCTGGCCATGGACCCAAAATATCGATGTTTTGTTCCCCAAACCACTTAGTTATCACTTTTGCCTTATGGCAAGGTGATCCATCATGCTGGAAAAGGCATTGTTCGTCACCAAACTGTTCCTGGATGGTTGGGAGAACTTGCTCTCGGAGGATGTGTTGGTACCATTCTTTATTCATGGCTGTGTTCTTAGGCAAACTTCTGAGTGAGCCCACTCCCTTGGCTGAGAAGCAACCCCACACATGAATGGTCTGAGGATGCTTTACTGTTGGCATGACACAGGACTGATGGTAACGCTCACCTTGTCTTCTCCGGACAAGCTTTTTTCCGGATGCCCCAAACAATTGGAAAGGGTATTGATCAGAGAAAATGACTTTACCCCAGTCCTCAGCAGTCCAATCCCTATACCTTTTGCAGAATATCAGTCTGTCCCTGATGGTTTTTCCTGGAGAGAAGTGGCTTTTTTGCTGCCCTGCTTGACACCAGGCCATCCTCCAAAAGTCTTCGCCTCACTGTGCGTGCGTGCAGATGCACTCACACATGCCTGCTGCCATTCCTGAGCAAGCTCTGTACTGGTGGTGCCCCGATCCCGCAACTGAATCAACTTTAGGAGACGGTCCTGGCGCTTGCTGGACTTTCTTGGGCGCCCTGAAGTCTTCTTCACAACAATTGAACTGCTCTCCTTGAAGTTCTTGATTATCCGATAAATGGTTGATTTAGGTGCAATCTTACTGGCAGCAATATCCTTGCCTGTGAAGCCCTTTTTGTGCAAAGCAATGATGACGGCACGTGTTTCCTTGCAGGTAAGCATGGTTGACAGAGGAAGAACAATGATTCCAAGCACTTTTGAAGCTTCCACTCTGTTATTCAAACTCAATCAGCATGACAGAGTGATCTCCAGCCTTGTCCTCGTCAACACTCACACCTGTGTTAACGAGAGAATCACTGACATGATGTCAGCTGGTCCTTTTGTGGCAGGGCTGAAATGCAGTGGAAATGTTTTTTGGGGATTCAGTTCATTTGCATGGCAAAGAGGGACTTTGCAATTAATTGCAATTCATCTGATCACTCTTCATAACATTCTGGAGTATATGCCAATTGCCATCATACAAACTGAGGCAGCAGACTTTGTGAAAATTAATATTTGTGTCATTCTCAAATCTTTTGGCCACGACTGTAGACCAAGGTACTGTAAAGCTCATTGGGGGTCTAGACCGGGGAACTGTAAAGCTCATTGAGGGTCTAGACCGGGGTTCTGTAAAGCTCATTGAGGGTCTAGACTGGGGTTCTGTAAAGCTCATTGTACGCTGTTGTTAAAAGGGCTATAATGGTACGCTGGCTTTTATTGATAAAATTGACCATGCCTCTTTGTCCACTGTTGATGATGTCATGTTGCAGGTACTACAGAGGCGCGGTGGGGGCCCTGCTGGTCTATGACATCGCCAAGCACCTGACCTATGAAAATGTGGAGCGGTGGTTGAAGGAGCTGAGAGACCATGCAGACACCAACATCGTCATCATGCTGGTTGGCAACAAGAGTGACCTGCGCCACCTCCGGGCCGTGCCCACCGACGAGGCTCGGGCGTTCGCAGGTTAGAGATGCCTCGTCGTTCTGAAGAAGTGTCACACACTGAACAAGCTGCATACATTTCTGTTTTCTACTTACCTTCACTTTTAATGCTGCAGTCTCACAAAAATGTATGTTTTAATGTCACTTTTTATGGTTGCATTCATTCCTTTGGAATGTTCCATAACTGGTACAGCCTGGTACAGTCTCTAATGTTCCATAACTGGTACAGCCTGGTACAGTCTCTAATGGTCCATAACTGGTACAGGCTCTAATGTTCCATAACTGGTACAGTCGCTAATGTTCCATAACTGGTACAGTCGCTAATGTTCCATAACTGGTACAGTCTCTAATGTTCCATAACTGGTACAGTCTCTAATGTTCCATAACTGGTACAGTCTCTAATGTTCCATAACTGGTACAGTCTCTAATGTTCCATAACTGGTACAGGCTCTAATGTTCCATAACTGGTACAGTCTCTAATGTTCCATAACTGGTACAGGCTCTAATGTTCCATAACTGGTACAGGCTCTAATGTTCCATAACTGGTACAGGCTCTAATGTTCCATAACTGGTACAGTCTCTAATGTACCAGTCTCTAATGTTCCATAACTGGTACAGGCTCTAATGTTCCATAACTGGTACAGTCTCTAATGTACCAGTCTCTAATGTTCCATAACTGGTACAGGCTCTAATGTTCCATAACTGGTACAGTCTCTAATGTTCCATAACTGGTACAGTCTCTAATGTTCCATAACTGGTACAGTCTCTAATGTTCCATAACTGGTACAGTCTCTAATGTTCCATAACTGGTACAGTCTCTAATGTTCCATAACTGGTACAGGCTCTAATGTTCCATAACTGGTACAGGCTCTAATGTTCCATAACTGGTACAGGCTCTAATGTTCCATAACTGGTACAGGCTCTAATGTTCCATAACTGGTACAGTCTCTAATGTTCCATAACTGGTACAGTCTCTAATGTTCCATAACTGGTACAGTCTCTAATGTTCCATAACTGGTACAGTCTCTAATGTTCCATAACTGGTACAGTCGCTAATGTTCCATAACTGGTACAGGCTCTAATGTTCCATAACTGGTACAGTCTCTAATGTTCCATAACTGGTACAGTCTCTAACTTATTTTCTTACGTTGTTTATTTCCCCTCAGAGAAAAACGGTTTGTCTTTCCTTGAGACGTCAGCCCTGGA
The DNA here is from genome assembly GCF_965601325.2 of Salmo salar. Lineage (NCBI taxonomy): Eukaryota > Metazoa > Chordata > Actinopteri > Salmoniformes > Salmonidae > Salmo > Salmo salar. The sequence goes on along the minus strand of NC_138316.1, from coordinate 48,113,583 downwards.
TTCCACCAATGTTGAAACGGCTTTCCAGACCATTCTGACAGGTGTGTGAGTGAGTGAGTGAGTGAGTGAGTGAGTGAGTGAGTGAGTGAGTGAGTGAGTGAGTGAGTGAGTCACTTTTTTTGTCACACCTGTTGATTTGATCTGCTGTCTTGGCAAGACAGACTGGATATGACCTGATCTTCTCTCTCTCTCCCCTCCATCAGAAATCTATCGTATCGTCTCTCAGAAGCAGATGTCAGAGCGTCAGGAGAGCGACATGTCTCCTAGCAACAATGTGGTCAACATCCAGGTGCAGCCCACTGAGAACAAACCAAAGATGCAGTGCTGTCAGAACATCTAGCCCCTTCCACGCTACCACTACACCTCCACCCCCTTATATACCCTGTACCCCCACCTCCACCCCCTTATATACCCTGTACCCCCACCCCCTTATATACCCTGTACCACACCTCTAACCCCTCATATACCCTGTATCCCCACCTCTACCCCCTCATATACCCTGTACCCCCACCTCTACCCCCTCATATACCCTGTACCCCCACCTCTACCCCCTAACCCCTTATGTACCCTGTACCACACCTCTAACCCCTCATATACCCTGTATCCCCACCTCTACCCTCTCATATACCCTGTACCCCCACCTCTACCCCCTCATATACCCTGTACCCCCACCTCTACCCCCTCATATACCCTGTACCCCCACCTCTACCCCCTCATATACCCTGTACCCCCACCTCTACCCCCTCATATACCCTGTACCCCCACCTCTACCCCCTCATATACCCTGTACCCCCACCTCTAACCCCTCATATACCCTGTATCCCCACCTCTACCCTCTCATATACCCTGTACCCCCACCTCTACCCCCTCATATACCCTGTACCCCCACCTCTACCCCCTCATATACCCTGTACCCCCACCTCTACCCCCTCATATACCCTGTACCCCCACCTCTAACCCCTCCATCCGGTAAACCGGATGCACCCACTTACTCAGTCTCATAGGAGTAGTCCCCTCCTCCATTCTCCCCTCCTCTCCCCCTCTCCCTCTCCCCCTCTCCCTCATCCTCTCCCCCTCTCCCTCATCCTCTCCCCCTCTCCCTCATCCTCTCCCCCACACCCTCTTCCTCTCTCCCCCACACCCACACCCTCTTCCTCTCTCCCCCTCCCCCTCTCCCCTACGCCCTCTCTCCCCTACGCCCTCTCTCCCCTACGCCCTCTCTCCCCTACGCCCTCTCTCCCCTACGCCCTCTCTCCCCTACGCCCTCTCTCCCCTACGCCCTCCCTCCTCCACTCCCACTCCCTCTCTCCCTCACTCCCTCTCTCCCCCACTCCCTCTTCCTCTCTCCCTCCTCCTCTCCCTCCCTACTGATCATGATCTGAGAAGCCTATTCAGTGTCTGGAGTAGTGTGTTCCCCAGCCTTTTCAGACAGGAAGACATTTATATTTCTCACTTAGATTTAATACTGTTGATGCGCTGACATGTCTTACACAGACTTGTCTTAATATATTCATGTGATTTTTTTTTTTTTTTCTTCTTCAATTTATTAACGTCCATTTTGTGTGTTCCTTGATTTTTTTTTACCTGTCTTTTTTTAAATGTATTTTTTTCTTCAGATATTGTATGATATTTCCTACTAATGTGTATGTATTTAAAGCACACTGGGAATGCTCTGATGTGTATCTGTCTACGACCCCCCCCATCAGTTAGCCTCGCTCCCTCCCTCTCTCTTTAGTACAGTGTAATGTTTGACAACGGTAGGTTTCTCACACATGTGGATATATTAAGCACAGTGTACTAGATGGAATGTATGCTCCCTGGTCCATTGCGATAGGTGGAGTTTGACAATTGATCTGATTGCTGTAAATAGCTTAAGTAAAGACTTGTGCATTAGATCTGTTTGCGGATGGCTTCAACCATGCCAATGGACAGACATGGCAGGCATCAAAGTACCTAACACGTAGAGGAACAACAGCTTTGTAAAAACACTTTTTAAACGTGTCCCAAATGGAACCCTATGCCCTACCATATATAGTGCACTACTTGTGACCAGGGCCCATAGGGTTCCATTTTGGACACAGTATTTGTCACTTTGTTTACAGTCAGTCTTTGGCAGGTCAGCTTAGATGCTTATGATGATGATGATGTCACTTCATGGCACCGCTTTGCTGCCTTGCATGTTTTTACCTTGGTTTAAAATATGACTGAGTTATCCTAACTCTCTGACTGAATTTATCACTGAGTTATTGTAACTCTGACTGAATTTATCAATGAGTTATCGTAACTCCCTGACTGAATTTATCCCTGAGTTATTGTAACTCTGACTGAATTTATCAATGAGTTATCCTAACTCTCTGACAATTTATCACTGAGTTATCCTAACTCTCTGACTGAATTTATCACTGAGTTATTGTAACTCTGACTGAATTTATCACTGAGTTATTGTAACTCTGACTGAATTTATCACTGAGTTATTGTAACTCTGACTGAATTTATCACTGAGTTATCCTAACTCTCTGATTGAATTTATCACTGAATTATCCTAACTCCCTGACTGAATTTATCACTGAGTTATCCTAACTCCCTGACTGAATTTATCACTGAGTTATCAGTACTCTCTGACTGAATTTATCACTGAGTTATCCTAACTCTCTGATTGAATTTATCACTGAGTTATCCTAACTCCCTGACTGAATGTGAAACACAACCATTGCCCAGAGCATGCAGTTGGCTAGACGGTGACCGTGGTGAAATAATATAGAAGTTTGTCCATTAAACATTTCTGAACTCTCTTGGGTAAATTGAGAGTACATAGTTACAGACGTCTTTAAAAACATAGTCGGAGATGTCTGACAGGAAGTGACTAGCATTATAGTCAGCCAGGGAGTTCATTTCAATTCAGAAAGTAAACCTAATTCCAGTTGCACATTTTCCTCATTGAAAAACATGGGAGAGAATAGGTATTTCTGTTTTACTTTGTGAATTGAAATAGCATTAGTCATTAATTACACATTAGGTTGTTATTTTCAACATGATCAAACTACAGAATAATGATATGCGCTGTAGTGTTCTGGCCAAACCAACTAAAATCAAGTCAAATCCCATTTTATTTGTCACATACACATGTATAGCAGATGTTATTGCGGTTGTAGTGAAATGCTTGTGCAACAGTACAATAATATCTAACAATTCACAACAATACACACAACCTAAAAGATAAAGAATGGAATTAAGGAATATATAAATATGAGGATGAGCAATGTCTGAGGGGCATAGACTAAAATACAGTAGAATAGAATACAGTATATACATATGAGATGAGTAAAGCAAAAATATGTAAACAACATTAAACATATAAAATATGTAAACAACATATAGACTAACCAACACATTCTAGGTATTTCTCTTCAAGTAATAACTTGTATTGAATGTGCATGTATACATCTAGTGTAAATGTGATGCTATACTATATTCTATGCAGCGACAGTCCGATACCAGAGAATATTAATTGACATTATTTTATTTGACGAAATATCAAACTGTGAAAAGAAGCTATGAAATGAGTTGCTGACAGAGATGATTCAGTAGGAATCAGAGTGGTAATCTAGCCTTGTATTACTGCTCTAGTTAGGAGATGTGTTCAGAATGTCCATCAGTTTATCACTCGTGTCAAGAAGCTTCTGTTAGTAAAACAACATGTTTTAAATACATAGATTGGATCTTTGTCCCAAATGTCACCCTATTCCCTATTAGTTCACTACCTTTGACCAGGCTCATAGGGCTTTTGTGAAAAGTAGTGCACTAGATAGGGAATAGGGCTCTGGTCTAACGTAGTGCACAATATAGGGAATAGGGCTCTGGTCTAAAGTAGTGCACAATATAGGGAATTGGGTTCTGGTCTAAAGTAGTGCACTAGATAGGGAACAGGGTGACATCCATATACTGGGTCACATTATTTAGTTTAGCTGCTGTTCACTCTGTGCCTCCCTCTACCACTCATTCAAATCCAATAACTCTACTAACCACCTCTACTACCATCTACTATAGAACATTCCTACTGGCCAACTAACCACCTCTACTACCATCTACTATAGAACGTTCCTACTGGTCAACTAACCACCTCTACTACCATCTACTATAGAACGTTCCTACTGGTCAACTAACCACCTCTACTACCATCTACTATAGAACGTTCCTACTGGCCAACTAACCACCTCTACTACCATCTACTATAGAACGTTCCTACTGGCCAACTAACCACCTCTACTGCCATCTACTATAGAACGTTCCTACTGGTCAACTAACCACCTCTACTACCATCTACTATAGAACGTTCCTACTGGCCAACTAACCACCTCTACTACCATCTACTATAGAACGTTCCTACTGGTCAACTAACCACCTCTACTACCATCTACTATAGAACGTTCCTACTGGCCAACTAACCACCTCTACTACCATCTACTATAGAACGTTCCTACTGGCCAACTAACCACCTCTACTACCATCTACTATAGAACGTTCCTACTGGTCAACTAACCACCTCTACTACCATCTACTATAGAACGTTCCTACTGGTCAACTAACCACCTCTACTACCATCTACTATAGAACGTTCCTACTGGTCAACTAACCACCTCTACTACCATCTACTATAGAACGTTCCTACTGGTCAACTAACCACCTCTACTACCATCTACTATAGAACGTTCCTACTGGTCAACTAACCACCTCTACTACCATCTACTATAGAACGTTCCTACTGGCCAACTAACCACCTCTACTACCATCTACTATAGAACGTTCCTACTGGCCAACTAACCACCTGTACTACCATCTACTATAGAACGTTCCTACTGGCCAACTAACCACCTGTACTACCATCTACTATAGAACATTCCTACTGGTCAACTAACCACCTCTACTACCATCTACTATAGAACGTTCCTACTGGTCAACTAACCACCTCTACTACCATCTACTATAGAACGTTCCTACTGGCCAACTAACCACCTATATAGCTCCAGCTATCACCAGACAGACCTGGATCAAATACTTCTAAATACTTGAGCGGATTCGGTTTGCCTTGTTCAATGGGACCAACAGAATAGTCCCAAAAGTGCAAACCCACTAAGCTAAATCATGCACACCTCAAAATACTTGGAAATACTTTAAAATTATTTCCCAGTCTTTTCTCAAATATGAAGTATTTAAAAGTATTTTTAGACACAGTTATGTAGTTTCTGCCCAGATCTGGTCTGACTCTTATCACGTTGTCCAGTGTTATCACAGTCCGTCACATTAAAGCCTGTTTACACCAAGCTGCCTCTTACTTCAACACAATGCATGGCTTTCTACTTCATTAATATAGTCCCAACCAAAATGATTATTATGCCTTACGTATGTAGCTAGGTCATTATTATTAGTAGTAGTATTATATATCTGTTCTGCTGAGGTCTGTTTGTTCCATATTAACCCATTCATGTATATCCTCTATAAGATAAGCCACCTGTTTTAGGCAGAGGAACAGTGATGTGTGTTGAGGCTAACAAAGGCTAGAACCGTTAGATGGTTCAGTTCAGACAATCCAGAAAGTAAATTGAAATGAAATGTATTTCCTGGATTTATTTCCTGGATTGACTGTATTAAAATGGTATTGAAACCCAACCATGAGAGGGGTAATGTAACCTGATAATCCCCACCTGGATGCTGGAGCTAGATGCCATGCTTAACAAGTCCCTAGAGTGGACCTCTTATGAGGTTATATTACTATGGCCTGGTCCCAGATCTGCCTCTAATGTAGTGATATTACTATAGCCTGGTCTCAGATCTGCCTCTAATGTAGTGATATTACTATGGCCTGGTCCCAGATCTGCCTCTAATGTAGTGATATTACTATAGCCTGGTCTCAGCTCTGCCTCTAATGTAGTGATATTACTATGGCCTGGTCCCAGATCTGCCTCTAATGTAGTGAAATTACTATAGCCTGGTCCCAGATCTGCCTCTAATGTAGTGATATTACTATGGCCTGGTCCCAGATCTGCCTCTAATGTAGTGATATTACTATAGCCTGGTCCCAGATCTGTTTTTGTTTTTCCCTAGTCCATTGTCAAGCCAAACCATGTTTTACATGACAGTTCCATATGGAGTTGGGAAGAGAGCATAAACAGACTGGCACCCAGGCTAATATTACTACCACCAGAAATAGAACTAAAATGACATTTCTGAATTCAAATGACATTCCTGGTGGCACTAATGTCACTACATAGCCTCCATCCTGTATACGGATGGGATGTTTACGTACAAAACCGATGCCAGGGTTGGGGTGAATTCCATTTAAATTCCAGTCAATTCAGGAAGTTCAAATTCTCTTTTCAATGAATTTCTTTTGTGTGAATTGTTTACTTTTACGAATTGAAATGGAATTGACGCCAACCCTGGCTCGCGCATCCGAGAGGCAGGAAACTGACAGGGTTGGCTTACAATCATAGGATTATTGACAACATGTAAACTATATTTAGTCTGTAAATGTTTATAAAAAAAAAAAAAATCAGTTTACAACATCATTGTTGTAACGTTGCCAGGCAACCCATCTATAGTTCCACTGCTCTGTCACTGATGTAGGACGGAGGTTCCTGCTAAATCACATGACTAATATTTCAGAGTTAGCCTGGTTAAACCAGACTTGAGTGCTGCGCTCACCATTTGAAACAACAGTGAAATGTAGCTAAATCAGTTGTGATTCCAGGCTAATTCAGAGTGTTCTGTTGAACTCCTACTGTAGCTGTATCTGCGTGTGATGCTGGTATTGTAACCATGGAAATATAGCGCTTGAGCCGTGCGTGTGTGTGTGTGTGGCGTGAGTGTGTGTGTGTGTATAGAAGCAAAGGTAGGTAGCTATTGAGTGAGTGTGTCCGTCTGACAGTACCAATGGCGTTATCTAACAGACGGTACTGTCAGCCTGTCAACACACAACTAGGGCACCATATTCCCTATCTAGTGCACTACTGTTGACCAGGGCCCATAGGGATCTGGTCAAAAGTAGTGCACTAGATAGGGTATATAGGATCCTTTTTCGGACTAGCAGTCTATGGAAGTGTAGAGAAGTGATTGTTTTTGTCCTTGTTTGAAAAATGATTTCAAGCCTTCTCATATACCTCCATTGTTTTTTAATGAACTATGTTTTTAGTTCATGATTGTTGTTGAACTATAATGACATGCTGTCACTATAACTGATTGTAATTCCATTGTAAAACATTTGAAAGACAAACGATGTAATTTCAATGCATTTGGAGGATTATGTGTGTGTGGGGGGGTAGTCGAAACGGACGGTTTTATGTTTTGTACAGATTGATCAATTGTATAATTGTGTTTTTGTTTAATCTTAAGTTATCAATTCATCTTAATAAAGCGCACCAGTCATAAACATTTCAACTCTCTTAGTTGGTAATTGCATACAAAGGCAGAATAACATTTAATTTGGGAACAAATTATCGGACATTTAATTTAGTAACAAAATGTCAGACATTTAATTTAGTAACAAAATGTCGGACATTTCATTTGGTAACAAATTATCGGACATTTCATTTGGTAACAAATTATCGGCCAATATTTTCTGACAAGGAATACATGGCGAGCAGCACGGTTGGGGTCAATTACACTGAAATTCCAATTCTCTTCAATGCTTTTCATTTAGGAAAATGTGAAATTGGAAAAATAGCAGTGAGCAGCAATGAACGGGGTTCACAGGATGACAAAAAGGACACAAGATCAGTTAGATAACAAAGCAAGCACTCTATCATGTAGGAACTATCTTCCTTTGTGTGCAATCAGTGAAAGCATTACCATGTTTATCTCAATACCACAAGGATGATGCAAGTGAAGTTTAGTCTAGTAATGTAGGTTGGTTATTTTGAATGAAGCAGGTAATCATTCTTAAAGCCATTCCTTCATGTATTGAGTGTTATATATGCTGACTACGCAAGCCACATAAAAAGGCAACAATATGTGATAATACAGAAATACTAATCAAGATATTTCATATTGTTTATCTTCATAATTTAAATCTAACATTCATTTGCATGAAACAAAGTCCACTTTATCAATATTTATTGCTCTAGATCCTATGGTGCCACTGGTGCCAATGACATCTATAGTGGTGCCGATGACATCTATAGTGCCATCAACTGGTCTGCCATCTAAGGTTGCAGTGACTTTTATTCACACAGCTTCTAAGGACATATACATTAGGTTTACATACCACATTTCATGGCCCTTGTCCATCGGTTCAATTCTTATAGCCCTGGTGTGATACGGTGTCATTTAGTGGTATAGCATGTCTGACTTTGAATGCAGCAAGTAATCATTCTCAGATTCATTAGAAGATCATTCATTGAGTCTATATACCAAATCTGGAGTCAATCTGACAAGTTTTCTAATGAGAAGATGTTTAAAGTATTTTAACATTAGCATATGTGCTAACGTACATATATAGGTACAGAGTGGCCATATTTGAATGCAGCAACAGAAAAATCTCAAAACCATTAAAGACTGATACAAAGAGTCTACATACAAAATGTGGGGTGAATCTGACGTCATGGGGAGATGATGACTGCAGATGATTTTTGAGCTTTTAGTGTTACATTTGCAAAGAATGAGTTGTTAATAATTTCCTTTTTTTTATATCTATCAATATCAAATTCAGTGAGGTTCATCTTAGGGATGTCCATAATAGCGATGAGTTTCAAGTTGATAGCCCTGACTGTGGACTGGATTTACAGTGGTTTAAATGGACAGGTGAAATCAGATTTTAGACATGTCAATAACTCAGCCATCTCGTAACCAATCCCTCAGCTTTTCTCAAACTACGACATGTACCATGGGACTACATTTCTAATTTGGTGTCATTTGGACATATGTTTCATGAGAATAATATTTTTTTAAAGTATTTTTTGCATAATTTTGCATATTAACATACAGTATGTGCTAATATGCATCTACTGGTATAGTGTGGCCATCTTTGAATGCATCAGCTTTATTTTCTCAAACTATTTAGGGACTATTGTGATCCAAAGAACAAATCTGGAGTGAATCTGACTTTTAGTCCAGGAGAAGAAGATTTTTTTATTATTATTTAAAACATTAGTGTTAAATAGTCAAAAAAGTGTATCGTTAATATTTTCCCTTATTTTTTAAAGATTTCAATTCCAGACTTAACATGGTTCATCATGGTAATGACCCTAAAAATGTTTCCTGATTTATCAATAACTCAGCCATCTCTTAACCAATCCCTTAGTCAAACTAAATTGATATAATCTACCATACATAGACAATGTGTTATTTGGTCTTCTGGTTCATGAGAAAACCTTTTTTTTCTTCTAAAGTTTTCCAAGATGGAGGAAAATCTATCCTATGGGTCCTTGAGGTATATTTGTTTAGCATGAGTAAAAACACCTAACATACAAAGTTTCAGGTCTCTCGGTCAAAGTGAGACTTCTTATAACTTCTTATAACAGCGCCTCCTACAGGCCAGTCGGTGCCATTCTTTCACCAAGTTACTCATGGGCTCTGGTGTCTGTGTGCCAAATTAGAACACACATAGTTACCAATCTATTGAGTTATTTCACCATGTCAAGACCCCAAACAATGTACAGAGAAGAACAATATGTTTCACAGCCAACACCCTATTTTGGTTGACCCCAACCCTTGTGAGCAGTAAGTCACAGTAGAGACAACTCTTATCCAGAGCAACTAAGGTTACGTGCCCTGCTCAATATTTTTTTACCTAATCAGTTCGGGATTCGAACCAGCGACCTTTCGGTTACTGGTCCGCTAGGCTACATGCCTCAACCAGACAAGACAACACTCCCCCTAGCCCTGAGCTATGGCATCTTTATTGAAGTTTAAAACACTTTAAAAGAGGAAAAAGTCAAAGCAGCGTTGGGTACTACTAGGTTACAACAGACTATGGCAATTCTAGATTATGTCCTAAATGGCACCCTAGTCTTTTAATAGTGAACCACTTTTGACCAAGGCTCTGGTGCACTATGAAGGGAAAAGGGTGCGAGTTGGGACGTACATCTTAACCTTATGAGGAGAAATATCAACTAACAAACTAACAAAGCCATGTGGGGGAAAAAAACTGTCAATACTGTCTGTGTATGATTGTCCTGTTACTCATGTTGGGCCCAATTCAGACATGTATATGTTGTCTTAAGTCCATGTTAAGTATACTTATCTCAAGTCTGAATCGGGCCTGTTATAAACATGTCATTGTTATTGGCTGAATTGGTGAAATATCCATGTAGAGATAGAGATCAATGTAATAGTTCTGTCATTCTCACATTGGATTGTGTCACAGGGTGCAAGTATGCATCTAATTATTACAGGGTTACTATAACTTAACATGGTGATGTGCATCGTTCACAAATATTAACTGGTTTTCTCTACAATGGTGCTACCATTTGGAAATGGGACTTTCCACGTATCATCATTTTGGCAGCATCAATACTTCTAAACAGTTCTCTTTTCCTTCATGTCATCGCATTTTCTTCAGTTCAACGAGGATTCATTCCCATGTTCAAAACAGTCAGTGGGTAAATATGGGTAAAGTCTATGAAATAACAGTTAGTTTGTACCAAATGGTTTAACAATGACATTAGGGGTATTCTCTGGAAACTACTATACTTAGAGTTATAATTTGGCATGCACATTTACCAGCATTACACAACATAAAGTCACTAACACTACTGTAACGCCAACATTCAATTCTTTAACTTTATATACAATAAATACAAAAAGATAACTTTTCCCGAAAGAGAAAATATGGACCCGTTAAGGATCTTAAAAATATAAACATGAAATAAGCAAAGATGTGGAAAAATGCCACAATTATACATGTACAATGAGTTGTAGAAGTTAAGTGTTTATATATATATATATATATATATATATATATATATATATATATATATGTGTGTATATATATATTATATATATAATATATATATGTATATATATACATTTATATATATGTATATATATATATATACATATATATACACACATATATATATATATATATATATATATATATATATATATATATATATAAGGACACATAAAAAAAAAGAATATATATATATATATATATATATATATATTTTTTTTTTTTTTTTTACAGTATATAACCATGGGTTGTATTCATTAGTGTACACCGTAGAAAAACGTTTTGCAATGGAAAATGAAAAGGTAGTGCCTCCCTGTTTCAGTCCATTGTCTTCTTTCAAAGACGTCGGTGCATAATTAATACAATCCTGGTTTGTCTAGGAACTGTCATTGTCTCTTCTCCTTCATCTGCAGTTAACTTGTTCTCAACTTGCCTACCTGGTTAAATAAAGGTGAAATAAAATAAAAAATAAATAAATATGAGTGTTAGCTGTGTTGCTGGCGATATCAATATACAATAGAACAGGGAATCCAAGCCCAGTCAGTCCCCATTCAGGTCCTGTAATGACTGTCTCATATTACTTCTCCAGTCCACTGTCTGATAGATAGGCAGATCTAATGCCCTTTTGATGATGCTCCAAGCTGGTCTCATCTGAGACAGTTGTTGGTTTCTCTTTCTATAGGGGCAGCCTGGTTGGTTCCTGGTGGTTTGACTCCTCTAGGGGCAGCCTGGTTGGTTCCTGGTGGTTTGTCCTCCTCTAGGGGCAGCCTGGTTGGTTCCTGGTGGTTTGTCTCCTCTAGGGGGCAGCCTGGTTGGTTCCTGGTGGTTTGTCTCCACTAGGGGCAGCCTGGTTGGTTCCTGGTGGTTTGTCTCCACTAGGGGCAGCCTGGTTGGTTCCTGGTGGTTTGACTCCTCTAGGGGCAGCCTGGTTGGTTCCTGGTGGTTTGTCCTCCTCTAGGGGCAGCCTGGTTGGTTCCTGGTGGTTTGTCTCCTCTATGGGGCAGCCTGGTTGGTTCCTGGTGGTTTGACTCCTCTAGGGGCAGCCTGGTTGGTTCCTGGTGGTTTGTCTCCTCTATGGGGCAGCCTGGTTGGTTCCTGGTGGTTTGACTCCTCTATGGGGCAGCCTGGTTGGTTCCTGGTGGTTTGTCCTCCTCTAGGGGCAGCCTGGTTGGTTCCTGGTGGTTTGTCTCCACTAGGGGCAGCCTGGTTGGTTCCTGATGGTTTGTCTCCACTAGGGGGCAGCCTGGTTGGTTCCTGGTGGTTTGTCTCCTCTAGGGGCAGCCTGGTTGGTTCCTGGTGGTTTGTCTCCACTAGGGGCAGCCTGGTTGGTTCCTGGTGGTTTGTCTCCACTAGGGGCAGCCTGGTTGGTTCCTGGTGGTTTGTCTCCTCTAGGGGCAGCCTGGTTGGTTCCTGGTGGTTTGTCTCCACTAGGGGCAGCCTGGTTGGTTCCTGGTGGTTTGTCTCCTCTAGGGGCAGCCTGGTTGGTTCCTGGTGGTTTGTCTCCACTAGGGGCAGCCTGGTTGGTTCCTGGTGGTTTGTCTCCACTAGGGGCAGCCTGGTTGGTTCCTGGTGGTTTGTCTCCACTAGGGGGCAGCCTGGTTGGTTCCTGGTGGTTTGTCCTCCTCTAGGGGGCAGCCTGGTTGGTTCCTGGTGGTTTGACTCCTCTATGGGGCAGCCTGGTTGGTTCCTGGTGGTTTGTCTCCTCTAGGGGCAGCCTGGTTGGTTCCTGGTGGTTTGTCTCCACTAGGGGCAGCCTGGTTGGTTCCTGGTGGTTTGTCCTCCTCTAGGGGCAGCCTGGTTGGTTCCTGGTGGTTTGTCTCCACTAGGGGCAGCCTGGTTGGTTCCTGGTGGTTTGTCCTCCTCTAGGGGCAGCCTGGTTGGTTCCTGGTGGTTTGTCCTCCTCTAGGGGCAGCCTGGTTGGTTCCTGATGGTTTGTCCTCCTCTAGGGGCAGCCTGGTTGGTTCCTGGTGGTTTGTCCTCCTCTAGGGGCAGCCTGGTTGGTTCCTGGTGGTTTGACTCCTCTATGGGGCAGCCTGGTTGGTTCCTGGTGGTTTGTCCTCCTCTATGGGGCAGCCTGGTTGCTTCCTGATGGTTTGTCTCCTCTATGGGGCAGCCTGGTTGGTTCCTGGTGGTTTGTCTCCTCTAGGGGCAGCCTGGTTGGTTCCTGGTGGTTTGACTCCACTAGGGGCAGCCTGGTTGGTTCCTGGTGGTTTGTCCTCCTCTAGGGGCAGCCTGGTTGGTTCCTGATGGTTTGTCTCCTCTAGGGGGCAGCCTGGTTGGTTCCTGGTGGTTTGTCCTCCTCTAGGGGCAGCCTGGTTGGTTCCTGATGGTTTGTCCTCCTCTAGGGGCAGCCTGGTTGGTTCCTGGTGGTTTGTCCTCCTCTAGGGGCAGCCTGGTTGGTTCCTGGTGGTTTGACTCCTCTATGGGGCAGCCTGGTTGGTTCCTGGTGGTTTGTCTCCACTAGGGGCAGCCTGGTTGGTTCCTGGTGGTTTGTCTCCACTAGGGGACAGCCTGGTTGGTTCCTGGTGGTTTGTCTCCACTAGGGGGCAGCCTGGTTGGTTCCTGGTGGTTTGTCTCCTCTATGGGGCAGCCTGGTTGGTTCCTGGTGGTTTGTCTCCACTAGGGGGCAGCCTGGTTGGTTCCTGGTGGTTTGTCCTCCTCTAGGGGCAGCCTGGTTGGTTCCTGGTGGTTTGTCTCCACTAGGGGCAGCCTGGTTGGTTCCTGGTGGTTTGTCTCCTCTATGGGGCAGCCTGGTTGGTTCCTGGTGGTTTGTCCTCCTCTAGGGGCAGCCTGGTTGGTTCCTGGTGGTTTGTCCTCCTCTAGGGGCAGCCTGGTTGGTTCCTGGTGGTTTGTCCTCCTCTAGGGGCAGCCTGGTTGGTTCCTGATGGTTTGTCCTCCTCTATGGGGCAGCCTGGTTGGTTCCTGGTGGTTTGTCCTCCTCTAGGGGCAGCCTGGTTGGTTCCTGGTGGTTTGTCTCCACTAGGGGCAGCCTGGTTGGTTCCTGGTGGTTTGTCTCCTCTATGGGGCAGCCTGGTTGGTTCCTGGTGGTTTGTCCTCCTCTAGGGGCAGCCTGGTTGGTTCCTGGTGGTTTGTCCTCCTCTAGGGGGCAGCCTGGTTGGTTCCTGGTGGTTTGACTCCTCTAGGGGCAGCCTGGTTGGTTCCTGGTGGTTTGTCTCCACTAGGGGCAGCCTGGTTGGTTCCTGATGGTTTGTCCTCCTCTAGGGGCAGCCTGGTTGGTTCCTGGTGGTTTGTCCTCCTCTAGGGGCAGCCTGGTTGGTTCCTGGTGGTTTGACTCCTCTAGGGGCAGCCTGGTTGGTTCCTGGTGGTTTGACTCCTCTAGGGGCATCCTGGTTGGTTCCTGGTGGTTTGACTCCTCTAGGGGCAGCCTGGTTGGTTCCTGGTGGTTTGACTCCTCTAGGGGCAGCCTGGTTGGTTCCTGGTGGTTTGTCTCCTCTATGGGGCAGCCTGGTTGGTTCCTGGTGGTTTGACTCCTCTAGGGGCAGCCTGGTTGGTTCCTGGTGGTTTGTCTCCACTAGGGGCAGCCTGGTTGGTTCCTGGTGGTTTGACTCCTCTAGGGGCAGCCTGGTTGGTTCCTGGTGGTTTGACTCCTCTAGGGGCAGCCTGGATGCTTCTCTGGTCACCCAATCCAGGCATGGAATAGAATCATTGAGCCAGGCATGACTATATAGCGGTCCATGATCTTTTGTGTCCATGACTCCACTGGTCTTTCATAGTGTGTATGTGTGTGTGTGTCTTTCCTTCCTTCCTTCCCTAGGATGTGTGTGTGTACTCCACCGAGCCAGAGTGTAAACAAAGAGGGTACCACACATCTCCAGTAGGTATATGACTTCCCAGTGTCTTCCTCAGACACTTCAAATAGCTCTAATATATTACACTTTCAGTATGCTTTATCCAGCCTCACACAGCAGTGAGTCCACACAGAGCTTCTGTTGGTATATCATCTAGTATGTCCACAACACTGATGTTTTACTGGTACTTTGTCTCTATAGTCACAATACAGTCTTTATCCGCAACCCCAGGTGGAGCAGACCGTGCCCCAACAGTAAGTCATAGGTCTGAGGTCGCAGCCCAGCGTTAGGGAGTGGTCTGTCTATAGCAGGGAGCTGGTAGGGCTGCCGGGCAGGGGTGGGCTGTGGCTTTGGTGGCTGTGGCCCTGGCTGTGTGTAGGGCTGTAGCTCTGGCTGTGTCTCAGGGGCAGCAGGTCGTAGTGGCTGGGGATGTGGCTGTTCCTGGGGAGGTCGTACGGGTTCTGAGGGTACGTGGGAACCACCACACCATTACAGCCCTGGAGAACACTCACCTTGGGTTCTAAAGGGAGGATGGAGAGATTAAGGGATGGAGGGATAGAGATAGGGGGATGGAGGGATAGAGATAGGGGGATGGAGGGATAGAGATAGGGGGATGGAGGGATAGAGATAGAGGGATGGAGGGATAGAGATAGGGGGATGGAGGGATAGAGATGGAGGGATAGAGATAGGGGGATGGAGGGATAGAGATGGAGGGATAGAGATGGAGGGATAGAGATGGAGGGATAGAGATAGGGGATGGAGGGATAGAGGTAGAGGGATGGAGGGATAGAGATAGGGGGATGGAGGGATAGAGATGGAGGGATAGAGATAGGGGGATGGAGGGATAGAGATGGAGGGATAGAGATGGAGGGATAGAGATAGGGGATGGAGGGATAGAGATAGGGGGATGGAGGGATAGAGATAGGGGGATGGAGGGATAGAGATAGAGGGATAGAGGTGGAGGGATAGAGATAGGGGGATGGAGGGATATAGATGGAGGGATAGAGATAGGGGGATGGAGGGATAGAGATGGAGGGATAGAGATAGAGGGATGGAGGGATAGAGATAGGGGGATGGAGGGATAGAGATAGAGGGATGGAGGGATAGAGATAGGGGGATGGAGGGATAGAGATAGGGGGATGGAGGGATAGAGATAGAGGGATGGAGGGATAGAAATAGAGGGATGTAGGGATAGAGATAGGGGGATGGAGGGATAGAGATAGAGGGATGGAGGGATAGAAATAGAGGGATGTAGGGATAGAGATAGGGGGATGGAGGGATAGAGATAGAGGGATGGAGGGATAGAGATAGAGGGATGGAGGGATAGAGATAGGGGGATGGAGGGATAGAGATGGAGGGATAGAGATAGGGGATGGAGGGATAGAGATAGGGGGATGGAGGGATAGAGATAGAGGGATGGAGGGATAGAGATAGGGGGATGGAGGGATAGAGATAGGGGGATGGAGGGATAGAGATGGAGGGATAGAGATAGAGGGATGGAGGGATAGAGATAGAGGGATGGAGGGATAGAGATAGGGGGATGGAGGGATAGAGATAGAGGGATGGAGGGATAGAGATAGAGGGATGGAGGGATAGAGATAGGGGGATGGAGGGATAGAGATAGGGGGATGGAGGGATAGAGATGGAGGGATAGAGATAGGGGGATGGAGGGATAGAGATAGAGGGATGGAGGGATAGAGATAGAGGGATGGAGGGATAGAGATAGGGGGATGGAGGGATAGAGATGGAGGGATAGAGATAGGGGGATGGAGGGATAGAGATAGGGGGATGGAGGGATAGAGATGGAGGGATAGAGATAGGGGATGGAGGGATAGAGATAGGGGGATGGAGGGATAGAGATGGAGGGATAGAGATAGGGGGATGGAGGGATAGAGATGGAGGGATAGAGATAGGGGATGGAGGGATAGGGATAGAGGGATGGAGGGATAGAGATAGAGGGATGGAGGGATAGAGATAGGGGGATGGAGGGATAGAGATGGAGGGATAGAGATAGGGGATGGAGGGATAGAGATAGGGGGATGGAGGGATAGAGATAGGGGGATGGAGGGATAGGGATAGAGGGATGGAGGGATAGAGATAGGGGGATGGAGGGATAGAGATAGGGGGATGGAGGGATAGAGATGGAGGGATAGAGATAGGGGGATGGAGGGATAGAGATGGAGGGATAGAGATGGAGGGATAGAGATAGGGGGATGGAGGGATAGAGATAGGGGGATGGAGGGATAGAGATAGGGGGATGGAGGGATAGAGATGGAGGGATGGAGGGATAGAGATAGAGGGATGGAGGGATAGAGATAGGGGGATGGAGGGATAGAGATAGAGGGATGGAGGGATAGAGATAGAGGGATAGAGGTGGAGGGATAGAGATAGGGGGATGGAGGGATATAGATGGAGGGATAGAGATAGGGGGATGGAGGGATAGAGATAGAGGGATGGAGGGATAGGGATGGAGGGATAGAGATAGGGGGATGGAGGGATAGAGATAGAGGGATGGAGGGATAGAGATAGGGGGATGGAGGGATAGAGATAGAGGGATGGAGGGATGAAGAGAGAAAGAGAGGTTTGAACTTTTCTGACTAATCAAAGTGATCATTCAAACACTTCATACAAGTGCCCTCCACAATAACCCCCTTAAACAGAGACAACAGACAGACGACAGACAACAGACAGAGACAACAGACAGACAACAGACAGAGACAACAGACAGACGACAGACAGAGACAGAGACAACAGACAGACAACAGACAGACAACAGACAGAGACAACAGACAGATGACAGACAGAGACAACAGACAGACAACAGACAGAGACAACAGACAGAGACAACAGACAGAAACAACAGACAACAGACTGAGACAACAGACAGAAACAACAGACTGAGACAACAAAAATAGACAACAGACAGAGACAACAGACTGAGACAACAGACAGAGACAACAGACAGAGACTGAGACAACAGACAGAGACTGAGACAACAGACAGAGACATAGACAACAGACAGAGACAGATACAACAGACAGAGACTGAGACAACAGACAGAGACTGAGACAACAGACAGAGACATAGACAACAGACAGAGACAGATACAACAGACAGAGACTGAGACAACAGACAGAGACTGAGACAACAGACAGAGACATAGACAACAGACAGAGACAACAGACAGAGACTGAGACAACAGACAGAGACATAGACAACAGACAGAGACAACAGACAGAGACTGAGACAACAGACAGAGACTGAGACAACAGACAGAGACAACAGACAGAGACTGAGACAACAGACAGAGACATAGACAACAGACAGAGACAACATACAGAGACTGAGACATAGACAACAGACAGAGACAACAGACAGAGACATAGACAACAGACAGAGACAACATACAGAGACTTATATTTCCCTCACTAACTTTAAACATCAGCTATCTGAGCAGCTAACCGATCGCTGCAGCTGTACATAGTCCATCTGTAAATAGCCCACCCAATCTACCTACCTCATCCCCATATTGTTTTTATTTACTTTTCTGCTCTTTTGCACAACAGTATTTCTACTTGCACATCACCATCTGCTCATCTATCACTCCAGTGTTAATCTGCTAAATTGTAATTACGTCGCTACTATGGCCTATTTATTGCCTTACCTCCTCACGCCATTTTCACACACTGTATATAGACGTTCTTTTTTTCTATGTGTTATTGACTGTACTTCCATGTGTAACTCTGTGATGTTGTATGTGTCAAACTGCTTTGCTTTATCTTGGCCAGGTCGCAATTGTAAATGAGAACTTGTTCTCAACTGGCCAACCTGGTTAAATAAAGGTGAAATAAAACAACATTTAAAAACAGACAACAGACTGAGAGCCAGTCAGTTACACAGAAAAACAAATTCATCTTCCTCATGATGTCATCTTCTCCAGAACTAAGGGGATGTCGATGGCCCTACACCCCCCGTAACTCACCAACGTCGTAGACGTTCTTGCTGGCGGTGGTGGAGACTATAGCAGAGGAGCAGTAGGACATCTACATAACTATATATCTATAACTCACCAACGTCATAGACGTTCTTACTGGCGGTGGTGGTGACTATAGCAGAGGAGCAGTAGGACATCTACATAACTATATATCTATAACTCACCAACGTCATAGACGTTCTTGCTGGCGGTGGTGGAGACTATAGCAGAGGAGCAGTAGGACATCTACATAACTATATATCTATAACTCACCAACGTCATAGACGTTCTTACTGGCGGTGGTGGAGACTATAGCAGAGGAGCAGTAGGACATCTACATAACTATATATCTATAACTCACCAACGTCATAGACGTTCTTACTGGCGGTGGTGGTGACTATAGCAGAGGAGCAGTAGGACATCTACATAACTATATATCTATAACTCACCAACGTCATAGACGTTCTTACTGGCGGTGGTGGAGACTATAGCAGAGGAGCAGTAGGACATCTACATAACTATATATCTATAACTCACCAACGTCGTAGACGTTCTTACTGGCGGTGGTGGAGACTATAGCAGAGGAGCAGTAGGACATCTACATAACTATATATCTATAACTCACCAACGTCATAGACGTTCTTACTGGCGGTGGTGGAGACTATAGCAGAGGAGCAGTAGGACATCTACATAACTATATATCTATAACTCACCAACGTCGTAGACGTTCTTACTGGCGGTGGTGGAGACTATAGCAGAGGAGCAGTAGGACATCTACATAACTATATATCTATAACTCACCAACGTCATAGACGTTCTTACTGGCGGTGGTGGTGACTATAGCAGAGGAGCAGTAGGACATCTACATAACTATATATCTATAACTCACCAACGTCGTAGACGTTCTTACTGGCGGTGGTGGAGACTATAGCAGAGGAGCAGTAGGACATCTACATAACTATATATCTATAACTCACCAACGTCATAGACGTTCTTACTGGCGGTGGTGGAGACTATAGCAGAGGAGCAGTAGGACATCTACATAACTATATATCTATAACTCACCAACGTCATAGACGTTCTTACTGGCGGTGGTGGAGACTATAGCAGAGGAGCAGTAGGACATCTACATAACTATATATCTATAACTCACCAACGTCATAGACGTTCTTACTGGCGGTGGTGGAGACTATAGCAGAGGAGCAGTAGGACATCTACATAACTATATATCTATAACTCACCAACGTCGTAGACGTTCTTGCTGGCGGTGGTGGAGACTATAGCAGAGGAGCAGTAGGACATCTCGTGGTGGACAGGACTCTTCATCTCTACATAGCTGCTCTCTGAGTGTTTACAGGCCACGGCCACGGACAGCGGGTCATTGATGGTGGCGTAGGGGTTCTCACTGTTCAGAGAGCAGGTGCTGGACAGGGAACCCTTCATGTAGTCTGACAAAGACAAATAACAAACTGAGAAGCAGGAAGACAAGAACCCCTTGACCAAGGTAAAGGTATCTGTCAGCCTTTCAATGCATTCATCATATCAACATTGGGAAACAAATACAACATAAGATTACAATTCTACCCCAGGAGGTAAGACAAGTGAAAACTATTGTCCACTGACAACCTGTAGAAAAACAATTCAAAACAGAGTACAGGATAAATGATACAGGACACAGCATTCACAGCATTAGTAGCATATCACAGTATAAAGCATTTAAATCCAAAAGAAGTGAGTTTGTTTATGGGGTGTTGTGTTAGTTAGAGACTGGAGGAGAGGAGGAGAGAGGGGAGTGTGTTAGTTAGAGACTGGAGGAGAGGACCAGAGAGGAGTGTGTTAGTTAGAGACTGGAGGAGAGGACCAGAGAGGAGTGTGTTAGTTCGAGACTGGAGGAGAGGAGGAGAGGACCAGAGAGGAGTGTGTTAGTTAGAGACTGGAGGAGAGGAGGAGAGAGGAGTGTGTTAGTTAGAGACTGGAGGAGAGGAGGAGAGGACCAGAGAGGAGTGTGTTAGTTAGAGACTGGAGGAGAGGACCAGAGAGGAGTGTGTTAGTTAGAGACTGGAGGAGAGGACCAGAGAGGAGTGTGTTAGTTAGAGACTGGAGGAGAGGAGGAGAGGACCAGAGAGGAGTGTGTTAGTTAGAGACTGGAGGAGAGGAGGAGAGGACCAGAGAGGAGTGTGTTAGTTAGAGACTGGAGGAGAGGACCAGAGAGGAGTGTGTTAGTTAGACTGGAGGAGAGGACCAGAGAGGAGTGTGTTAGTTAGAGACTGGAGGAGAGGACCAGAGAGGAGTGTGTTAGTTAGAGACTGGAGGAGAGGAGGAGAGAGGAGTGTGTTAGTTAGAGACTGGAGGAGAGGAGGAGAGGACCAGAGAGGAGTGTGTTAGTTAGAGACTGGAGGAGAGGACCAGAGAGGAGTGTGTTAGTTAGAGACTGGAGGAGAGGACCAGAGAGGAGTGTGTTAGTTAGAGACTGGAGGAGAGGAGGAGAGAGGAGTGTGTTAGTTAGAGACTGGAGGAGAGGAGGAGAGGACCAGAGAGGAGTGTGTTAGTTAGAGACTGGAGGAGAGGAGGAGAGAGGAGTGTGTTAGTTAGAGACTGGAGGAGAGGACCAGAGAGGAGTGTGTTAGTTAGAGACTGGAGGAGAGAGGAGTGTGTTAGTTAGACTGGAGGAGAGGAGGAGAGAGGAGTGTGTTAGTTAGATACTGGAGGAGAGGAGGAGAGGACCAGAGAGGAGTGTGTTAGTTAGAGACTGGAGGAGAGGAGGAGAGGACCAGAGAGGAGTGTGTTAGTTAGAGACTGGAGGAGAGGAGGAGAGAGGAGTGTGTTAGTTAGAGACTGGAGGAGAGGACCAGAGAGGAGTGTGTGAGTTAGTGACTGGAGGAGAGGAGGAGAGGACCAGAGAGGAGTGTGTTAGTTAGAGACTGGAGGAGAGGAGGAGAGGACCAGAGAGGAGTGTGTTAGTTAGAGACTGGAGGAGAGGACCAGAGAGGAGTGTGTGAGTTAGTGACTGGAGGAGAGGAGGAGAGGACCAGAGAGGAGTGTGTTAGTTAGAGACTGGAGGAGAGGACCAGAGAGGAGTGTGTTAGTTAGAGACTGGAGGAGAGGAGGAGAGAGGAGTGTGTTAGTTAGTGACTGGAGGAGAGGACCAGAGAGGAGTGTGTTAGTTAGAGACTGGAGGAGAGGACCAGAGAGGAGTGTGTTAGTTAGAGACTGGAGGAGAGGAGGAGAGGAGGAGAGAGGAGTGTGTTAGTTAGACTGGAGGAGAGGACCAGAGAGGAGTGTGTTAGTTAGAGACTGGAGGAGAGGAGGAGAGGACCAGAGAGGAGTGTGTTAGTTAGAGACTGGAGGAGAGGACCAGAGAGGAGTGTGTTAGTTAGAGACTGGAGGAGAGGAGGAGAGGACCAGAGAGGAGTGTGTTAGTTAGAGACTGGAGGAGAGGAGGAGAGGACCAGAGAGGAGTGTGTTAGTTAGAGACTGGAGGAGAGGAGGAGAGAGGAGTGTGTTAGTTAGAGACTGGAGGAGAGGAGGAGAGGAGGAGAGAGGAGTGTGTTAGTTAGACTGGAGGAGAGGACCAGAGAGGAGTGTGTTAGTTAGACTGGAGGAGAGGACCAGAGAGGAGTGTGTTAGTTAGACTGGAGGAGAGGACCAGAGAGGAGTGTGTTAGTTAGACTGGAGGAGAGGACCAGAGAGGAGTGTGTTAGTTAGACTGGAGGAGAGGACCAGAGAGGAGTGTGTTAGTTAGAGACTGGAGGAGAGGAGGAGAGGACCAGAGAGGAGTGTGTTAGTTAGAGACTGGAGGAGAGGAGGAGAGGACCAGAGAGGAGTGTGTTAGTTAGAGACTGGAGGAGAGGACCAGAGAGGAGTGTGTTAGTTAGACTGGAGGAGAGGACCAGAGAGGAGTGTGTTAGTTAGACTGGAGGAGAGGACCAGAGAGGAGTGTGTTAGTTAGAGACTGGAGGAGAGGAGGAGAGGACCAGAGAGGAGTGTGTTAGTTAGAGACTGGAGGAGAGGAGGAGAGGACCAGAGAGGAGTGTGTTAGTTAGAGACTGGAGGAGAGGACCAGAGAGGAGTGTGTTAGTTAGACTGGAGGAGAGGACCAGAGAGGAGTGTGTTAGTTAGACTGGAGGAGAGGACCAGAGAGGAGTGTGTTAGTTAGAGACTGGAGGAGAGGAGGAGAGGACCAGAGAGGAGTGTGTTAGTTAGAGACTGGAGGAGAGGACCAGAGAGGAGTGTGTTAGTTAGAGACTGGAGGAGAGGACCAGAGAGGAGTGTGTTAGTTAGAGACTGGAGGAGAGGACCAGAGAGGAGTGTGTTAGTTAGACTGGAGGAGAGGACCAGAGAGGAGTGTGTTAGTTAGAGACTGGAGGAGAGGAGGAGAGGACCAGAGAGGAGTGTGTTAGTTAGAGACTGGAGGAGAGGACCAGAGAGGAGTGTGTTAGTTAGAGACTGGAGGAGAGGAGGAGAGGACCAGAGAGGAGTGTGTTAGTTAGAGACTGGAGGAGAGGACCAGAGAGGAGTGTGTTAGTTAGAGACTGGAGGAGAGGAGGAGAGAGGAGTGTGTTAGTTAGAGACTGGAGGAGAGGAGGAGAGGACCAGAGAGGAGTGTGTTAGTTAGTGACTGGAGGAGAGGACCAGAGAGGAGTGTGTTAGTTAGACTGGAGGAGAGGACCAGAGAGGAGTGTGTTAGTTAGAGACTGGAGGAGAGGAGGAGAGGACCAGAGAGGAGTGTGTGAGTTAGAGACTGGAGGAGAGGACCAGAGAGGAGTGTGTTAGTTAGAGACTGGAGGAGAGGAGGAGAGGAGGAGAGAGGAGTGTGTTAGTTAGAGACTGGAGGAGAGGAGGAGAGGA
Organism: Salmo salar; assembly: GCF_965601325.2. Classification (NCBI taxonomy): domain Eukaryota; kingdom Metazoa; phylum Chordata; class Actinopteri; order Salmoniformes; family Salmonidae; genus Salmo; species Salmo salar. Next base: position 48,090,005 of record NC_138316.1, on the reverse strand, counting down.
CCAGAGAGGAGTGTGTTAGTTAGAGACTGGAGGAGAGGACCAGAGAGGAGTGTGTTAGTTAGAGACTGGAGGAGAGGAGGAGAGAGGAGTGTGTTAGTTAGAGACTGGAGGAGAGGACCAGAGAGGAGTGTGTTAGTTAGTGACTGGAGGAGAGGACCAGAGAGGAGTGTGTTAGTTAGAGACTGGAGGAGAGGAGGAGAGGACCAGAGAGGAGTGTGTTAGTTAGAGACTGGAGGAGAGGACCAGAGAGGAGTGTGTTAGTTAGAGACTGGAGGAGAGGACCAGAGAGGAGTGTGTTAGTTAGAGACTGGAGGAGAGGACCAGAGAGGAGTGTGTTAGTTAGAGACTGGAGGAGAGGAGGAGAGGACCAGAGAGGAGTGTGTTAGTTAGAGACTGGAGGAGAGGAGGAGAGGACCAGAGAGGAGTGTGTTAGTTAGAGACTGGAGGAGAGGACCAGAGAGGAGTGTGTTAGTTAGAGACTGGAGGAGAGGACCAGAGAGGAGTGTGTTAGTTAGAGACTGGAGGAGAGGACCAGAGAGGAGTGTGTTAGTTAGAGACTGGAGGAGAGGAGGAGAGGACCAGAGAGGGGAGTGTGTGAGACCATCAGGAGGAAGGAACACACACAGAGGAGGAGGAGATCACAGGCGTGCCCTGTGGAGAGAGAGACACAAGAGGTCAAAACACACACAGAGGTTCATACATACACATCAGTTCATACACATCAGTTTATACACATCAGTTTATACACAAACCAGAGTGTGTGAGCGGTGTTGAGTGGTCTGAAATCCCACTCACCGCTTTTCAGAGCAGTGCATGTGCAACGCTCCGGCACTCCACGTCCTTTCCAACCGCTCTGCTAAAAACCGCTCCTCGCTCACAGGAAGAAAAAAAACTAGCTGCTCCAAATTCCCTCCATTCATTATAATCACCATTTAACCAACACCCATCTATTGTTGTGACTACCTGGACCTACCATTTAACCAACACCCATCTATTGTTGTGACTACCTGGACCTACCATTTAACCAACACCCATCTATTGTTGTGACTACCTGGACCTACCATTTAACCAACACCCATCTATTGTTGTGACTACCTGGACCTACCATTTAACCAACACCCATCTATTGTTGTGACTACCTGGACCTACCATTTAACCAACACCCATCTATTGTTGTGACTACCTGGACCTACCATTTAACCAACACCCATCTATTGTTGTGACTACCTGGACCTACCATTTAACCAACACCCATCTATTGTTGTGACTACCTGGCCCTACCATTTAACCAACACCCATCTATTGTTGTGACTACCTGGCCCTATCATTTAACCAACACCCATCAATTGTTGTGACTACCTGGATCTACCATTTAACCAACACCCATCTATTGTTGTGACTACCTGGACCTACCATTTAACCAACACCCATCTATTGTTGTGACTACCTGGACCTACCATTTAACCAACACCCATCTATTGTTGTGACTACCTGGACCTACCATTTAACCAACACCCATCTATTGTTGTGACTACCTGGACCTACCATTTAACCAACACCCATCTATTGTTGTGACTACCTGGACCTACCATTTAACCAACACCCATCTATTGTTGTGACTACCTGGACCTACCATTTAACCAACACCCATCTATTGTTGTGACTACCTGGACCTACCGTTTAACCAACACCCATCTATTGTTGTGACTACCTGGACCTACCGTTTAACCAACACCCATCTATTGTTGTGAGTACCTGGACCTACCATTTAACCAACACCCATCTATCGTTGTGACTACCTGGACCTACCGTTTAACCAACACCCATCTATTGTTTTGATTACCTGGACCTACCGTTTAACCAACACCCATCTATTGTTGTGACTACCTGGACCTACCATTTAACCAACACCCATCTATTGTTGTGACTACCTGGACCTACCGTTTAACCAACACCCATCTATTGTTGTGATTACCTGGACCTACCGTTTAACCAACACCCATCTATTGTTATGACTACCTGGACCTACCGTTTAACCAACACCCATCTATTGTTGTGACTACCTGGACCTACCATTTAACCAACACCCATCTATTGTTGTGACTAGCTGGACCTACCATTTAACCAACACCCATCTATTGTTGTGACTACCTGGACCTACCATTTAACCAACACCCATCTATTGTTGTGACTACCTGGACCTACCATTTAACCAACACCCATCTATTGTTGTGATTACCTGGACCTACCATTTAACCAGCACCCATCTATTGTTGTGACTACCTGGACCTACCATTTAACCAACACCCATCTATTGTTGTGACTACCTGGACCTACCATTTAACCAACACCCATCTATTGTTGTGACTACCTGGACCTACCATTTAACCAGCACATCTAGCCACTGGGATTTTTGCCCATTCTTCAAGGCAAAACTGCTCCGTTCCTTCAAGTTGGATGGGTTCCGCTGGTGTACAGCAATCTTTAAGTCATACCACAGATTCTCAATTGGATTGAGGTCTGGGCTTTGACTAGGCCATTCCAAATACATTTAAATGTTTCCCCTTAAACCACTCGAGTGTTGCTTTAGCAATATGCTTAGGGTCATTGTCCTGCTGGAAGGTGAACCTCTGTCCCAGTCTCAAATCTCTGGAAGACTGAAACAGGTTTCCCTCAAGAATTTCCCTGTATTTAGCGCCATCCACCATTCCTTCAATCCTGACCAGTTTCCCAGTCCCTGCCGATGAAAAACATCCTCACAGCATGATGCTGCCACCACCATGATTCACTGTGGGGATGGTTTTCTCGGGGTGATGTGAGGTGTTGGTTTTGCGCCAGACATAGCGTTTTCCTTGATGGCCAAAAAGCTCAATTCTAGTCTCATCTGACCAGAGTACCTTCTTCCATATGTTTGGGGAGTCTCCCACATGCATTTTGGCGAACACCAAACGTGTTTGCTTATTTTTTTCTTTAAGCAATGGCTTTTTTCTGGCCACCCTTCCGTAAAGTCCAGCTCTGTGGAGTGTACGGCTTAAAGTGGTCCTATGAACTATGCAGCTCCTTCAGGGTAATCTTTGGTCTCTTTGTTGCCTCTCTGATTAATGCCCTCCTTGCCTGGTCCGTGAGTTTTGGTGGGCGGCCCACTCTTGGCAGGTTTGTTGTGGTGCCATATTCTTTCCATTTTTTAATAATGGATTTAATGGTGCTCCGTGGGATGTTCAAAGTTTCAGATATTTTTTTGTAACCCAACCCTGATCTGTACTTCTCTACAACTTTGTCCCTGACCTGTTTGGAGAGATCCTTGGTCTTCATGGTGCCGCTTGCTTGGTGGTGCCCCTTGCTTAGTGGTGTTGCAGACTCTGGGTCCTTTCAGAACAGGTGTATATATACTGAGATCATGTGACACTTAGATTGCACACAGGGGGACTTTATGTAACTAATTATATGACTTCTGAAGGTAATTGGTTTCACCAGATCTTATTTAGTGGCTTCATAGCAAAGGGGGTGAATACATATGCACGCACCACTTTTCTGTTTTCATTTTTTTTAAACATTTTTAAACAAGTAATTTTTTTCATTTGACTATTTTGTGTATGTCCATTACATGAAGTCCAAATAAAAATCTATTTAAATTACAGGTTGTAATGCAACAACATAGGAAAAATGCCAAGGGGGATGAATGCTTTAGCAAGGCACTGTAGGCAGCAGCCTCTCTGAGTTAGTGATGTTTAGCAGCCTGATGGCCTTGAGATATAAGCTGTTCTTCAGTCTCTCCGTCCCAGCTTTGATGCACCTGTACTGACCTCGCCTTCTGGATGGTAGCGGTGTGAACAGGAAGTGTCAACAGGAAGGGTTTTGGGTGACAAGCCAAATTTCTTCAGCCTCCTGAGGTTGAAGAGGTGCTGTTGCGCCTTCTTCACCATACTGTCAGTGTGGGTGGACCATTTCTGTTTGTCTGTGATGTGTACTCAGAGGAACTTTCCACCTTCTCCACTACTGACCCTTTGATGTGGATAAGGGGGGTGCTCCCTCTGCTGTTTCCTGAAGTCCACGATCATCTCCTTTGTTTGGTTGATGTTGAGTGACAGGTTGTTTTCCTGACACCACACTCCAAGTGCCCTCACCTCCTCCCTGTAGGCCGTCTCCTCGTTGTTGGTAATCAAGCCCACTACTGTTGTGTCGTCTGCAAACTTGATGATTGAGTTGGAGGCGTGCATAGCCACGCAGTCATGGGTGAACAGGGAGACAGGAGGGGGCTGAGCACGCACCTTTGTGGGGCCCCAGTGTTGAGGGACAACGAAGTGGAGATGTTGTTTCCTACCTTCACCACCTGGGGGCGGCCCTTCAGAAAGTTCAGGACCCAATTCCACAGGGCGGGGTTGAGACCCAGGGCCTCCAGCTTGATGATGAGCTTGGAGAGTCCTATGGAGTTGAATGCTGAGCTGTAGTCAATGAACAGCATTCTTACATAGGTATTCCTCTTGTCCAGTGGGATAGGGCAGTGTGTATATATATACAGTACCAGTCAAAAGTTTGGACACACCTACTCATTCAAGGGTTTTTCTATATTTTTACTATTTTTTTCATTGTAGAATAATAGTGAAGAAATCCAAACTATGAAATAACACATATGGAATCATGTAGTAACCAAAAAAGGGTTAAACAAATCAAAATATATTTTAGATTTTAGATTCTTCAAAGTAGCCACCCTTTGCCTTGATGACAGCTTTGCACACACTTGGCGTTCTCTCAACCAGCTTCATGAGGCAAATGCATTTCAATTAAAAGGTGTGCCTTGTTAAAAGTTAATTTGTGGAATTTCTTTCCTTCTTAAAGTAATGATGCTTTCATTTCTCTTTGCTTATTTGAGCTGTTCTTGCCATAATATGGACTTGGTCTTTTACCAAATAAGGCTATCTTCTGTATACCACTCCTACCTTGTCACAACACAACTGAATGGCTCAAACGCATTAAGACATGAAGGTCAGTCAATTTGGAAAATTTCAAGAACTTTGAAAGTTTCTTCAAGTGCAGTCGCAAAAACCATCAAGCGCTATGATGAAACTGACTCTCATGAAGACCGCCACACGAAAGGAAGACCCAGAGTTACCTCTGCTGCAGAGGATAAGTTCATTAGCGTTACCAGCCTCAGAAATTGCAGCCCAAATAAATGCTTCACAGAGTTCAGTAACAGACACGTCTCAACATCAACTGTTCAGAGGAGACTGCGTGAATCAGGCCTTCATGGTCGAATTGCTGCAAAGAGACCACTACTAAAGGACACCAATAAGAAGAAGAGACTTGTTTGTGCCAAGAAACACAAGCACTGGACATTAGACCAGTGAGAATCTGTCTTTTGGTCTGATGTGTCCAAATTTAAGATTTTTGGTCCCAACCGCTGTGTCTTTGTGAGACGCAGAGTAGGTGAACGGATGATCTCCGCATGTGTGGATCCCACCATGAAGCATGGAGGGGAAGGTGTAATGGTCCTTTGCTGGTGACACTGTCTGTGTTTTATTTAAAATTCAAGGCATACTTAACCAGTATGGATAAAACAGCGATATGTCATCACATCTGGTTTGCGCTTAGTGGGACTGTCATTTGTTTTTCAACAGGACAATGATCCAACACACCTCCAGGCTGTGTTAGGGCTATTTTACCAAGAAGGAGAGTGATGGAGTGCTGCATCAGCTGATTTGGCCTCCACAATCACCTGACCTCAACCCAATTGAGATGGTTTGGGATGAGCTGGACCGCAGAGTGAAGGAAAAGCAGCCAACAAGTGATCAGCATATGTGGGAACTCCTTCAAGACTGTTGGAAAAGCATTCCAGGGGAAGCTGGTTGAGAGAATGCCAAGAGTGTGCAAAACTGTCGTCAAGGCAAAGGGTGGCTACTTTGAAGAATCTCAAATATAAAATATATTTAGATTTGTTTAACACTTTTTTGGTTACTACATGATTCCATATGTGTTATTTCATAGTTTGCATTTCTTCACTATTATTCAACAATGTAGAAAATAGTAAAAATAAAGAAAAACTCTTGAATGAGTAGGTATGTCCAAACTTTTGACTGGTACTATGGTTATCTACCTACCTCGTTCCTGTCTGTTAGCTTGTACACACAGTACACCATCATGCTTTCAGGATAGGTGTCTTTTCAGATTCCACGTGATTCTTTAGTTGTGGACACTACATCACCACACTCCCTCTCTTGCTCTTGGTTCCTTCTCATCTTTGTAAGTCACCTTGATTTAACACCTGTGTGTTTTATCAGTTTCTTTATGAAAATATTTAGTGAACTCCATGACAGTAGCTAAAGCAAGGGGCTATAGCAGCACACAAGTAGACTATACAGATGCATGCTGGGACAGGCATGCCCTGAGCTACTCCCTCCGCTACTCCCTCCGATTCTCCCTCCGCTACTCCCTCCGCTTCTCCCTCCGCTACTCCCTCCGCTACTCGCTCCTCTACTCGCTCCGCTTCTCGCTCCGCTACTCGCTCCGCTACTCGCTTCGCTTCTCCCTCCGCTACTCCCTCCGCTACTCCCTCCGCTTCTCCCTCCGTTACGCGCTCGCTCGCTACTCCCTCCGCTACTCGCTTCGCTACTCGCTCCGCTACTCCCTTCGCTTCTCGCTCCGCTACTCCCTCCGCTTCTCGCTCCGCTTCTCGCTCCGCTACACCCTCCGCTTCTCGCTCCGCTACTCCCTCCGCTTCTCGCTCCGCTACACCCTCCGCTTCTCGCTCCGCTACTCGCTCCGCTTCTCGCTCCGCTACTCCCTCCGCTTCTCGCTCCGCTACACCCTCCGCTACTCGCTCCGCTTCTCGCTCCGCTACTCCCTTCGCTACTCGCTCCGCTTCTCGCTCCGCTTCTCCCTCCGCTTCTCCCTCCGCTACTCCCTCCGCTACTCGCTTCGCTACTCCCTCCGCTACTCGCTCCGCTACTCCCTCTGCTTCTCGCTCCGCTACTCCCTCCGCTACTCCCTCCGCTTCTCGCTCCGCTACTCCCTCCGCTACTCGTTCCGCTTCTCGCTCCGCTACTCCCTCCGCTTCTCCCTCCGCTACTCCCTCCGCTTCTCCCTCTGACACAAACACACGCACAGCACACATGCAGTCACACACTACAGTGCAGGAAAGTCTTTGGGTAACACAGACAACCACTCTGTTATATGAGATGGTCCTCTTCCTAATAAGGACATAGTGGAGTCTCATACTCTACCTCTGTAGTACTGTTCATGGTAGGAGCTGTAGCGTCTGTCTACACGGTACACACCTACAGAGATGTTAAAGGGACAGATTAAGAGCCTGTCTACACGGTACACACCTACAGAGATGTTAAAGGGACAGATTAAGAGCCTGTCTACACGGTACACACCTACAGAGATGTTAAAGGGACAGATTAAGAGCCTGTCTACACGGTACACACCTACAGAGATGTTAAAGGGACAGATTAAGAGCCTGTCTACACGGTACACACCTACAGAGATGTTAAAGGGACAGATTAAGAGCCTGTCTACACGGTACACACCTACAGAGATGTTAAAGGGACAGATTAAGTGCCTGTCTACACGGTACACACCTACAGAGATGTTAAAGGGACAGATTAAGAGCCTGTCTACACGGTACACACCTACAGAGATGTTAAAGGGACAGATTAAGTGCCTGTCTACACGGTACACACCTACAGAGATGTTAAAGGGACAGATTAAGAGCCTGTCTACACGGTACACACCTACAGAGATGTTAAAGGGACAGATTAAGAGCCTGTCTACACGGTACACACCTACAGAGATGTTAAAGGGACAGATTCATTAGACTATGTTCTAGAGGAAACTAAACAATCCCAAATCAATTTGTATTTACAATGGGTTTATAAGGGAGTCATCAGACATACCCAGTTCATCGAGGTTATAGTAGGCTGTCCACTCTGGAGCACTATTCCTGTTTAACCTCTTGTCCTTCACCTGGGAAGGAAACACATACAGACAGACTGAGGACCCCAGGTAGAGTAGCTGCTACACGTAGAACAGCTAATGAGGACCACAGGAAGAGTAGCTGCTACATGTGGAACAACTAATGAGGACCCCAGGTAGAGTAGCTGCTACATGTGGAACAGCTAATGAGGACCACAGGAAGAGTAGCTGCTGTATGTGGAACAGCTAATGAGGACCACAGGAAGAGTAGCTGCTACACGTGGAACAACTAATGAGGACCACAGGAAGAGTAGCTGCTACACGTGGAACAACTAATGAGGACCACAGGAAGAGTAGCTGATACACGTGGAAAAACACAAAGAACTGACAAATAAAAGACACATGTTTTTTGGAGAATGCCAATGTACAGGTAACTGCCAGAATAATGGAAACACTTGAGTAAATGAGAGATACAAAGTATATTGAAAACAGGTGCTTCCACATAGGTGTGGTTGCTGATTTAATGAAGCAATTAACATAGTAATGGTAGCTTTTTGCTTCTCCATACAATGACAATGCCCCATACACATGTCACGATTGGTCACTGAATGATTCAATGAGTATGAAAACGATGTAAACCATATGCCATGGCCGTTTCAGTCACCAGATCTCAACCCAATTGAACACTTCTGGGAGATTCTGGAGTGGAGCCTGAGACAGCGTTTTCCACCATCAACAACAAAACACCACATGATGGAATTTCTGGTGGAAGACTGGTGTCACATCCCTCCAATAGAGTTCCAGAATCTATGCCAAGGTGCATTGAAGCTGTCCTGTCTGCTCGTGGTGAAAACTATTAAGACATTTTTATGTTGATGTTTTCTTTATTTTGACAGTTGCCTGTATGTACTCTTAGCATAAATAAAGTTAAGGTTCGTTGCCACCCACCTTGGCCTTTCTGGTCTTCTTGTCAGGCTTGGCGTAGTGGCCAGCGTAGGTACATGCTCCCAGAGTGTGGTAGGAGGGGTTAGTGAAACAACGACTGATGTTGCTGTTGGTAGGAGATGAGTCTAGAGAGGAGAACAAGCCTGTACACTGAAGCCCTGCTCACCACGGAAACATCAGCTTATAGCATAGGACTCTACACACACACTCGCAGTCACATGGCCGAGCACGCAAGCAAAATCAAAAACACAGCTCCATCGGGAAATGTTCAAACAAAGAGGTTTCATCAGAAAGCTGAGTTTGCTGAGAACAAAAACAGCAAGAGAGAGGAGGATCTAACTGGAAAGAGAGTTCAGTTAGATCACCCCTGAATTTAGTTAGATCACCCCTGAATTTAGTTAGATCACCCCCGAATTTAGTTAGATCACCCCCGAATTTAGTTAGATCACCCCTGAATTTAGTTAGATCACCCCCAAATTTAGTTAGATCACCCCCGAATTTAGTTAGATCACCCCCGAATTTAGTTAGATCACCCCTGAATTTAGTTAGATCACCCCCGAATTGAGTCAGATCACCCCCGATTTCAGTCAGATCACCCCCGAGTGCTGTGGAGAGAGTCCACACTGTAAAGAAACAGTCCTGTGGAGAGAATCCACACTGTAAAGACACAGTCCTGTGGAGAGAATCCACACTGTAAAGAAACAGTCCTGTGGAGAGAATCCACACTGTAAAGAAACAGTCCTGTGGAGAGAATCCACACTGTAAAGACACAGTCCTGTGGAGAGAATCCACACTGTAAAGACACAGTCCTGTGGAGAGAATCCACACTGTAAAGAAACAGTCCTGTGGAGAGAATCCACAATGTAAAGAAACAGTCCTGTGGAGAGAGTCCACACTGTAAAGAAACAGTGCTGTGGAGAGAGTCCACACTGTAAAGAGACAGTCCTGTGGAGAGAGTCCACACTGTAAAGAAACAGTCCTGTGGAGAGTGTCCACACTGTAAAGAGACAGTCCTGTGGATAAAGTCTTAACAACACTATAGTAAACATTTGTAAACCCCTGACTGACTTAGTTAACGTGACTAAGTGGTACAGTCCGGAGCGTCTCACCAGAGAGGGAGTGACCCTGACCGACTTAGTTAACGTGACTAAGTGGTACAATCCGGAGCGTCTCAACAGAGAGGGAGTGACCCTGACTGACTTAGTTAACGTGACTAAGTGGTACAGTCCGGAGCGTCTCACCAGAGAGGGAGTAACCCTGACTGACTTAGTTAACGTGACTAAGTGGTACAGTCCGGAGCGTCTCACCAGAGAGGGAGCGACCCTGACTGACTTAGTTAACGTGACTAAGTGGTACAGTCCGGAGCGTCTCACCAGAGAGGGAGTGACCCTGACTGACTTAGTTAACATGACTAAGTGGTACAGTCCGGAGCGTCTCATCAGAGAGGGAGTGACTAAGTGGTGCAGTCCGGAGCGTCTCACCAGAGAGGGAGTGACCCTGACTGACTTAGTTAACGTGACTAAGTGGTACAGTCCGGAGCGTCTCACCAGAGAGGGAGTGACCCTGACTGACTTAGTTAACGTGACTAAGTGGTACAGTCCGGAGCGTCTCATCAGAGAGGGAGTGACTAAGTGGTGCAGTCCGGAGCGTCTCACCAGAGAGGGAGTGACCCTGACTGACTTAGTTAACGTGACTAAGTGGTACAGTCCGGAGCGTCTCACCAGAGAGGGAGTAACCCTGACTGCTGATCCTCAGGGCAGGGCTGTAGGACACACTGGGCATGTGCTGCCCTCCTTTCTCTCTCTGGTGATGCCGCCACCACACCACCACCCCCAACACGGTCATGATGAAGAGGAGGAGGAAGATGATGCCCATGACAGCCCCCGCTGACTGGCGCTCTGATGCCAAGGCCGGGCTGATCTTAGTGTAAGGATTCAGCTCCTCCATCATCAGGGCAGCTGGAATAGAGAGGGGGGGGACATATTTAAATAAACACACAAACGTTAACACAAACACAGATCATCATTAATACACACAGAAACACCAGACCTGGATCGAATACATACTGTAATAAACACCAGACCTGGATCGAATACATACTGTAATAAACACCAGACCTGGATCGAATACATACTGTAATAAACACCAGACCTGGATCGAATACATACTGTAATAAACACCAGACCTGGATCGAAAACATACTGTAATAAACACCAGACCTGGATCGAATACATACTGTAATAAACACCAGACCTGGATCGAATACATACTGTAATAAACACCAGACCTGGATCGAATACATACTGTAATAAACACCAGACCTGGATCGAATACATACTGTAATAAACACCAGACCTGGATCGAATACATACTGTAATAAACACCAGACCTGGATCGAATACATACTGTAATAAACACCAGACCTGGATTGAATACATACTGTAATAAACACCAGACCTGGATCGAATACATACTGTAATAAACACCAGACCTGGATCGAATACATACTGTAATAAACACCAGACCTGGATCGAATACATACTGTAATAAACACCAGACCTGGATCGAATACATACTGTAATAAACACCAGACCTGGATCGAATACATACTGTAATAAACACCAGACCTGGATAGAATACATACTGTAATAAACACCAGACCTGGATCGAAAACATACTGTAATAAACACCAGACCTGGATCGAATACATACTGTAATAAACACCAGACCTGGATCGAATACATACTGTAATAAACACCAGACCTGGATCGAATACATACTGTAATAAACACCAGACCTGGATCGAATACATACTGTAATAAACACCAGACCTGGATCGAATACATACTGTAATAAACACCAGACCTGGATCGAATACATACTGTAATAAACACCAGACCTGGATCGAATACATACTGTAATAAACACCAGACCTGGATCGAATACATACTGTAATAAACACCAGACCTGGATCGAATACATACTGTAATAAACACCAGACCTGGATCGAATACATACTGTAATAAACACCAGACCTGGATCGAATACATACTGTAATAAACACCAGACCTGGATCGAATACATACTGTAATTTGAGCACAAATTCTCAGAACATGAGGTGTGCAGGGTGTAGCTTGCCCTATATAATGGAACAAATAGAATAGTCCTAAAAGTGTAAACTCTGTCCACCTTGCACATCAGTCAGCAATCACAAACACAGACAAACACAGACAAACACAGACAAACACAGACAAACACAGACAAACACAGACAAACACAGACAGACAGACAGACAGACAGACAGACAGACAGACAGACAGACAGACAGACAGACAGACAGACAGACAGACAGACAGACAGACAGACAGACAGACAGACAGACACTGACCCTGGTCACAGCGGATGCCTTTGTATCCGATGCTGCAGTAGCAGGTTCCAGTCACATAGTCACAGGTGGCGTTGTTCATACACACACACAGCTGCTGACAGCCGTAGCCAAACGTACCGGGACGACACTCTGAGAGGAACAGGAAGAGTTAGTACACAATATACACACACTACATACACAGAATTACTGCTCAGTTAAAAGAAGTGGGGAACAGCTGAGATGCAGACACACACACACACACACACACACACACACACACAC